>NC_133541.1:150532516-151132516 GCF_048773025.1 Camelus bactrianus
CACTCCAAGAGGATTTTTCTGTGGAAACTGCATGATTTTAGAGACTGACATTAGGAGAATACTACTAAATCAGAATAAAATTTCTATGTATAAATATGCACTGTAAGGTGGATTAATGTTCGTTAATACACATGTTCACAACTCATTAAAGAATGTTTGTTGAATCCGTGGTGCATGTAACGTGTTCAGAACACAGAATATCACGGTGATTGAAAATAGGGAAATTACCTCTCTTTTGGGTAGAAATGGCTCCAAGAGCATTTTTCTGCCAAATCTGCCTCATTTTCAAAACTGGCATTCAAACTAACGTGTGAAATCTGAGAAAATTCTTCAAAGTGTCACTAAGACTTGTATGGTGGATGAAAGTGCTGTAATCCTCTTGCTAACAACTCTGTAGTGAATATTTGTTGCATCCGAGATGCATGTATTGTGTTCGGAACACAGAATTTGACGGTGAGCGAATCCATGTAAATTACATATCTATTGTTTAGAACAAGCTCCAAGAGGTTTTTGCCGTGAAATCGGCCTCATTTTCGAAACTGGCGTTTGGAAATCCCTGTGAAATCACAAAAAATGCTTCTAAGAATTTATATGCCTTCTATAGTGAGAAAGTCCTTTAATCCACATGCAAACAACACTGTAGTGTATTTTTGTCGAAACTTTTCTGCATGTAGCATGTTCGAAACACGTAAATTCACAGCGGGAGAATCTATGAAATTTACATATCTATTGGGTAGAACACGCTCCAACAGTTTTTTCCTTTGAAAACTGCCTGATTTTTGAAACTGCTATTAGGAAATATCTGCGAACTCAGTGTAAATGTTTCTAGGTGTCAATATGCCTGGTATGGTGGATGAAAGTTGTGTAACACACATGTACACAACTCATTAAAAATGTTTGTCAAATCAGTGATGTGTGTAGCGCGTTCAGAACATGGACTGTCACGGTGAGGCAAACTATGTAAATTACATATCTATTGGTTAGAACACACTCCAGGAGCATTTTAATGAAAAATCTGACTCAGTTTGGAAACTGGTGTTATGAAAACGCTGCAAAATCTGAGTAAATGCTTTAAGGTGACAATATGTGTTCAATGGGATATTAAAGATGTGTAATTCACATGCTAAGAACTAAGCAGTGAATCTTAGTTCAATCCGTGGTGCATGGACCGTTTTCGGAACACGGAATATTACGGTGAAGGTATCTATGAAAATGAGATGTCTATTGCATAGAACATGCACCAAGATAATTTTTTTGCAAAAATTGCCTTATTTTCTTAACTGACTTTAGGAAAAACTGCGAACCCTAAGTAAATGTTTCTAGGTGTAAATATGCCTTGTATTGTGATTGAAAAATCGGTAATCCATATGCTCACGGTCATTAAATAATATTTGTTGAAGCCGTGATGAATGAAACGTTTTCGGAGCACGGAATATCTTGGTGATTGAAGCTCTGAAGATAACAATTCTGCTGGATAGATTTCGCTTGAATTGAATGTTTCTGTGAAAATTTCATGATTTTTGAAACTGGATTTTAGGAAAAACCTGTGAAATCAGAATAACTACTTCTAGGTTTAAATATGCCTTGTATGGTGGATGAAAGTTCGGTAATCCACATGCTAACAAATTTGTAGTGAATGTTTTTCGAGTCCTTTATGCATGTAATATGTTCGGAATACGGAATTTCACGGCCAGGGAATTTATGTAAATTACATTTCCCTTGGTTAGAATTCACACCAAGAGATTTTTCCTGAGAAATCGGCCTGATTTTCGAATCTGGTTTTAGGAAAAACCTGTGAACCCAGATTACTAGATTCTCGGTGTACATCTGCCTTTTATGGTGGATGAAAGTTCGGTAATCCGCATGCTAACTACACTGTTGTGAATATTTGTCGAATCTGAGATACATGAATTGTGTTCAGAACACAGAATATCACGGTGAGCGTATCTATGTAAAATACATGTCTCAGGTAGAATTTGCTCGAAGAGTTTATTCAGAGAAATCTGCCTCATTTTTGAACCTGGCGTTTGAAAATCTCTGCAAAATCAGGGAAAATGCTTCAAAGTGTCAATATGCATTTTATTGTGATGCAAGCTCATAAAACCACATGCAAAAAAATCTGTGGTGAATATTTTTAGAAAGCGTTATGCATTGAGTTGGATCGTATAAAGAAAAATCCCGGCGATGGAATCTATGTAAATTACACACCTATTGGTTAGAATTCGCTCCAAAAATTTTTCCCTGAGAAAACGGCCTGATTTTCCAAATTGGCATTAGGAAAAAGCTGCAAATTCAGAGTTAATGTTTCTAGTTGTAAATATTCCATGTATGGTGGATGAAAGTTCTGTAATCTACATGTTCACAACTCATTCGAGAAAGTTTGTTGAAACCTTGATGTATGAAGCGTGTGACGAAAATGGAATGTCACTGTGTGGGAAACTATGTAAATTACATTTCTATTGGGAAGTACTAGCTCCACGAGAATTTTTCTGGCAAATCTGCCTCCTTTTAAATACCGGCATTAGGAAAAACTTTTGAAATGTGAGAAAATGCTTCAAATAGTCAACATGGCTTTTAGGGTGGATGAAAGTTCGGTAATCCTTATGCAAACAACTCTGTAGTGAATATTTGTTGAATCCGTGATGCATGTAGCTTTTTCGGAACACGGAATTTCACGATGACGGGTTATATGTTAATTGCATGTCTATTGGGTAGAACTCGCTCCAAGAGGATTTTTCTGTGGAAACTGCATGATTTTAGAAACTGACATTAGGAGAACACTACTAAATCAGAATAAAATTTCTATGTATAAATATGCACTGTAAGGTAAATTAAAGTTCATTAATACACATGTTCACAACTCATTAAAGAATGTTTGTTGAATCCGTGGTGCATGTAACGTGTTCAGAACATGGAATGTCACGGTGATTGAAAGTAGGGAAATTACCTATCTTTTGGGTAGAAATGGCTCCAAGAGCATTTTTCTGCCAAATCTGCCTCATTTTCAAAACTGGCGTTCAAACTAACGTGTGAAATCTGAGAAAATTCTTCAAAGTGTCAGTAAGCCTTGTATGGTGGATGAAAGTGCTGTAATCCACTTGCTAACAACTCTGTAGTGAATGTTTGTCGCATCCGAGATGCATGCAGCGTGTTCGGAACACGGAATTTGACGGTGAGCGAATCCATGTAAATTACATGTCTATTGGTTAGAACCCGCTCCAAGAGGTTTTTGCTGTGAAATCGGCCTCATTTTCGAAACTGGCGTTTGGAAAACTCTGTGAAATCACAGAAAATGCTTCTAAGAATTTATATGCCTTCTATAGTGAGAAAGTCCTGTAATCCACATGCAAACAACACTGTAGTGTATTTTTGTCGAAACTTTTCTGCATGTAGCATGTTCGAAACACGTAAATTCACAGCGGGAGAATCTATGAAATTTACATATCTATTGGGTAGAACACGCTCCAACAGTTTTTTCCTTTGAAAACTGCCTGATTTTCGAAACTGCTATTGGGAAATATCTGCGAACTCAGTGTTAATGTTTCTAGGTGTCAATATGCCTTGTATGGTGGATGAAAGTTGTGTAACACACATGTACACAACTCATTAAGAATGTTTGTCAAATCCGTGATGTGTGTAGCGCGTTCGGAAAATGGACTGTCACGGTGACGCAAACTCTATAAATTACATATCTATTGGTTAGAACACACTCCAGGAGCATTTTACTGAAAAATCTGCCTGTTTGGAAACTGGCGTTATGAAAACGCTGCAAAATCTGAGTAAAAGCTTTAAGGTGGCAATATGTCTTCAACGGGTTGTTAAAGATGTGTAATTCACATGCTAAGAACTCAGAAGTGAATATTTGTTGAATCCGTGGTGCATGGACCGTTTTCGGAACACGGAATGTTACGGTGAAGTTATCTATGAAAATGAGATGTCTATTGGATAGAACATGCACCAAGAGAATTTTTCTGCGAAAACTGCCTGATTTTCGTAACTGACGTTAGGAAAATCGGCGAAATCTATGTAAATATTTCTAGGTGTAAATATGCCTTGTACTGTGGTTCAAAAATAGGTAATCCACATGCTCATGGTCATTAAATAATGTTTGTCGAAGCCGTGATGAATGTAAAGTTTTTGGAACACGAAATGTCTCGGTGAGTGAAGCTCTGAAAATAACAATTCTGCTGGATAGAACTCGCTTGAATTGAATATTTCTGTGAAAATTTCATGATATTCGAAACTGGATGTTAGGAAAAACCTGCGAAGTCAGAATAACTACTTCTAGGTGTAAATATGCCTTGTATGGTTAATGAAAGTTCGGTAATCCACATGCTAACAAATTTGTAGTGAATATTTGTCGAGTCCTTTATGCATGTATCATGTTCGTAACACGGAATTTCACAGCCAGGGAATTTATGTAAATTACATTTCCCTTGGTTAGAAATCAGTCCAAGAGTTTTTTCCTGAGAAATCGGCCTGATTTTCGAAACTGGCGTTAGGAAAACCCTGCGAACCCAGATTACTAGATTCTCGGTTTTCATCTGCCTGTAATGGTGGATGAAAGTTCGGTAATCCGCATGCTAACTACTCTATAGTGAATATTGTCGAATCCAAGATACGTGAAGTGTGTTCGGAACACAGAATATCACGGTGAGCGAATCTATGTAAAATACATGTCTGTTTGGTAGAATTTGCTCTAAGAGATTTTTCTGAGAAATCTGCCTCATTTTTGAACCTGGCATTTGAAAATATCTGCAAAATCAGAGAAAATGCTTCAAAGTGTCAATATGCCTTGTATTGTGATGCAAGAACTTAAAACCACATGCAAACAAATCTGTGGTGAATATTTTAAGAAAGCGTTATGCATGCATTGGGATCGTATCACGGAAAATCCCCGCAATGGAATCTATGTAAATTACACACCTATTGGTTAGAATTCGCTCCAAAAATTTTTCCCTGAGAAAACGGCCTGATTTTCCAAACTGGTCTTAGGAAAAAGCTGCAAATTCAGAGTTAATGTTTCTACTTGTAAATATGCCTTGTATGGTGGATGAAAGTTCGGTAATTCACATGCTAACAAATTTTTGGTGAATATTTGTCGAGTCTTTATGCATGCAACATGTTCGTAACACGGAAATTCACAGCCAGGGAATTTATGTAAATTACATTTCCGTGGGTTAGAAATCACTCCAAGAGGTTTTTCCTGAGAAATCGTCCTGATTTTCGAAACTGGAGTTAGGAAAAAACTGCGAAAACAGGTTGCTAGATTCTCGGTGTACATCTGCCTTTTATGGTGAATGAAAGTTCGGTAATCCACATGCTAACTAGTCTGTAGAGAATATTTGTCGAATACGAGATAAATGTAGATCGTTCGGAACACAGAATATCACGGTGAGCGTATCTATGTAAAATAAATTTCTCTTGGGTAGAATTTGCTCTAAGAGTTTTTTCTGAGAAATCTGCCTCATTTTTGAACCTGGCGTTTGAAAATCTCTGCAAAATCAGAGAAAATGCTTCAAAGTGTCAATATGCATTTTATTGTGATGCAAGATCGTAAAACCACATGCAAACAAATCTGTGGTGAATATTTTTAGAAAGCGTTATGCATGCAGTGGGATCATATCACGGAAAATCCCCGCGATGGAATCTATGTAAATTACACACCTATTGGTTAGAATTTGCTCCAAAAATTTTTCCCTGAGAAAACGGCCTGATTTTCCAAACTGGCATTAGGAAAAAGCTGCAAATTCAGAGTTAATGTTTCTACTTGTAAATATGCCATGTATGGTGGATGAAAGTTCTGTAATCTACATGTTCACAACTCATTCGAGAAAGTTTGTTGAAACCTTAATGCATGTAGCGTGTTCGGAAAATGGAATATCACTGTGAGGGAAACTATGTAAATTACAACTCTATTGGGAAGTACTCGCTCCACGAGTATTTTTCTGCTAAATCTGCCTCCTTTTCAAAACTGGCATTAGGAAAATTTTTCGAAATGTGAGAAAATGCTTCAAATTGTCAACATGGCTTTTATGGTGGATGAAAGTTCGGTAATCCTTATGCTAACAACTCTGTAGTGAATATTTGTTGAATCCGTGATGCATGTATCTTTTTCGGAACACGGAATTTCACGATGACGGGTTGTATGTAAATTGCATGTCTATTGGGTAGAACTTGCTCCAAGAGGATTTTTCTGTGGAAACTGCATGATTTTAGAGACTAACATTAGGAGAATACTACTAAATCAGAATAAAATTTCTATGTATAAATATGCACTGTAAGTTGGATTAAAGTTCGTTAATACACATGTACACAACTCATTAAGGAATGATTTTTGAATCCGTTGTGCATGTAACGTGTTCAGAACATGGAATGTCACAGTGATTGGAAGTAGGGAAATTACCTTTCTTTTGGGTAGAACTGGCTCCAAGAGCATTTTTTCTGCCAAATCTGCCTCATTTTCAAAACTGGCTTTCAAACTAACTTGTGAAATCTGAGACAATTGTTCAAAGTGCCAGTAAGCCTTGTATGGTGGATGAAAGTGCTGTAATCCACTTGCTAACATCTCTGTAGTGAATATTTGTCGCATCCGAAATGCATGTAGCGTGTTCGGAACACGGAATTTGACGGTGAGCGAATCCATGTAAATTACATGTCTATTGGTTAGAACACGCTCCAAGAGGTTTTTGCCGTGAAATCGGCCTCATTTTCGAAACTGGCGTTTGGAAAACTCTGTGAAATCACAGAAAATGCTTCTAAGCATCTATATGCCTTCTATAGTGAAAAAGTCCTGTAATCCACATGCAAACAAATCTGTAGTGTATTTTTGTCGAATATTTTCTGCATGTAGCATGTTCGAAACACGTAATTTCACAGCGGGAGACTCTATGTAATTTACATATCTATTGGGTAGAACAGGCTCCAAAATATTTTTCCTTTGAAAAGTGCCTGATTTTCGAAAATGTTTTAGGAAATATCTGCGAACTCAGTGTTAATATTTCTAGGTGTCAATATGCCTTGTATGGTGGATGAAAGTTGTGTAACACACATGTACACAACTCATTAAGAATGTTTGTCACATCCGTGATGTGTGTAGCGCGTTCGGAAAATGGACTGTCACGGTGACGCAAACTCTATAAATTACATATCAATTGGTTAGAACACACTCCAGGAGCATTTTACTGAAAAATCTGCCTGTTTGGAAACTGGTGTTATGAAAACGCTGCAAAATCTGAGTAAAAGCTTTAAGGTGGCAATATGTCTTCAACGGGTTGTTAAAGATGTGTAATTCACATGCTAAGAACTCAGAAGTGAATATTTGTTGAATCCGTGGTGCATGGACCGTTTTCGGAACACGGAATGTTATGGTGAAGTTATCTATGAAAATGAGATGTCTATTGGATAGAACATGCACCAAGAGAATTTTTCTGCGAAAACTGCCTGATTTTCGTAACTGACGTTAGGAAAATCGGCGAAATCTATGTAAATATTTCTAGGTGTAAATATGCCTTGTACTGTGGTTCAAAAATAGGTAATCCACATGCTCATGGTCATTAAATAATGTTTGTCGAAGCCGTGATGAACGTAAAGTTTTTGGAACACGAAATGTCTCGGTGAGTGAAGCTCTGAAAATAACAATTCTGCTGGATAGAACTCGCTTGAATTGAATGTTTCTGTGAAAATTTCATGATATTCGAAACTGGATGTTAGGAAAAACCTGCGAAGTCAGAATAACTATTTCTAGGTGTAAATATGCCTTGTATGGTGGATGAAAGTTCGGTAATCCACATGCTAACAAATTTGTAGTGAATATTTGTCGAGTCCTTTATGCATGTAACATGTTCGTAACACGGAATTTCACAGCCAGGGAATTTATGTAAATTACATTTCCCTTGGTTAGAAATCAGTCCAAGAGGTTTTTCCTGAGAAATCGGCCTGATTTTCGAAACTGGCATTAGGAAAACCCTGCGAACCCAGATTACTAGATTCTCGGTTTTCATCTGCCTGTTATGGTGGATGATAGTTCGGTAATCCGCATGCTAACTACTCTGTAGTGAATATTGTCGAATCCAAGATACGTGAAGTGTGTTCGGAACACAGAATATCACGGTGAGCGTATCTATGTAAAATACATGTCTGTTTGGTAGAATTTGCTCTAAGAGATTTTTCTGAGAAATCTGCCTCATTTTTGAACCTGGCATTTGAAAATATCTGCAAAATCAGAGAAAATGCTTCAAAGTGTCAATATGCCTTGTATTGTGATGCAACAACGTAAAACCACATGCAAACAAATCTGTGGTGAATATTTTAAGAAAGCGTTATGCATGCATTGGGATCGTATCACGAAAAATCCCCGCAATGGAATCTATGTAAATTACACACCTATTGGTTAGAATTCGCTCCAAAAATTTTTCCCTGAGAAAACGGCCTGATTTTCCAAACTGGCATTAGGAAAAAGCTGCAAATTCAGAGTTAATGTTTCTACTTGTAAATATGCCATGTATGGTGGATGAAAGTTCTGTAATCTACATGTTCACAACTCATTCGATAAAGTTTGTTGAAACCTTGATGTATGTAGCGTGTTCGGAAAATGGAATGTCACTGTGAGGGAAACTATGTAAATTACAACTCTATGGGGAAGTACTCGCTCCACGAGTATTTTTCTGCTAAATCTGCCTCCTTTTCAAAACTGGCATTAGGAAAAACTTTCGAAATGTGAGAAAATGCTTCAAATTGTCAACATGGCTTTTATGGTGGATGAAAGTTCGGTAATCCTTATGCTAACAACTCTCTAGTCAATATTTGTCGAATCAGTAATGCATGTAGCTTTTTCAGAACATGGAATTTCACGATGACGGGTTCTATGTAAATTGCATGTCTATTGGGTAGAACTCGCTCCAAGAGGATTTTTCTGTGGAAACTGCATGATTTTAGAGACTGACATTAGGAGAACACTACTAAATCAGAATAAAGTTTCTTTGTATAAATATGCACTGTAAGGTGGATTAAAGTTCGTTAATACACATGTTCACAATTCAATAAAGAATGTTTGTTGAATCCGTGGTGCATGTAACTTGTTCAGAACGTGCAATGTCACGGGGATTTAAAGTAGGGAAATTACCTATCTTTTGGGTAGAAATGGCTCCAAGAGCATTTTTCTGCCAAATCTGCCTCATTTTCAAACCTGGCGTTCAAACTAACGTGTGAAATCTGAGAAAATTCTTCAAAGTGTCTGTAAGCCTTGTATGGTGGATGAAAGTGCTGTAGTCAACTTGCTAACACGTCTGTAGTGAATATTTGTCCCATCCGAGATGCATGTAGCGTGTTCGGAACACGGAATTTGACGGTGAGCGAATCCATGTAAATTACATGTCTATTGGTTAAAACCCGCTCCAAGAGTTTTTTGCTGTGAAATCGGCCTCATTTTCTAAACTGGCGTTTGGAAAACTCTGTGAAATCACAGAAAATGCTTCTAAGCATCTATATGCCTTCTATAGTGAGAAAGTCCTGTAATCCACATGCAAACAACACTGTGGTGTATTTTTGTCGAAACTTTTCTGCATGTAGCATGTTCGAAACTCATAAATTCACAGCGGGAGAATCTATGTAATTTACATATCTATTGGGTAGAACAACCTCCAACAGTTTTTTCCTTTGAAAACTGCCTGATTTTCTAAAATGCTATTACGAAATATCTGCGAACTCAGTGTTAAAGTTTCTAGGTGCAATATGCCTGGTATGGTGGATGAAAGTTGTGTATGACACATGTACACAACTAATTAAGAATGTTTGTCAAATCCACGATGTGTGTAACGCGTTCGGAACATGGACTGTCACAGTGAGGCAAACTATGTAAATTACATATGTCTTGGTTAGAACAGGCTCCAGGAGAATTTTACTGAAAAATCTACCTCAGTTTGGAAACTGTTGTTATGAAAACGCTGCAAAATCTGAGTAAAAGGTTTAAGGTGACAACATGTCTTCAACGGGTTGTAAAAGATGTGTAATTCACATGCTAAGAACTCAGCAGTGAATATATGTTGAATCCGTGGTGCATGGAACTTTTTCAGATCACGGAATGTTACGGTGAAGGTACCTATGAAAATGAGATGTCTATTGGACAGAACATGCACCAAGAGAATTTCTCTGCGAAAACTGCCTGATTTTCGTAACTGTCGTTTTAGAAAACCGGCGAAATGTAAGTAAATGTTTCTAGGTGTAAATATGCCTTGTATTGTGGTTGAAAAATCGGTAATCAACATGCTCACGGTCATTAAATAATGTTTGTCGAAGCCGTGATGAATGTAATGTTTTCGGAACACGGAATGTCTCGGTGAGTGAAGCTCTGAAAATAACAATTCTGCTGGATAGAACTCGCTTGAATTGAATGTTTCTGTTAAAATTTCATGATTTTCGAAACTGGAGGTTAGGAAAAACCTGTGAAATCAGAATAACTACTTCTAGGTGTAAATATGCCTATTATGGTGGATGAAAGTCCGGTAATCCATATGCAAACAAATTGGTAGTGAATATTTGTCGAGTCCTTTATGCATGTATCATGTTCGGAACACGGAATTTCACGGCCAGGGAATTTATGTAAATTACATTTCCCTTGGTTAGAAATCACCCCGAGTTTTTTCCTGAGAAATCGGCCTGATTTTCGAAACTGGCTTTAGGAAAATCCTGCGAACCCAGATTACTAGATTCTCGGTGTACATCTGCCTTTTATGGTGGATGAAAGTTCGGTAATCCGCATGCTAACTAGTCTGTAGAGAATATTTGTCGAATCCGAGATACATGAAGTGTGTTCGGAACACAGAATAACGCGGTGAGCGTATGTATGTAAAATACATTTCTCTTGGGTAGAATTTGCTCTAAGAGTTTTTTCTGAGAAATCTGCCTCATTTTTGAACCTGGCGTATGAAAATCTCTGCAAAATCAGAGAAAATGTTTCAAAGTGTCAATATGCCTTGTATTGTGATGCAAGATCGTAAAACCACATGCAAAAAAATCTGTGGTGAATATTTTTAGATAGCGTTATGCATGCAGTGGGATCGTATCACGGAAAATACCCGTGATGGAATCTATAAAATTACACACCTATTGGTTAGAATTCGCTCCAAAAATTTTTCCCTGAGAAAACGGTCTGAATTTCCAAACTAGCATTAGGAAAAATGCTGCAAATTCAGAGTTAATGTTTCTAGTTGTAAATATGCCACGTATGGTGGATGAAAGTTCTGTAATCTACATGTTCACAACTCATTCGGGAAAGTTTTTTGAAACCTTGATGCATGTAGCGTGTTCGGAAAATGGAATGTCACTGTGAGGGAAACTATGTAAATTATATTTCTATTGGGAAGTACTCGATTCACGAGAATTTTTCTGCTAAATCTGACTCCTTTTCAAAACTGGCATTAGGAAAAACTTTTGAAATGTGAGAAAATGCTTCAAATTGTCAACATGGCTTTTATGGTGGATGAAAGTTCGGTAATCCTTATGCTAACAACTCTGTAGTGAATATTTGTCGAATCCGTGATGCATGTAGCTTTTTCGGAACACGGAATTTCACGATGACGAGTTCTATGTAAATTGCATGTCTATTGGGTAGAACTCGCTTCAAGAGAGTTTTTCTGCGAAAACTTCGTCATTTTTGAACCTGGCGTTTAGAAAACACTTCAAAATCTGAGAAAATACTTCTAAGAATCAATATTCAATGTATTGTGATGACAGTTCGGTAATCCACATGCTAACAAATTTGTAGTGAAAATTTGTCGAATCCTTTATGCATGTAACATGTTCGGAACATGGAATTACACGGCCAGGGATTTTACATAAACTAAATTTCCCTTGGTTAGAAATCACTCCAAGAGATTTTTCCTGAGAAATCGGCCTGATTTTCGAAACTGGCGTTAGGATAAACCTGCGAAACCAGATTACTAGATTCTCGGTGTACATCTGTCTTTTATGGTGGATGAAATTTCGGTAATCCACATGCTATCTACTCTGTAGTGAATATTTGTCGAATCCTTGATACGTGAAGTGTGTTTGGAACACAGAATATCACGGTGAGTGAATCCATGAAAAATACATATCTCGGGTAGTATTTGCTCTAAGAGTTTTTCTGAGAATTCGGCCTCATTTTTGAACCTGGCGTTTGAAAATCTCTGCAAAATCAGGGAAAATTCTTCAAAGTGTCAATATGTCTTGTATTGTGATGCAAGATCGTTAAGCCACATGCAAACTATTCTGTGGTGAATACTTTTAGAAAGCATTATGCATGCAGTGTGAACGTATCACGGAAAATCCCGGCTATGGTATGTATGTAAATTACACACCTATTTGTTAGAATTTGCTCCAAAAGTTTTTCCCTGAGAAAACGACCAGATTTTCCAAACTGGCATTAGGATAAAGCTGCAAATTCAGAGTTAATGTTTCTAGTTGTAAATATGCCATGTACGGTGGATGAAAGTTCTGTAATCTACATGTTCACAACTCATTCGAGGAAGTTTGTTTAAACCTTGATGCATGTAGCGTTTTCGGGGAAATGGAATGTCACTGTGAGGGAAACTATGTAAATTACATTTCTATTGGAAAGTACTCGCTCCAAGAGTATTTTTCTGGCAAATCTGCCTCCTTTTCAAATCTGGCATTAGGAAAAACTTTCGAAATATGAGAAAATGCTTCAAATTGTCAACGTGGCTTTTATGGTGGATGAAATTTCGGTAATCCTTATGCTAACAAATCTGTAGTGAATATTTCTCGAATCAGTGATGCATGTAGCTTTGTTGGAACATGGAATTCACAATGATGGGTTCTATGTATATTGCATGTCTATTGGGTAGAACTCGCTCCAAGAGGATTTTTCTGTGGAAACTGCATGATTTTAGAGACTGACATTAGGAGAATACTACTAAAACAGAATAAAATTTCTATGTATTAATATGCACTGTAAGGTGGATTAAAGTTCGTTAATACACATGTTCACAACTCATTAAAGAATGTTTGTTGAATCCATGGTGCATGTAACGTGTTCAGAACACAGAATGTCACGGTGATTGAAAGTAGGGAAATTACCTATCTTTTGGGTAGAAATGGCTCCAAGAGCATTTTTCTGCCAAATCTGCCTCATTTTGAAAACTGGCATTCAAACTAACGTGTGAAATCTGAGAAAATTCTTCAAAGTGTCACTAAGCCTTGTATGGTGGGTGAAAGTGCTGTAATCCACTTGATAACAACTCTGTAGTGAATATTTCTCGCATCCGAGATGCATGTAGCATGTTCGGAACACGGAATTTTACAGTGAGCGAATCCATGCAAATTACATATCTATTGTTTAGAACCCGCTCCAAGAGGTTTTTGCCGTGAAATCGGCCTCATTTTCGAAACTGGCGTTTGGGAATCTCTGTGAAATCAGAAAAAATGCATCTAAGCATCTATATGCCTTCTATAGTGAGAATGTCCTGTAATCCACATGCAAACAACCCTGTAGTGTATTTTTGTCGAAACTTTTCTGCATGTAGCGTGTTCAAAACACGTAATTTCACAGTGGGAGAATCTATGTAATTTACATATCTATTGGGTAGAACACGCTCCAAAATTTTTTTCCTTTGAAAACTGCCTGATTTTCGAAACTGGTATTAGGAAATATCTGCGAACTCTTTGTAAATGTTTCTAGGTGTCAATATGCCTTGTATGGTGGATGAAAGTTGTGTAACACACATGTACACAACTCATTAATAATGTTTGTCAAATCCGTGATGTGTGTAACGCGTTCGGAACATGAACTGTCACGGTGAGGCAAACTATGTAAATTACATATCTCTTGGTTAGAACACGCTCCAGGAGCATTTTACTGAAAAATCTGCCTCAGTTTGGAAACTGTTGTTATGAAAACGCTGCAAAATCTGAGTAAATGCTTTAAGGTGACAATGTGTTTCAATGGGTTATTAAAGAAGTGTAATTCACATGCTAAGAACTCAGCAGTGATATTTGTTGAATCCATGGTGCATGAACCGTTTTCGGAACACGGAATGTTACGGTGGAGGTATCTATGAAAATGAGATGTCTATTGGATAGAACATGCACCAAGAGTTTTTTTCTGCAAAAACTGCCTAATTTTCGTAAGTGATGTTATGAAAACCTGCGAAATATAAGTAAATGTGTCTAGGTGTAATTATGCCTTGTATTGTGGTTGAAAAATCAGTAATCCACATGCTCACGGTCATTAAATAATGTTTGTTGAAGCAGTGATGAATGTAACGTTTTCGGAACACGGAATGTCTCGGTGAGTGAAGCTCTGAAAATAACAATTCTACTGGATAGAACTCGCTTGAATTGAATGTTTCTGTGAAAATTTCATGATTTTCGAAACTGGATGTTAGGAAAAACCTGCACAATCAGAATAACTACTTCTAGGTGAAAATATGCCTTGTATGGTGGATGAAAGTTCGGTAATCCACATGCTCACACACATTAAAGTATGTTTGTTGAACTCGTGATGCATGAAACATGTTCAGAATATGGAATGTCATAGTGAAGGGAAAAATGGAAGTTACATTTCTATTGGGTAGAACTCGTTTGAAGAGATTTTTCTGCGAAATGTGCCTCATTTTGAAAACTGCCATTATTAGAACCCTGTGAATATGCCTTGAATGGTGAATGAAAGTCCAGTAATCCACATGTTAATAACACTGTAGTAATTATTTTTTAAACCGTGATTCATGTAGCGCATTTGGAAAACGAAATTTCACGGTAATGAAACTATGTAAATTACATTTCTATTGGGAAGTACTCGCTCCACAAGTATTTTTCTGCTAAATCTGCCTCCTTTTCAAAACTGGCAATAGGAAAAACTTTCGAAATGTGAGAAAATGCTTCATATTTTCAACATGGCTTTTATGGTGGATGAAATTTCTGTAATCCATATGCTTACAACTCTGTAGTGAATATTTGTCGAATCCGTGATGCATGTAGCTTTTTTGGAACACGGAATTCACGATGATGGGTTCTATGTAAATTGCATGTCTATTGGGTAGAAATCGCTCCAAGAGGATTTTTCTGTGGAAACTGCATGATTTTAGAGACTGACATTAGGAGAATACTACTAAATCAGAATAAAATTTCTATGTATAAATATGCACTGTAAGGTGGATTAAAGTTCGTTAATACACATGTTCACATCTCATTAAAGAATGTTGAATCCGTGGTGCATATAACGTGTTCAGAACACAGAATGTCACGGTGATTGAAAGTAGGGAAATTACCTATCTTTTAGGTAGAAATGGCTCTAAGAGCCTTTTTCTTCCAAATCTTCCTCATTTTGAAAACTGGCATTCAAACTAACGTGTGAAATCTGAGAAAATTCTTCAAAGTATCAGTAAGCATTGTATGGAGGGTGAAAGTGCTGTACTCCACTTCATAACAACACTGTAGTGAATATTTGTCGCATCCGAGATGCATGTATCGTGTTCGGAATACGGAATTTTACAGTGAGCGAATCCATGCAAATTAAATATCTATTGTTTAGAACCCGCTCCAAGAGGTTTTTGCCGTGAAATCGGCCTCATTTTCGAAACTGGCGTTTGGAAATCTCTGTGAAATCAGAAAAAATGCTTTTAAGCATCTATATGCCTTCTATAGTGAGAATGTCCTGTAATCCACATGCAAACAACCCTGTAGTGTATTTTTGTCGAAACTTTTCTGCATGTAGCGTGTTCAAAACACGTAATTTCACAGTGGGAGAATCTATGTAATTTACATATCTATTGGGTAGAACACGCTCCAACAGTTTTTTCCTTTGAAAACTGCCTGATTTTCGAAACTGCTATTAGGATATATCTGCGAACCCAGTGTTAATGTTTCTAGGTGTCAATATGCCTTGTATGGTGGATGAAAGTTGTGTAATACACATGTACACAACCATTAAGAATGTTTGTCAAATCCGTGATGTGTGTAACGCGTTCGGAACATGGACTGTCACGGTGAGGCAAACTTTGTAAATTACATATCTATTGGTTAGAACACGCTCCAGGAGCATTTTACTGAAAAATCTGCCTCAGTTTGGAAACTGTTGTTATGAAAACGCTGCAAAATCTGAGTAAATGCTTTAAGGTGACAATGTGTTTCAATGGGTTATTAAAGAAGTGTAATTCACATGCTAAGAACTCAGCAGTGATATTTGTTGAATCCGTGGTGCATGGACCATTTTCGGAACACGGAATGTTACGGTGAAGGTATCTATAAAAATGAGATGTCTATTTGATAGAACATGCACCAAGAGAATTTTTCTGCGAAAACTGCCTGATTTTCGTAAGTGATGTTAGGAAAATCTGCGAAATTTAAGTAAATGTTTCTAGGTGTAAATATGCCTTGTGTTGTGGTTGAAATATCGGTAATCCTCATGCTCACGGACATTAAATAATGTTTGTGGAAGCAGTGATGAATGTAACGTTTTCGGAACACGGAATGTCTCGGTGAGTGAAGCTCTGAAAATAACAATTCTACTGGATAGAACTCGCTTGAATTGAATGTTTCTGTGAAAATTTCATGAGTTTCAAAACTGGATGTTAGGAAAAACCTGCGAAATGAGAATAACTACTTCTAGGTGTCAATATGGCTTGTATGGTGGATGAAAGTTCGGTAATCTACATGCTCACACTCATTAAAGAATGTTTGTCGAACTCGTGATGCATGAAACGTGTTCAGAATATGGAATGACATAGTGAAGGGAAAAATGGAAGTTACATGTGTATTGGGTAGAACCCGTTTGAAGAGAATTTTTCTGCGAAATGTGCATCACTTTGAAAACTGCCATTAGGAGAACACTGTGAAATCTCAGAAAATGCTTCTAAGTGTCAATATGCCTTGACTGGTGAATGAAAGTCCGGTAATCCACATGTTAATAACAGTGTAGCATTTAATTTTTAAACCGTGATTCATGTAGCGCTTTTGGAAAACGAAATTTCACGGTAATGAAACTATGTAAATTACAATTCTATTGAGTAGAACGAGCTAGAAGAGAATTTTTCTGCGAACATTGCATGATTATCGAATCTGAAGTTTGGAAAAAGCTGTAAAAAAGGAGTAAATATTTGCAGGTGTAAATGTGCATTTATGTTGCAAGAAAGTTCGGGAATCCATATTTTCACAACATATTAAAGAATCTTTTTCTAATCCGTGATGCATGTACCGTGTTCAGAACGTGGAATTTCACGGTGATTGAAACTATGTAAATGACTTCTTTATTTGGTAGAACTCGCTCCGAGAGAGTTTTTCTGCGAAAACTTCGTCATTTTTGAACCTGGCGTTTAGAAAACACTTCAAAATCTGAGAAAATACTTCTAAGAATCAATATTCAATGTATTGTGATGACAGTTCGGTAATCCACATGCTAACAAATTTGTAGTGTATATTTTTCTAATCCTTTATGCATGTAACATGTTCGGAACACGGAATTTCACGGCCAGGGATTTTACATAAATTACATTTCCCTTGGTTAGAAATCACTCCAAGAGATTTTTCCTGAGAAATCGGCCTGATTTTCGAAACTGGCGTTAGGAAATACCTGCGAACCCAGATTACTAGATTCTCGGTGTACATCTGCCTTTTATGGTGGATGAAATTTCGGTAATCCGCATGCTAAATACTCTGTAGTGAATATTTGTCGAATCCTAGATACGTGAAGTGTGTTCGGAACACAGAATATCACGGTGAGTGAATCCATTAAAAATACATGTCTAATGGTTAGATCCCGCTCCAAGAGGTTTTTGCCGTGAAATCGGCTTCATTTTCGTAACTGGCGTTTGGAAAAATCTGTGAAATCACAGAAAATGCTTCTAAGGATCTATATGCATTCCATAGTGAGAAAGTGCAGTAATCCACATGCAAACAACCCTGTAGTGTATATTTGTCGAATATTTTCGGTATGTAGCATGTTCAAAACACGTAAATCCACAGCGGGAGAATCTATGTTATTTACATATCTAATGGGTACAACACGCTCCAACAGTTTTTCCTTTGAAAACTGCCTGATTTTTGAAACTGTTATTAAGAAATATCTGCGAACTCAATGTTAAAGTTTCTAGGTGACAATATGCCTTGTATGGTGGATGAAAGTTGTGTAATACACATGTACACAACTCATTAAGAATGTTTGTCAAATCCGTGATGTGTGTAGCGATTTCAGAACATGGACTGTCACAGTGAGGCAAACTATGTAAATTACATATCTATTGGTTTAGAACACTCTCCAGGAGCATTTTAATGAAAAATCTGACTCAGTTTGGAAACTGGTGTTATGAAAACGCTGCAAAATCGGAATAAAAGCTTTAAGGTGAAAATATGTTTTCAATGGGATATTAAAGATGTGTAATTCACATGCTAAAAGAACTAAGCAGTGAATATTAGTTGAATCCGTGGTGCATGGACCATTTTCGGAACACGGAATGTTACGGTGAAGGTATCTATGAAAATGAGATGTCTATTGGATAGAACATGCACCAAGAGAATTTCTCTGCAAAAACTGCCTGATTTTCGTAACTGACGTTAGGAAAACCGGCGAAATCTATGTAAATGTTTCTAGGTGTAAATATGCCTTGTATTGTGGTTGAAAAACCGGTAATCCATATGCTCACGGTCTTTAAAGAATGTTTGTCGAAGCCGTGATGAATGTAATGTTCTCGGAACACGGAATGTCTCGGTGAGTGAAGCTCTGAAAATAAAAATTCTGCTGGATAGAACTCGCTTGAATTGAATATTTCAGTGAAAATTTCATGATTTTCAAAACTGGATGTTAGGAAAAAACTGTGAAATCAGAATAACTACTTCTAGGTGTAAATATGCTTTGTATGGTGGATGAAAGTTCGGTAATCCACATGCTAACAAATTTGTAGTGAATGTTTTTCGAGTCCTTTATGCATGTAACATGTTCGGAACACGGAATTTCACGGCCAGGGAATTTATGTAAATTACATTTCCCTTGGTTAGAAATCACTCCAAGAGTTTTTTCCTGAGAAATCGGCCTGATTTTCGAAACTGGTGTTAGGAAAAACCTGCGAACCCAGATTACTAGATTCTCGGTGTACATCTGCCTTTTATGGTGGATGAAAGTTCGGTAATCCGCATGCTAACTAGTCTGTAGAGAATATTTGTCGAATCCGAGATACATGAAGTGTGTTCGGAACACAGAATATCACGGCGAGCGTATGTATGTAAAATAAATTTCTCTTGGGTAGAATTTGCTCTAAGAGTTTTTTCTGAGAATTCTGCCTCATTTTTGAACCTGGCGTTTGAAAATCTCTGCAAAATCAGAGAAAATGCTTCAAAGTGTCAATATTCCTCGTATTGTGATGCAAGATCGTAAAACCACATGCAAACAAATCTGTGGTGAATATTTTTAGAAAGCGTTATGCATGCAGTGGGATCGTATCACGGAAAATCCCCGTGATGGACTCAATGTAAATTACACACCTCTTGGTTAGAATTCGCTCCAAAAATTTTTCCCTGATAAAACGGCCTGATTTTCCAAATTGGCATTAGGAAAAAGCTGCAAATTCAGAGTTAATGTTTCTACTTCTAAATATGCCATGTATGGTGGATGAAAGTTCTGTAATCTACATGTTCACAACTCATTCGAGAAAGTTTGTTGAAACCTTGATGTATGAAGCGTGTGACGAAAATGGAATGTCACTGTGAGGGAAACTATGTAAATTACAATTCTATTGGGAAGTACACGCTCCACGAGAATTTTTCTGCCAAATCTGCCTCCTTTTCAAAACTGGCATTAGGAAAAACTTTCGAAATGTGAGAAAATGCTTCAAATTGTCAACATGGCTTTTATGGTGGATGAAAGTTCGGTAATCCACATGCTAACAACTCTGTAGTGAATATTTGTTGAATCCGTGATGCATGTAGCTTTTTCGGAACACGGAATTTCACGATGACGGGTTCTATGTAAATTGCATGTCTATTGGGTAGAACTCGCTCCAAGAGGATTTTTCTGT
Source organism: Camelus bactrianus (assembly GCF_048773025.1). NCBI lineage: Eukaryota > Metazoa > Chordata > Mammalia > Artiodactyla > Camelidae > Camelus > Camelus bactrianus. The sequence goes on from NC_133541.1 coordinate 150,552,520, forward strand.
GGAAACTGCATGATTTTAGAGACTGACATTAGGAGAACACTACTAAATCAGAATAAAATTTCTATGTATAAATATGCACTGTAAGGTGGATTAAAGTTCGTTAAAACACATGTACACAACTCATTAAAGAATGTTTGTTGAATCCGTGGTGCATGTAACGTGTTCAGAACATGGAATGTCACGGTGATTGAAAGTAGGGAAATTACCTATCTTTTGGGTAGAAATGGCTCCAAGAGCATTTTTCTGCCAAATCTGCCTCATTTTCAAAACTGGCGTTCAAACTAACGTGTGAAATCTGAGAAAATTCTTCAAATTGTCAGTAAGCCTTATATGGTGGATGAAAGTGCTGTAATCCACTTGCTAAAAACTCTGTAGTGAATATTTGTCGCATCCGAGTTGCTCGTAGCGTGTTCGGAACACGGAATTTGACGGTGAGCGAATCCATGTAAATTACTTGTCTATTGGTTAGAACCCACTCCAAGAGGTTTTTGCCGTGATATCGGCCTCATTTTCGAAACTGGCGTTTGGAAATCTCTGTGAAATCACAGAAAATGCTTCTAAGAATTTATATGCCTTCTATAGTGAGAAAGTCCTGTAATCCTCATGCAAACAACACTGTAGTGTATTTTTGTCGAAACTTTTCTGCATGTAGCATGTTCGTAACACGTAAATTCACAGCGGGAAAATCTATGAAATTTACATATCTATTAGATACAACACGCTCCAACAGTTTTTTCCTTTGAAAACTGCCTGATTTTCGAAACTGCTATTAGGAAATTACTGCGAACTCAGTGTTAAGGTTTCTAGATGTCAATATGTCTGGTATGGTGGATGAAAGTTGTGTAACACACATGTACACAACTCATGAAGAATGTTTGTCAAATCGTGATGTGTGTAGCGCGTTTGGAAAAAGGACTGTCACGGTGAGGCAAAGTATGTAAATTACATTTCTATTGGTTAGAACACGCTCCAGGAGCATTTTACTGAAAAATCTGACTCAGTTTGGAAACTGGTGTTATGAAAACGCTGCAAAATCTGAATAAAAGCTTTAAGGTGACAATATGTATTCAACAGGTTATTAAAGATGTGTAATTCACATGCTAAGAACTCAGAAGTGAATATTTGTTGAATCCGTGGTACATGGACCGTTTTCGGAACACGGAATGTTACGGTGAAGGTATCTATGAAAATGAGATGTCTATTGGATAGAACATGCACCAAGAGAATTTCTCTGCGAAAACTGCCTGATTTTCGTAACTGACGTTAGGAAAACCGGCGAAATCTAAGTAAATGTTTCTAGGTGTAAATATGCCTTGTATTGTGGTTGAAAAACCGGTAATCCATATGCTCACGGTCATTAAAGAATGATTGTCGAAGCCGTGATGAATGTAATGTTTTCGGAACACGGAATGTCTCGGTGAGTGAAGCTCTGAAAATAACAATTCTGCTGGTTAGAACTCGCTTGAATTGAATATTTCAGTGAAAATTTCATGATTTTCGAAACTGGATGTTAGGAAAAACCTGTGAAATCAGAATAACTACTTCTAGGTGTAAATATGCTTTGTATGGTGGATGAAAGTTCGGTAATCCACATGCTAACAAATTTGTAGTGAATGTTTTTCGAGTCCTTTATGCATGTAACATGTTCGAAACAGGGAATTTCACGGCCAGGGAATTTATGTAAATTACATTCCCCTTGGTTAGAAATCACTCCAAGAGCTTTTTCGTGAGAAATCGGCCTGATTTTGGAAACAGGCGTTAGGAAATCCTGTGAACCAAGATTACTAGATTCTCGTTGGACATCTGCCTTTTATGGTGGACGAAAGTTCGGTAATCCACATTCTAACAAATTTGTAGTCAATATTTTTCGAGTCCTTTATGCATGTAACATGTTCGGAACACGGAATTTCACGGCCAGGGAATTTATGTAAATTACATTTCCCTTGGTTAGAAATCACTCCAAGAGTTTTTTCCTGAGAAATCGGCCTGATTTTCGAAACTGGCGTTAGGAAAATCCTGCGAACCCAAATTACTAGATTCTCGGTGTACATCTGCCTTTTATGGTGGATGAAAGTTCAGTAATCCGCATGCTAACTAGTCTGTAGAGAATATTTGTCGAATCCGAGATACATGAAGTGTGTTCGGAACACAGAATATCACGGTGAGCGTATCTATGTAAGATACATTTCTCTTGGGTAGAATTTGCTCTAAGAATTTTTTCTGTGAAATCTGCCTCATTTTTGAACCTGGCGTTTGAAAATATCTGCAAAATCAGAGAAAATGCTTCAAAGTGTCAATATGCCTTCTATTGTGATGCAAGATCGTAAAACCACATGCAAAACAATCTGTGGTGAATATTTTAAGAAAGCGTTATGCATGCATTGGGATCGTATCACGGAAAATCCCCGCGATGGAATCTATGTAAATTACACACCTATTGGTTAGAATTCGCTCCAAAAATTTTTCCCTGAGAAAACGGCCTGATTTTCCAAATTTGCATTAGGAAAAACTGCAAATTCAGAGTTAATGTTTCTAGTTGTAAATATGCCATATATGGTGGATGAAAGTTCTGTAATCTACATGTTCACAACTCATTCGAGAAAGTTTGTTGAAACCTTGATGTATGAAGCGTGTGACGAAAATGGAATGTCACTGTGAGGGAAACTATCTAAATTACATTTCTATTGGGAAGTACTCGCCCCACGAGAATTTTTCTGCTAATTCTTCCTCCTTTTTCATACTGGCATTAGGAAAAACTTACGAAATGTGAGAAAATTCTTCAAATTGTCAACATGGCTTTTATGGTGGATGAAAGTTCGGTAATCCACATGCTAACAACTCTGTAGTGAATATTTGTCGAATCCGTGATGCATGTAGCTTTTTCGGAACACGGAATTTCACGATGACGGGTTCTATGTAAATTGCATGTCTATTGGGTAGAACTCGCTCCAAGAGGATTTTTCTGTGGAAACTGCATGATTTTAGAGACTGACATTAGGAGAACACTACTAAATCAGAATAAAATTTCTATGTATAAATATGCACTGTAAGGTAAATTAAAGTTCGTTAAAACACATGTACACAACTCATTAAAGAATGTTTGTTGAATCCGTGGTGCATGTATCGTGTTCAGAACATGGAATGTCACGGTGAATGAAAGTAGGGAAATTACCTATCTTTTGGGTAGAAATGGTTCCAAGAGCATTTTTCTGCCAAATCTGCCTCATTTTCAAAACTGGCGTTCAAACTAACATGTGAAATCTGAGAAAATTCTTCAAATTGTCAGTAAGCCTTGTATGGTGGATGAAAGTGCTGTAATCCACTTGCTAAAAACTCTGTAGTGAATATTTGTCGCATCCGAGTTGCACGTAGCGTGTTCGGAACACGGAATTTGACGGTGAGCGAATCCATGTAAATTACATGTCTATTGGTTAGAAACCGCTCCAAGAGGTTTTTGCCGTGAAATCGGCCTCATTTTTGAAACTGGCGTTTGGAAATCTCTGTGAAATCACAGAAAATGCTTCTAAGAATTTATATGTGTTCTATAGTGAGAAAGTCCTGTAATCCACATGCAAACAACAATGTGGTGTATTTTTGTCGAAACTTTTCTGCATGTAACATGTTCGAAACACGTAAATTCACAGAGGGAAAATCTATGAAATTTACATATCTATTAGATAGAACACGCTCCAACAGTTTTTTCCTTTGAAAACTGCCTGATTTTCGAAACTGCTATTAGGAAATAACTGCGAACTCAGTGTTAAGGTTTCTAGATGTCAATATGTCTGGTATGGTGGATGAAAGTTGTGTAACACACATGTACACAACTCATGAATAATGTTTGTCAAATCCGTGATGTGTGTAGCGCGTTTGGAAAATGGACTGTCACGGTGAGGCAAACTATGTAAATTACATACCTATTGGTTAGAACACGCTCCAGGAGCATTTTACTGAAAAATCTGCCTCAGTTTGGAAACTGGTGTTATGAAAACGATGCAAAATCTGAATAAAAGCTTTAAGGTGACAATATGTATTCAACAGGTTATTAAAGATGTGTAATTCACATGCTAAGAACTCAGAAGTGAATATTTGTTGAATCCGTGGTGCATGGACCGTTTTCGGAACACGGAATGTTACGGTGAAGGTATCTATGAAAATGAGATGTCTATTGGATAGAACATGCACCAAGAGAATTTCTCTGCGAAAACTGCCTGATTTTCGTAACTGACGTTAGGAAAACCGGCGAAATCTAAGTAAATGTTTCTAGGTGTAAATATGCCTTGTATTGTGGATGAAAAATCGGTAATCCATATGCTCACGGTCATTAAAGAACGTTTGTCGAAGCCGTGATAATGTAATGTTTTCGAAACACGGAATGTCTCGGTGAGTGAAGCTCTGAAAATAACAATTCTGCTGGATAGAACTCGCTTGAATTTAATATTTCTGTGAAAATTCCATGATTTTCGAAACTGGATGTTAGGAAAAACCTGTGAAATCAGAATAATTAGTTCTAGGTGTAGATATGCTTTGTATGGTGGATGAAAGTTCGGTAATCCACATGCTAACAAATTTGTAGTGAATGTTTTTCGAGTACTTTATGCATGTAACATGTTCGGAACACGGAATTTCACGGCCAGGGAATTTATGTAAATTACATTTCCCTTTTTTAGAAATCACTCCAAGAGTTTTTTCGTGAGAAATCGGCCTGATTTTCGAAACTGGCATTAGGAAAATCCTGCGAACCCAGATTACTAAATTCTCGGTATACATCTGCCTTTTATGGTGGATGAAAGTTCGGAATTCTGCATGCTAACTAGTCTCTAGAGAATATTTGTCGAATCCGAGATACATGAAGTGTGTACGGAACACAGAATATCACGGTGAGCGTATCTATGTAAGATACATTTCTCATGGGTAGAATTTGCTCTAAGAGTTTTTTCTGAGAAATCTGCCTCATTTTTGAACCTGGCGTTTGAAAATCTCTGCAAAATCAGAGAAAATGCTTCAAAGTGTCAATATGCCTTCTATTGTGATGCAAGATCGTAAAACCACATGCAAACAAATCTGTGGTGAATATTTTAGGAAAGCATTATGCATGCATTGGGATCGTATCACGGAAAATCCCCGCGATGGAATCTATGTAAATTACACACCTATTGGTTAGAATTCGCTCCAAAAACTTTTCCCTGAGAAAACGGCCTGATTTTCCAAATTGGCATTATGAAAAAGCTGCAAATTCAGTGTTAATGTTTCTAGTTGTAAATATGCCATATATGTTGGATGAAAGTTCTGTAATCTACATGTTCACAACTCATTCGAGAAAGTTTGTTGAAACCTTGATGTATGAAGCGTGTGACGAAAATGGAATGTAATTGTGAGGGAAACTATGTAAATTACATTTCTATTGGGAAGTACTCGCTCCACGAGAATTTTTCTGGCAAATCTGCCTCCTTTTCAATACTGGCATTAGGAAAAACTTTCGAAATGTGAGAAAATTCTTCAAATTGTCAACATGGCTTTTATGGTGGATGAAAGTTCGGTAATCCACATGCTAAACTCTGTAGTGAATATTTGTCGAATCCGTGATGCATGTAGCTTTTTCGGAACACGGAATTTCACGATGTCATGTTCTATATAAATTGCATGTCTATTGGGTAGAACTCGCTCCAAGAGGATTTTTCTGTGGAAACTGCATGAGTTTAGAGACTGACATTAGGAGAACACTACTAAATCAGAATAAAATTTCTATGTATAAATATGCACTGTAAGGTGGTTTAAAGTTCGTTAAAACACATGTACTCAACTCATTAAAGAATGTTTTTTGCATTCGTGGTGCATGTAACGTGTTCAGAACATGGAATGTCAAGGTGAATGAAAGTAGGGAAATTACCTATCTTTTGGGTAGAAATGGCTCCAAGAGCATTTTTCTACCAAATCTGCCTCATTTTCAAACCTGGCGTTCAAACTAACGTGTGAAATCTGAGAAAATTCTTCAAAGTGTCAGTAAGCCTTGTATGGTGGATGAAAGTGCTGTAATCCAATTTCTAAAAACTCTGTAGTGAATATTTGTCGCATCCGAGTTGCACGTAGCTTGTTCGGAACACGGAAATTGACGGTGAGCGAATCCATGTAAATTACATGTCTATTGGTTAGAAACCGCTCCAAGAGGTTTTTGCCGTGAAATCGGCCTCATTTTCGAAACTGGCATTTGGAAATCTTTCTGAAATCACAGAAATTGCTTCTAAGAATTTATATGCGTTCTATAGTGAGAAAGTCCTGTAATCCACATGCAAACAACACTGTAGTGTATTTTTTCGAAAATTTTCTGCATGCAGCATGTTCGAAACACGTAAATTCACAGCGGGAAAATCTATGAAATTTACATATCTATTGGATAGAACACGTTCCAACAGTTTTTTCCTTTGAAAACTGCCTGATTTTCGAAACTGCTATTAGGAAATATTTGCGAACTCAGTGTTAAGTTTTCTAGATGTCAATATGCCTGGTATGGTGGATGAAAGTTCTGTAACACACATGTACACAACTCATGAAGAATGTTTGACAAATCCGTGATGTGTGTAGCGCGTTTGGAAAATGGACTGTCACGGTGTGGCAAACTATGTAAATTACATATCTATTGGTTAAAACACGCTCCGGGAGCATTTTACTGAAAAATCTGCCTCAGTTTGGAAACTGGTGTTATGAAAACCCTGCAAAATCTGAGTAAAACCTTTAAGGTGACAATATGTCTTCAACGGGTTATTAAAGATGTGTAATTCACATGCTAAGAACTCAGAAGTGAATATTTGTTGAATCCTTGGTGCATGGACCGTTTTCGGAACACGGAATGTTTCGGTGAAGGTATCTATGAAAATGAGATTTCTATTGGATAGAACATGCACCAAGAGAATTTCTCTGCGAAAACTGCCTGATTTTCGTAACTGACGTTAGGAAAACCGGCGAAATCTAAGTAAATGTTTCTAGGTGTAAATATGCCTTGTATTGTGGTTGAAAAACCGGTAATCCATATGCTCACGGTCATTAAAAATGTTTGTCGAAGCCGTGATGATGTAATATTTTCGGAACACGGAATGTCTCGGTGAGTGAAGCTCTGAAAATAACAATTCTGCTGGATAGAACTGGCTTGAATTGAATATTTCAGTGAAAATTTCAAGATTTTCGAAACTGGATGTTAGGAAAAACCTGTGAAATCAGAATAATCAGTTCTAGGTGTAAATATGCTTTGTGTGGTGGATGAAAGTTCAGTAATCCACATGCTAACAAATTTGTAGTGAATATTTGTCGAGCATTTATGCATGAAACTTGTTAGGAACACGGAATTTCACGGCCAGGGAATTAATGTAAATTGCATTTCCCTTGGTTAGAAATCACTCCAAGGGATTTTTCTAAGAAATCGTCCTGATTTTTGAAACTGGCGTTAGGAAAAACCTGTGAACCCAGATTACTAGATTCTCGTAGTACATCTGCCTTTTATGGTGGACGAAATTTCGGTAATCCACATGCTAACAAATTTGTAGTCAATATTTTTCGAGTCATTTATGCATGTAACATGTTCGGAACACGGAATTTCACGGCCAGGGAATTTATGTAAATTACATTTTGTTTGGTTAGAAATCACTCCAAGAGATTTTTCCTGAGAAATCGGCCTGATTTTCGAAACTGGCGTTAGGAAAAACCTGCGAACCCAGATTACTAGATACACGGTGTACATCTGCCTTTAATGGTGGATGATAGTTCGGTAATCTGCATGTTAACTAGTCTGTAGAGAATATTTGTCGAATCCGACTTACATGAAGTGTGTTCGGAACACAGAATATCACGGTGAGCGTATCTATGTAAAATACATTTCTCATGGGTAGAATTTGCTCTAAGAGTTTTTTCTGAGAAATCTGCCTCATTTTTGATCGTGGCATTTGAAAATATCTGCAAAATCTGGGAAAATTATTCAAAGTGTTAATATTCCTTGTATTGTGATGCAAGATCATAAAACCACATGCAAAAAATCTGTGGTGAATATTTTTAGAAAGCGTTATGCATGCAGTGGTATCGTATCACGGAATATCCCCGCGATGGAATCTATGTAAATTACACACCTATTGGTTAGAATTCGCTCCAAAAATTTTTCCCTGAGAAAACGGCATGATTTTCCAAACTGGCATTAGGAAAAAACTGCAAATTCAGAATTAATGTTACTAGTTGAAAATATGCCATATATGGTGGATGAAAGTTCTGTAATCTACATGTTCACAACTCATTCTAGAAAGTTTGTTGGAACCTTGATGCATGTAGCGTGTTCAGAAAATGGAATGTCACTGTGAGGGAAACTATTTAAATTATATTTCTATTGGGAAGTACTCGCTCCACGAGAATTTTCCTGCTAAATCTGCCTCCTTTTCAAAACTGGCGTTAGGAAAAACTTTCGAAATGTGAGAAAATTTTTCAATTTGTCAACATGGCTTTTATGGTGGATGAAAGTTCGGTAATCCTTATGCTAACAACTCTGTAGTCAATATTTGTTGAATCCGTGATGCATGTAGCTTTTTCGGAACACGGAATTTCACGAAGACGGTTTGTATGTAAATTGCATGTCTATTGGGTAGAACTCTCTTCAAGGGGATTTTTCTGTGGAAACTGCATGATTTTAGAGACTGACATTCGGAGAATACTACTAAATCAGAATAAAATTTCTATGTATATATATGCACTGTAATGTGGATTAAAGTTCGTTAATACACATGTACACAACTCATTAAAGAATGTTTGTTGAATCCGTGGTGCATGTAACGTGTTCAGAACATGGAATGTCACGGTGATTGAAAGTAAGGAAATTACCTATCTTTTGGGTAGAAATGGCTCCAAGAGCAGTTATCTGCCAAATCTGCCTCATTTACAAATCTGGCTTTCAAACTAACGTGTGAAATCTGAGAAAATTCTTCAAAGTGTCAGTAAGCCTTGTATGGTGGATGAAAGTGCTGTCATCCACTTGCTAACAACTCTGTAGTGAATATTTGTCGCATCCGAGTTGCACGTAGCGTGTTAGGAACACGGAATTTGACGGTGAGCGAATCCATGTAAATTACATGTCTAATTGTTAGAACCCGCTGCAAGAGGTTTTTGCCGTGAAATCGGCCTCATTTTCGCAACTGGGTTTTGGAAAACTCTGTGAAATCACAGAAAATGCTTCTAAGAAGCTGTATGCCTTCTATAATGAGAAAGTCCTGTAATCCACATGCAAACAACACTGTAGTGTATTTTTGTCGAAACTTTTCTGCATGTAGCATGTTCGAAACACGTAAATTCACAGCGGGAGAATCTATGTAATTTACATATCTATTGGGTAGAACAAGCTCCAACAGTTTTTTCCTTTGAAAACTGCCTGATTTTCGAAACTGCTATAAGGAAATATCTGCGAACTCAGTGTTAATGTTTCTAGGGGTCAATATGCCTTGTATGGTGGATGAAAGTTGTGTAACACACATGTACACAACTCATTAAGAATGTTTGTCAAATCCGTGATGTGTGTAGCGCGTTCGGAAAATGGACTGTCACGGTGAGGCAAACTATGTAAATTACATATCTATTGGTTAGAACACGATCCAGGAGCATTTTACTGAAAAATCTGCCTCTGTTTGGAAACTGGGGTTATGAAAACGCTGCAAAATCTAAGTAAATGCATTAACGTGACAATATGTCTTCAACGGGTTGTTAAAGATGTGTAATTCACATGCGAAGATCTCAGCAGTGAATATTTGTTGAATCCATGGTGCATGGACCGTTTTCGGAACACGGAATGTTACGATGAAGGTATCTATGAAAATGAGATGTCTATTGGACAGAACATGCACCAAGAGAATTTTTCTGCGAAAACTGCCTGATTTTCTTAACTGACGTTAGGAAAACCGGCGAAATTTAAGTAAATGTTTCTAGGTGTAAATATGGCTTGTATTGTGGTTGAAAAATCGGTAATCCACATGATCCCGGTCATTAAACAATGTTTGTCGAAGCCGTGATGAATGTAATGTTTTCGGAACACGGAATGTCTCGGTGAGTGAAGCTCTGAAAATAACAATTCTGCTGAATAGAACTCGCTTGAATTGAATGTTTCTGTGAATATTCCATGATTTTCGAAACTGGATGTTAGGAAAAACCTGTGAAATCAAAATAACTACTTCTAGGTGTAAATATGCCTTGTATGGTGGATGAAAGTTCGGTAATCCACATGCTAACAAATTTGTGGTGAATATTTGTCGAGTCTTTTATGCATGTAACATGTTCGTAACACGGAAATTCACAGCCAGGGAATTTATGTAAATTACATTTCCCTGGGTTAGAAATCACTCCAAGAGATTTTTCCTGAGAAATCGTCCTGATTTTCGAAACTGGAGTTAGGAAAAAACTGCGAACACAGATTGCTAGATTCTCGGTGTACATCTGCCTTTTATGGTGAATGAAAGTTCGGTAATCCGCATGCTAACTAGTCTGTAGAGAATATTTGTCGAATCCGAGAGAAATGAAGTTTGTTCGGAACACAGAATATCACGGTGAGCGTATCTATGTAAAATAAATTTCTCTTGGGTAGAATTTGCTCTAAGAGTTTTTTCTGAGAAATCTGCCTCATTTTTGAAACTGGCGTTTGAAAATCTCTGCAAAATCAGAGAAAATGCTTCAAAGTGTCAATATGCCTTGTATTGTGATGCAAAATCGTAAAACCACATGCAAACAAATCTGTGGTGAATATTTTTAGAAAGCGTTATGCATGCAGTGGGATCGTATCACGGAAAATCCCGGCGGTGGAATCTATGTAAATTACACACCTATTGGTTAGAATTTGCTCCAAAAATTTTTCCCTGAGAAAACGGCCTGATTTTCCAAACTGGCATTAGGAAAAAGCTGCAAATTCAGAGTTAATGTTTCTACTTGTAAATATGCCATGTATGGTGGATGAAAGTTCTGTAATCTACATGTTCACAACTCATTCGAGAAAGTTTGTTGAAACCTTGATGCATGTAGCGTGTTCGGAAAATGAAATGTCACTGTGAGGGAAACTATGTAAATTACAATTCTATTGGGAAGTACTCGCTCCACGAGAATTTTTCTACCAAATCTGCCTCCTTTTCAAAACTGGCATTAGGAAAATCTTTCGAAATGTGAGAAAATGCTTCAAATTGTCAACATGGCTTTTATGGTGGATGAAAGTTCGGTAATCCTTATGCTAACAACTCTGTAGTCAATATTTGTTGAATCCGTGATGCATGTAGCTTTTTCGGAACACGGAATTTCACGATGACGGGTTCTATGTAAATGGCATGTCTATTGGGTAGAACTCGCTCCAAGAGGATTTTTCTGTGGAAACTGCATGATTTTAGAGACTTACATTAGGAGAATACTACTAAATCAGTATAAAATTTCTATGTATAAATATGAACTGTAAGGTGGATTAAAGTTCGTTAATACACATGTACACAACTCATTAAAGAATGTTTTTTGAATCCGTGGTGCATGTAACGTGTTCAGAAAATGGAATGTCACGGTGATTGGAAGTAGGGAAATTACCTATCTTTTGGGTAGAAATGGCTCCAAGAGCATTTTTCTGCCAAATGTGGCTCATTTTCAAAACTGGCTTTCAAAATAACGTGTGAAATATGAGAAAATTCTTCAAAGTGTCAATAAGCCTTGTATGCTGGATGAAAGTGCTGTCATCCACTTGCTAACAACTCTGTAGTGAATATTTGTCGCATCCGAGATGCATGTAGCGTGTTCGGAACACGGAATTTGACGGTGAGCGAATCCATGTAAATTACATGTCTATTGGTTACAACACGCTTCAAGAGTTTTTGCAGTGACATCGGCCTCATTTACGAAACTGGGGTTTGGAAAACTCTGTGAAATCACAGAAAATGCTTCTAAGAAGCTACATGCCTTCTATAGTGAGAAAGTCCTGTAATCCACATGCAAGCAACTCTGTAGTGTATTTTTGTCGAATATTTTCTGCATGTAGCATGTTCGAAACACGTAATTTCACAGCGGGAGACTCTATGTAATTTACATATCTATTGGGTAGAACAAGCTCCAACAGTTTTTTCCTTTGAAAACTGCCTGATTTTCGAAACTGCTATTAGGAAATATCTGCAAACTCAGTGTTAATGTTTCTAGGTGTCAATATGCCTTGTATGGTGGATGAAAGTTGTGTAACACACATGTACACAACTCATTAAGAATGTTTGTCAAATCCGTGTTGTGTGTAGCGCGTTCGGAACATGGACTGTCACGGTGACGGAAACTATATAAATTACATATCTATTGGTTAGAACACGCTCCAGGAGCATTTTACTGAAAAATCTGCCTCAGTTTGGAAACTGTTGTTATGAAAACGCTGCAAAATCTGAGTAAATGCTTTAAGGTGACAATGTGTTTCAATGGGTTATTAAAGAAGTGTAATTCACATGCTAAGAACTCAGCAGTGATATTTGTTGAATCCGTGGTGCATGGAACGTTTTCGGAACACGGAATGTTACGGTGAAGGTATCTATGAAAATGAGATGTCTATTGGACACAACATGCACCAAGAGAATTTTTCAGCGAAAACTGACTGATTTTCGTAACTGTCATTTGGAAAACCGGCGAAATGTAAGTAAATGTGTTTATGTGTAAATATGCCTTGTATTGTGGTTGAAAAATCGGTAATCAACATGCTCACGGTCATTAAATAAAGTTTGTCGAAGCCATGATGAATGAAATGTTTTCGGAACACGGAATGTCTCGGTGAGTGAAGCTCTGAAAATAACAATTCTGCTGGATAGAACTCGCTTGAATTGAATGTTTCTGTGAAAATTTCATGATTTTCGAAACTGGAGGTTAGGAAAAACCTGTGAAATCAGAATAACTACTTCTAGGTGTAAATATGCCTTGTATGGTGGATGAAAGTCCGGTAATCCACATGCAAACAAATTGGTAGTTAATATTTGTCGAGTCCTTTATGCATGTAACATGTTCGGAACATGGAATTTCACGGCCAGGGAATTTATGTAAATTACATTTCCCTTGGTTAGAAATCACTCCAAGAGTTTTTTCCTGAGAAATCGGCCTGATTTTATAAACTGGCGTTAGGAAAAACCTGCGAACCCAGATTACTAGATTCTCGGTGTACATCTGCCTTATATGGTGGATGATAGTTCGGTAATCCGCATGCTAAATAGTGTGTAGAGAATATTTGTCGAATCCGACTTAAATGAAGTGTGTTCGGAACACAGAATATCACGGTGAGCGTATCTATGTAAAATACATTTCTCATGGGTAGAATTTGCTCTAAGAGTTTTTTCTGAGAAATCTGCCTAATTTTTGAACCTGGCGTTTGAAAATCTCTGCAAAATCAGAGAAAATGCTTCAAAGTGTCAATATGCCTAGTATTGTGATGCAAGATCATAAAACCACATGCAAAAAAATCTGTGGTGAATAATTATAGAAAGCGTTATGCATGCATTGGGATCGTATCACGGAAAATCCCCGCGATGGAATCTATGTAAATTACACACCTATTGGTTAGAATTCGCTCCAAAAAATTTTCCCTGAGAAAACGGCCTGATTTTCCAAACTGGCATTAGGAAAAAGCTGCAAATTCAGAGTTAATGTTACTAGTTGAAAATATGCCATATATGGTGGATGAAAGTTCTGTAATCTACATGTTCACAACTCATTCGAGAAAGTTTTTTGAAACCTTGATGCATGTAGCGTGTTCGGAAAATGGAATGTCACTGTGAGGGAAACTATGTAAATTACATTTCTATTGGGAAGTACTCGCTCCACGAGAAGTTTTCTGCTAAATCTGCCTCCTTTTCAAAACTGGCATTAGGAAAAACTTTTGAAATGTGAGAAAATGCTTCAAATTGTCAACATGGCTTTTATGGTGGATGAAAGTTCGGTAATCCTTATGCTAACAACTCTGTAGTGAATATTTGTAGAATCCGTGATGCATGTAGCTTTTTCAGGACACGGAATTTCACGATGACGGGTTCTTTGTAAATTGCATGTCATTTGGGTAGAACTCTCTCCAAGAGGATTTTTCTGTGGAAACTGCATGATTTTAGAGACTGAATTTAGGAGAATACTACTAAACCAAAATAAATTTCTATCTATAAATATGCACTGTAATGTGGATTAAAGTTCGTTAATACACATGTTCACAACTCATTAAAGATTGTTTGTTGAATCCGTGGTGCATGTAACGTGTTTAGATCATGGAATGTCACGGTGATTGAAAGTAGGGAAATTACCTATCTTTTGGGTAGAAATGGCTCCAAGAGCATTTTTCTGCCAAATCTGGCTCATTTTCAAAACTGGCGTTCAAACTAACGTGTGAAATCTGAGAAAATTCTTCAAAGTGTCAGTAAGCCTTTAATGGTGGATGAAAGTGCTGTCATCCACTTGCTAACAACTCTGTAGTGAATATTTGTCGCATCCGAGTTGCACGTAGCGTGTTAGGAACACGGAATTTGACGGTGAGCGAATCCATGTAAATTACATGTCTAATTGTTAGAACTCGCTCCAAGAGGTTTTTGCCGTGAAATCGGCCTCATTTTCGAAACTGGGTTTTGGAAAACTCTGTGAAATCACAGAAAATGCTTCTAAGAAGCTGTATGCCTTCTATAATGAGAAAGTCCTGTAATCCACATGCAAACAACACTGTAGTGTATTTTTGTCGAAACTTTTCTGCATGTAGCATGTTCGAAACACGTAAATTCACAGCGGGAGAATCTATGTAATTTACATATCTATTGGGTAGAACAAGCTCCAACAGTTTTTTCCTTTGAAAACTGCCTGATTTTCGAAACTGCTATAAGGAAATATCTGCGAACTCAGTGTTAATGTTTCTAGGGGTCAATATGCCTTGTATGGTGGATGAAAGTTGTGTAACACACATGTACACAACTCATTAAGAATGTTTGTCAAATCCGTGATGTGTGTAGCGCGTTCGGAAAATGGACTGTCACGGTGAGGCAAACTATGTAAATTACATATCTATTGGTTAGAACACGCTCCAGGAGCATTTTACTGAAAAATCTGCCTCTGTTTGGAAACTGGGGTTATGAAAACGCTGCAAAATATAAGTAAATGCATTAACGTGACAATATGTCTTCAACGGGTTGTTAAAGATGTGTAATTCACATGCTAAGAACTCAGCAGTGAATATTTGTTGAATCCATGCTGCATGGACCGTTTTCAGAACACGGAATGTTACGGTGAAGGTATCTATGAAAATGAGATGTCTATTGGATAGAACATGCACCAAGAGTATTTTTCTGCGAAAACTGCCTGATTTTCTTAACTGACGTTAGGAAAACCGGCGAAATTTAAGTAAATGTTTCTAGGTGTAAATATGGCTTGTATTGTGGTTGAAAAATCGGTAATCCACATGATCCCGGTCATTAAACAATGTTTGTCGAAGCCGTGATGAATGTAATGTTTTCGGAACACGGAATGTCTCGGTGAGTGAAGCTCTGAAAATAACAATTCTGCTGAATAGAACTCGCTTGAATTGAATGTTTCTGTGAATATTCCATGATTTTCGAAACTGGATGTTAGGAAAAACCTGTGAAATCAAAATAACTACTTCTAGGTGTAAATATGCCTTGTATGGTGGATGAAAGTTCGGTAATCCACATGCTAACAAATTTGTGGTGAATATTTGTCGAGTCTTTTATGCATGTAACATGTTCGTAACACGGAAATTCACAGCCAGGGAATTTATGTAAATTACATTTCCCTGGGTTAGAAATCACTCCAAGAGATTTTTCCTGAGAAATCTTCCTGATTTTCGAAACTGGAGTTAGGAAAAAACTGCGAACACAGATTGCTAGATTCTCGGTGTACATCTGCCTTTTATGGTGAATGAAAGTTCGGTAATCCGCATGCTAACTAGTCTGTAGAGAATATTTGTCGAATCCGAGAGAAATGAAGTATGTTCAGAACACAGAATATCACGGTGAGCGTATCTATGTAAAATAAATTTCTCTTGGGTAGAATTTGCTCTAAGAGTTTTTTCTGAGAAATCTGCCTCATTTTTGAACCTGGCGTTTGAAAATCTCTGCAAAATCAGAGAAAATGCTTCAAAGTGTCAATATGCCTTGTATTGTGATGCAAGATCGTAAAACCACATGCAAACAAATCTGTGGTGAATATTTTTAGAAAGCGTTATGCATGCAGTGGGATCGTATCACGGAAAATCCCGGCGGTGGAATCTATGTAAATTACACACCTATTGGTTAGAATTTGCTCCAAAAATTTTTCCCTGAGAAAACGGCCTGATTTTCCAAACTGGCATTAGGAAAAAGCTGCAAATTCAGAGTTAATGTTTCTACTTGTAAGTATGCCATGTATGGTGGATGAAAGTTCTGTAATCTACATGTTCACAACTCATTCGAGAAAGTTTGTTGAAACCTTGATGCATGTAGCGTGTACGGAAAATGAAATGTCACTGTGAGGGAAACTATGTAAATTACAATTCTATTGGGAAGTACTCGCTCCACGAGAATTTTTCTACCAAATCTGCCTCCTTTTCAAAACTGGCATTAGGAAAATCTTTCGAAATGTGAGAAAATGCTTCAAATTGTCAACATGGCTTTTATGGTGGATGAAAGTTCGGTAATCCTTATGCTAACAACTCTGTAGTCAATATTTGTTGAATCCGTGATGCATGTAGCTTTTTCGGAACACGGAATTTCACGATGACGGGTTCTATGTAAATGGCATGTCTATTGGGTAGAACTCGCTCCAAGAGGATTTTTCTGTGGAAACTGCATGATTTTAGAGACTTACATTAGGAGAATACTACTAAATCAGTATAAAATTTCTATGTATAAATATGAACTGTAAGGTGGATTAAAGTTCGTTAATACACATGTACACAACTCATTAAAGAATGTTTTTTGAATCCGTGGTGCATGTAACGTGTTCAGAAAATGGAATGTCACGGTGATTGGAAGTAGGGAAATTACCTATCTTTTGGGTAGAACTGGCTCCAAGAGCATTTTTCTGCCAAATGTGGCTCATTTTCAAAACTGGCTTTCAAAATAACGTGTGAAATATGAGAAAATTCTTCAAAGTGTCAGTAAGCCTTGTATGCTGGATGAAAGTGCTGTCATCCACTTGCTAACAACTCTGTAGTGAATATTTGTCGCATCCGAGATGCATGTAGCGTGTTCGGAACACGGAATTTGACGGTGAGCGAATCCATGTAAATTACATGTCTATTGGTTACAACCCGCTCCAAGAGTTTTTTGCCGTGACATCGGCCTCATTTACGAAACTGGGGTTTGGAAAACTCTGTGAAATCACAGAAAATGCTTCTAAGCATCTATATGCCTTCTATAGTGAGAAAGTCCTGTAATCCACATGCAAGCAACTCTGTAGTGTATTTTTGTCGAATATTTTCTGCATGTAGCATGTTCGAAACACGTAATTTCACAGCGGGAGAATCTATGTAATTTACATATCTATTGGGTAGAACAGGCTCCAACAGTTTTTTCCTTTGAAAACTGCCTGATTTTCGAAAATGCTTTTAGGAAATATCTGCGAACTCAGTGTTAATGTTTCTAGGTGTCAATATGCCTTGTATGGTGGATGAAAGTTGTGTAACACACATGTACACAACTCATTAAGAATGTTTGTCAAATCCGTGTTGTGTGTAGCGCGTTCGGAACATGGACTGTCACGGTGACGGAAACTATATAAATTACATATCTATTGGTTAGAACACGCTCCAGGAGCATTTTACTGAAAAATCTGCCTCAGTTTGGAAACTGTTGTTATGAAAACGCTGCAAAATCTGAGTAAATGCTTTAAGGTGACAATGTGTTTCAATGGGTTATTAAAGAAGTGTAATTCACATGCTAAGAACTCAGCAGTGATATTTGTTGAATCCGTGGTGCATGGACCGTTTTCGGAACACGGAATGTTACGGTGAAGGTATCTATGAAAATGAGATGTCTATTGGACACAACATGCACCAAGAGAATTTTTCAGCGAAAACTGACTGATTTTCGTAACTGTCATTTGGAAAACCGGCGAAATGTAAGTAAATGTGTCTATGTGTAAATATGCCTTGTACTGTGGTTGAAAAATCGGTAATCAACATGCTCACGGTCATTAAATAATGTTTGTCGAAGCCGTGATGAATGAAATGTTTTCGGAACACGGAATGTCTCGGTGAGTGAAGCTCTGAAAATAAAAATTCTGCTGGATAGAACTCGCTTGAATTGAATGTTTCTGTGAAAATTTCATGATTTTCGAAACTGGAGGTTAGGAAAAACCTGTGAAATCAGAATAACTACTTCTAGGTGTAAATATGCCTTGTATGGTGGATGAAAGTCCGGTAATCCACATGCAAACAAATTGGTAGTTAATATTTGTCGAGTCCTTTATGCATGTAACATGTTCGGAACATGGAATTTCACGGCCAGGGAATTTATGTAAATTACATTTCCCTTGGTTAGAAATCACTCCAAGAGTTTTTTCCTGAGAAATTGGCCTGATTTTATAAACTGGCGTTAGGAAAAACCTGCGAACCCAGATTAATAGATTCTCGGTGTACATCTGCCTTTTATGGTGGATGATAGTTCGGTAATCCGCATGCTAACTAGTCTGTAGAGAATATTTGTCGAATCCGACTTACATGAAGTGTGTTCGGAACACAGAATATCACGGTGAGCGTATCTATGTAAAATACATTTCTCATGGGTAGAATTTGCTCTAAGAGTTTTTTCTGAGAAATCTGCCTAATTTTTGAACCTGGCGTTTGAAAATCTCTGCAAAATCTGGGAAAATGCTTCAAAGTGTCAATATGCCTAGTATTGTGATGCAAGATCATAAAACCACATGCAAAAAAATCTGTGGTGAATAATTTTAGAAAGCGTTATGCATGCAGTGGGATCGTATCACGGAAAATCCCCGCGATGGAATCTATGTAAATTACACACCTATTGGTTAGAATTCGCTCCAAAAAATTTTCCCTGAGAAAACGGCCTGATTTTCCAAACTGGCATTAGGAAAAAGCTGCAAATTCAGAGTTAATGTTACTAGTGGTAAATATGCCATGTATGGTGGATGAAAGTTCTGTAATCTACATGTTCACAACTCATTCGAGAAAGTTTTTTGAAACCTTGATGCATGTAGCGTGTGAAGAAAATGGAATGTCACTGTGAGGGAAACTATGTAAATTACATTTCTATTGGGAAGTACTCGCTCCACGAGAAGTTTTCTGCTAAATCTGCCTCCTTTTCAAAACTGGCATTAGGAAAAACTTTTAAAATGTGAGAAAATGCTTCAAATTGTCAACATGGCTTTTATGGTGGATGAAAGTTCGGTAATCCTTATGCTAACAACTCTGTAGTGAATATTTGTAGAATCCGTGATGCATGTAGCTTTTTCAGAACACGGAATTTCACGATGACGGGTTCTTTGTAAATTGCATGTCATTTGGGTAGAACTCTCTCCAAGAGGATTTTTCTGTGGAAACTGCATGATTTTAGAGACTGACATTAGGAGAATACTACTAAACCAAAATAAATTTCTATGTATAAATATGCACTGTAATGTGGATTAAAGTTCGTTAATACACATGTTCACAACTCATTAAAGATTGTTTGTTGAATCCGTGGTGCATGTAACGTGTTTAGATCATGGAATGTCATGGTGATTGAAAGTAGGGAAATTACCTATCTTTTGGGTAGAAATGGCTCCAAGAGCATTTTTCTGCCAAATCTGGCTCATTTTCAAAACTGGCGTTCAAACTAACGTGTGAAATCTGAGAAAATTCTTCAAAGTGTCAGTAAGCCTTTAATGGTGGATGAAAGTGCTGTCATCCACTTGCTAACAACTCTGTAGTGAATATTTGTCGCATCCGAGTTGCACGTAGCGTGTTAGGAACACAGAATTTGACGGTGAGCGAATCCATGTAAATTACATGTCTAATTGTTAGAACTCGCTCCAAGAGGTTTTTGCCGTGAAATCGGCCTCATTTTCGAAACTGGGGTTTGGAAAACTCTGTGAAATCACAGAAAATTCTTCTAAGAAGCTATATGCCTTCTATAGTGAGAAAGTCCTGTAATCCATATGCAAACAACACTGTAGTGTATTTTTGTCGAAACTTTTCTGCATGTAGCATGTTTGAAACACGTAAATTCACAGCGGGAGAATCTATGTAATTTACATATCTATTGGGTAGAACAAGCTCCAACAGTTTTTTCCTTTGAAAACTGCCTGATTTTCGAAACTGCTATAAGGAAATATCTGCGAACTCAGTGTTAATGTTTCTAGGGGTCAATATGCCTTGTATGGTGGATGAAAGTTGTGTAACACACATGTACACAACTCATTAAGAATGTTTGTCAAATCCGTGATGTGTGTAGCGCGTTCGGAAAATGGACTGTCACGGTGAGGCAAACTATGTAAATTACATATCTATTGGTTAGAACACGCTCCAGGAGCATTTTACTGAAAAATCTGCCTCTGTTTGGAAACTGGGGTTATGAAAACGCTGCAAAATATAAGTAAATGCATTAACGTGACAATATGTCTTCAACGGGTTGTTAAAGATGTGTAATTCACATGCTAAGAACTCAGAAGTGAATATTTGTTGAATCCATGGTGCATGGACCGTTTTCGGAACACGGAATGTTACGGTGAAGGTATCTATGAAAATGAGATGTCTATTGGATAGAACATGCACCAAGAGTATTTTTCTGCGAAAACTGCCTGATTTTCTTAACTGACGTTAGGAAAACCGGCGAAATTTAAGTAAATGTTTCTAGGTGTAAATATGGCTTGTATTGTGGTTGAAAAATCGGTAATCCACATGATCCCGGTCATTAAACAATGTTTGTCGAAGCCGTGATGAATGTAATGTTTTCGGAACACGGAATGTCTCGGTGAGTGAAGCTCTGAAAATAACAATTCTGCTGAATAGAACTCGCTTGAATTGAATGTTTCTGTGAATATTCCATGATTTTCGAAACTGGATGTTAGGAAAAACCTGTGAAATCAAAATAACTACTTCTAGGTGTAAATATGCCTTGTATGGTGGATGAAAGTTCGGTAATCCACATGCTAACAAATTTGTGGTGAATATTTGTCGAGTCTTTTATGCATGTAACATGTTCGTAACACGGAAATTCAAAGCCAGGGAATTTATGTAAATTACATTTCCCTGGGTTAGAAATCACTCCAAGAGATTTTTCCTGAGAAATCGTCCTGATTTTCGAAACTGAAGTTAGGAAAAAACTGCGAACACAGATTGCTAGATTCTCGGTGTACATCTGCCTTTTATGGTGAATGAAAGTTTGGTAATCCGCATGCTAACTAGTCTGTAGAGAATATTTGTCGAATCCGAGAGAAATGAAGTTTGTTCGGAACACAGAATATCACGGTGAGCGTATCTATGTAAAATAAATTTCTCTTGGGTAGAATTTGCTCTAAGAGTTTTTTCTGAGAAATCTGCCTCATTTTTGAACCTGGCGTTTGAAAATCTCTGCAAAATCAGAGAAAATGCTTCAAAGTGTCAATATGCCTTGTATTGTGAGGCAAAATCGTAAAACCACATGCAAACAAATCTGTGGTGAATATTTTTAGAAAGCGTTATGCATGCAGTGGGATCGTATCACGGAAAATCCCGGCGGTGGAATCTATGTAAATTACACACCTATTGGTTAGAATTTGCTCCAAAAATTTTTCCCTGAGAAAACGGCCTGATTTTCCAAACTGGCATTAGGAAAAAGCTGCAAATTCAGAGTTAATGTTTCTACTTGTAAATATGCCATGTATGGTGGATGAAAGATCTGTAATCTACATGTTCACAACTCATTCGAGAATGTTTGTTGAAACCTTGATGCATGTAGCGTGTTCGGAAAATGAAATGTCACTGTGAGGGAAACTATGTAAATTACAATTCTATTGGGAAGTACTCGCTCCACGAGAATTTTTCTACCAAATCTGCCTCCTTTTCAAAACTGGCATTAGGAAAATCTTTCAAAATGTGAGAAAATGCTTCAAATTGTCAACATGGCTTTTATGGTGGATGAAAGTTCGGTAATCCTTATGCTAACAACTCTGTAGTCAATATTTGTTGAATCCGTGATGCATGTAGCTTTTTCGGAACACGGAATTTCACGATGACGGGTTCTATGTAAATTGCATGTCTATTGGGTAGAACTCGCTCCAAGAGGATTTTTCTGTGGAAACTGCATGATTTTAGAGACTTACATTAGGAGAATACTACTAAATCAGTATAAAATTTCTATGTATAAATATGAACTGTAAGGTGGATTAAAGTTCGTTAATACACATGTACACAACTCATTAAAGAATGTTTTTTGAATCCGTGGTGCATGTAACGTGTTCAGAAAATGGAATGTCACGGTGATTGGAAGTAGGGAAATTACCTATCTTTTGGGTAGAAATGGCTCCAAGAGCATTTTTCTGCCAAATGTGGCTCATTTTCAAAACTGGCTTTCAAAATAACGTGTGAAATATGAGAAAATTCTTCAAAGTGTCAGTAAGCCTTGTATGCTGGATGAAAGTGCTGTCATCCACTTGCTAACAACTCTGTAGTGAATATTTGTCGCATCCGAGATGCATGTAGCGTGTTCGGAACACGGAATTTGACGGTGAGCGAATCCATGTAAATTACATGTCTATTGGTTACAACCCGCTCCAAGAGTTTTTTGCCGTGACATCGGCCTCATTTACGAAACTGGGGTTTGGAAAACTCTGTGAAATCACAGAAAATGCTTCTAAGCATCTATATGCCTTCTATAGTGAGAAAGTCCTGTAATCCACATGCAAGCAACTCTGTAGTGTATTTTTGTCGAATATTTTCTGCATGTAGCATGTTCGAAACACGTAATTTCACAGCGGGAGACTCTATGTAATTTACATATCTATTGGGTAGAAAAAGCTCCAACAGTTTTTTCCTTTGAAAACTGCCTGATTTTCGAAACTGCTATTAGGAAATATCTGCAAACTCAGTGTTAATGTTTCTAGGTGTCAATATGCCTTGTATGGTGGATGAAAGTTGTGTAACACACATGTACACAACTCATTAAGAATGTTTGTCAAATCCGTGTTGTGTGTAGCGCGTTCGGAACATGGACTGTCACGGTGACGGAAACTATATAAATTACATATCTATTGGTTAGAACACGCTCCAGGAGCATTTTACTGAAAAATCTGCCTCAGTTTGGAAACTGTTGTTATGAAAACGCTGCAAAATCTGAGTAAATGCTTTAAGGGGACAATGTGTTTCAATGGGTTATTAAAGAAGTGTAATTCACATGCTAAGAACTCAGCAGTGATATTTGTTGAATCCGTGGTGCATGGACCGTTTTCGGAACACGGAATGTTACGGTGAAGGTATCTATGAAAATGAGATGTCTATTGGACACAACATGCACCAAGAGAATTTTTCAGCGAAAACTGACTGATTTTCGTAACTGTCATTTGGAAAACCGGCGAAATGTAAGTAAATGTGTCTATGTGTAAATATGCCTTGTACTGTGGTTGAAAAATCGGTAATCAACATGCTCACGGTCATTAAATAATGTTTGTCGAAGCCGTGATGAATGAAATGTTTTCGGAACACGGAATGTCTCGGTGAGTGAAGCTCTGAAAATAAAAATTCTGCTGGATAGAACTCGCTTGAATTGAATGTTTCTGTGAAAATTTCATGATTTTCGAAACTGGAGGTTAGGAAAAACCTGTGAAATCAGAATAACTACTTCTAGGTGTAAATATGCCTTGTATGGTGGATGAAAGTCCGGTAATCCACATGCAAACAAATTGGTAGTTAATATTTGTCGAGTCTTTTATGCATGTAACATGTTCGGAACATGGAATTTCACGGCCAGGGAATTTATGTAAATTACATTTCCCTTGGTTAGAAATCACTCCAAGAGTTTTTTCCTGAGAAATTGGCCTGATTTTATAAACTGGCGTTAGGAAAAACCTGCGAACCCAGATTAATAGATTCTCGGTGTACATCTGCCTTTTATGGTGGATGATAGTTCGGTAATCCGCATGCTAACTAGTCTGTAGAGAATATTTGTCGAATCCGACTTACATGAAGTGTGTTCGGAACACAGAATATCACGGTGAGCGTATCTATGTAAAATACATTTCTCATGGGTAGAATTTGCTCTAAGAGTTTTTTCTGAGAAATCTGCCTAATTTTTGAACCTGGCGTTTGAAAATCTCTGCAAAATCTGGGAAAATGCTTCAAAGTGTCAATATGCCTAGTATTGTGATGCAAGATCATAAAACCACATGCAAAAAAATCTGTGGTGAATAATTTTAGAAAGCGTTATGCATGCAGTGGGATCGTATCACGGAAAATCCCCGCGATGGAATCTATGTAAATTACACACCTATTGGTTAGAATTCACTCCAAAAATTTTTCCCTGAGAAAACGGCCTGATTTTCCAAACTGGCATTAGGAAAAAGCTGCAAATTCAGAGTTAATGTTACTAGTTGAAAATATGCCATATATGGTGGATGAAAGTTCTGTAATCTACATGTTCACAACTCATTCGAGAAAGTTTTTTGAAACCTTGATGTATGAAGCGTGTGAAGAAAATGGAATGTCACTGTGAGGGAAACTATGTAAATTACATTTCTATTGGGAAGTACTCGCTCCACGAGAAGTTTTCTGCTAAATCTGCCTCCTTTTCAAAACTGGCATTAGGAAAAACTTTTAAAATGTGAGAAAATGCTTCAAATTGTCAACATGGCTTTTATGGTGGATGAAAGTTCGGTAATCCTTATGCTAACAACTCTGTAGTGAATATTTGTAGAATCCGTGATGCATGTAGCTTTTTCAGAACACGGAATTTCACGATGACGGGTTCTTTGTAAATTGCATGTCATTTGGGTAGAACTCTCTCCAAGAGGATTTTTCTGTGGAAACTGCATGATTTTAGAGACTGACATTAGGAGAATACTACTAAACCAAAATAAATTTCTATGTATAAATATGCACTGTAATGTGGATTAAAGTTCGTTAATACACATGTTCACAACTCATTAAAGATTGTTTGTTGAATCCGTGGTGCATGTAACGTGTTTAGATCATGGAATGTCATGGTGATTGAAAGTAGGGAAATTACCTATCTTTTGGGTAGAAATGGCTCCAAGAGCATTTTTCTGCCAAATCTGGCTCATTTTCAAAACTGGCGTTCAAACTAACGTGTGAAATCTGAGAAAATTCTTCAAAGTGTCAGTAAGCCTTTAATGGTGGATGAAAGTGCTGTCATCCACTTGCTAACAACTCTGTAGTGAATATTTGTCGCATCCGAGTTGCACGTAGCGTGTTAGGAACACAGAATTTGACGGTGAGCGAATCCATGTAAATTACATGTCTAATTGTTAGAACTCGCTCCAAGAGGTTTTTGCCGTGAAATCGGCCTCATTTTCGAAACTGGGGTTTGGAAAACTCTGTGAAATCACAGAAAATTCTTCTAAGAAGCTATATGCCTTCTATAGTGAGAAAGTCCTGTAATCCATATGCAAACAACACTGTAGTGTATTTTTGTCGAAACTTTTCTGCATGTAGCATGTTTGAAACACGTAAATTCACAGCGGGAGAATCTATGTAATTTACATATCTATTGGGTAGAACAAGCTCCAACAGTTTTTTCCTTTGAAAACTGCCTGATTTTCGAAACTGCTATAAGGAAATATCTGCGAACTCAGTGTTAATGTTTCTAGGGGTCAATATGCCTTGTATGGTGGATGAAAGTTGTGTAACACACATGTACACAACTCATTAAGAATGTTTGTCAAATCCGTGATGTGTGTAGCGCGTTCGGAAAATGGACTGTCACGGTGAGGCAAACTATGTAAATTACATATCTATTGGTTAGAACACGCTCCAGGAGCATTTTACTGAAAAATCTGCCTCAGTTTGGAAACTGTTGTTATGAAAACGCTGCAAAATCTGAGTAAATGCTTTAAGGGGACAATGTGTTTCAATGGGTTATTAAAGAAGTGTAATTCACATGCTAAGAACTCAGCAGTGATATTTGTTGAATCCGTGGTGCATGGACCGTTTTCGGAACACGGAATGTTACGGTGAAGGTATCTATGAAAATGAGATGTCTATTGGACACAACATGCACCAAGAGAATTTTTCAGCGAAAACTGACTGATTTTCGTAACTGTCATTTGGAAAACCGGCGAAATGTAAGTAAATGTGTCTATGTGTAAATATGCCTTGTACTGTGGTTGAAAAATCGGTAATCAACATGCTCACGGTCATTAAATAATGTTTGTCGAAGCCGTGATGAATGAAATGTTTTCGGAACACGGAATGTCTCGGTGAGTGAAGCTCTGAAAATAAAAATTCTGCTGGATAGAACTCGCTTGAATTGAATGTTTCTGTGAAAATTTCATGATTTTCGAAACTGGAGGTTAGGAAAAACCTGTGAAATCAGAATAACTACTTCTAGGTGTAAATATGCCTTGTATGGTGGATGAAAGTCCGGTAATCCACATGCAAACAAATTGGTAGTTAATATTTGTCGAGTCTTTTATGCATGTAACATGTTCGGAACATGGAATTTCACGGCCAGGGAATTTATGTAAATTACATTTCCCTTGGTTAGAAATCACTCCAAGAGTTTTTTCCTGAGAAATTGGCCTGATTTTATAAACTGGCGTTAGGAAAAACCTGCGAACCCAGATTAATAGATTCTCGGTGTACATCTGCCTTTTATGGTGGATGATAGTTCGGTAATCCGCATGCTAACTAGTCTGTAGAGAATATTTGTCGAATCCGACTTACATGAAGTGTGTTCGGAACACAGAATATCACGGTGAGCGTATCTATGTAAAATACATTTCTCATGGGTAGAATTTGCTCTAAGAGTTTTTTCTGAGAAATCTGCCTAATTTTTGAACCTGGCGTTTGAAAATCTCTGCAAAATCTGGGAAAATGCTTCAAAGTGTCAATATGCCTAGTATTGTGATGCAAGATCATAAAACCACATGCAAAAAAATCTGTGGTGAATAATTTTAGAAAGCGTTATGCATGCAGTGGGATCGTATCACGGAAAATCCCCGCGATGGAATCTATGTAAATTACACACCTATTGGTTAGAATTCACTCCAAAAATTTTTCCCTGAGAAAACGGCCTGATTTTCCAAACTGGCATTAGGAAAAAGCTGCAAATTCAGAGTTAATGTTACTAGTTGAAAATATGCCATATATGGTGGATGAAAGTTCTGTAATCTACATGTTCACAACTCATTCGAGAAAGTTTTTTGAAACCTTGATGTATGAAGCGTGTGAAGAAAATGGAATGTCACTGTGAGGGAAACTATGTAAATTACATTTCTATTGGGAAGTACTCGCTCCACGAGAAGTTTTCTGCTAAATCTGCCTCCTTTTCAAAACTGGCATTAGGAAAAACTTTTAAAATGTGAGAAAATGCTTCAAATTGTCAACATGGCTTTTATGGTGGATGAAAGTTCGGTAATCCTTATGCTAACAACTCTGTAGTGAATATTTGTAGAATCCGTGATGCATGTAGCTTTTTCAGAACACGGAATTTCACGATGACGGGTTCTTTGTAAATTGCATGTCATTTGGGTAGAACTCTCTCCAAGAGGATTTTTCTGTGGAAACTGCATGATTTTAGAGACTGACATTAGGAGAATACTACTAAACCAAAATAAATTTCTATGTATAAATATGCACTGTAATGTGGATTAAAGTTCGTTAATACACATGTTCACAACTCATTAAAGATTGTTTGTTGAATCCGTGGTGCATGTAACGTGTTTAGATCATGGAATGTCATGGTGATTGAAAGTAGGGAAATTACCTATCTTTTGGGTAGAAATGGCTCCAAGAGCATTTTTCTGCCAAATCTGGCTCATTTTCAAAACTGGCGTTCAAACTAACGTGTGAAATCTGAGAAAATTCTTCAAAGTGTCAGTAAGCCTTTAATGGTGGATGAAAGTGCTGTCATCCACTTGCTAACAACTCTGTAGTGAATATTTGTCGCATCCGAGTTGCACGTAGCGTGTTAGGAACACAGAATTTGACGGTGAGCGAATCCATGTAAATTACATGTCTAATTGTTAGAACTCGCTCCAAGAGGTTTTTGCCGTGAAATCGGCCTCATTTTCGAAACTGGGGTTTGGAAAACTCTGTGAAATCACAGAAAATTCTTCTAAGAAGCTATATGCCTTCTATAGTGAGAAAGTCCTGTAATCCATATGCAAACAACACTGTAGTGTATTTTTGTCGAAACTTTTCTGCATGTAGCATGTTTGAAACACGTAAATTCACAGCGGGAGAATCTATGTAATTTACATATCTATTGGGTAGAACAAGCTCCAACAGTTTTTTCCTTTGAAAACTGCCTGATTTTCGAAACTGCTATAAGGAAATATCTGCGAACTCAGTGTTAATGTTTCTAGGGGTCAATATGCCTTGTATGGTGGATGAAAGTTGTGTAACACACATGTACACAACTCATTAAGAATGTTTGTCAAATCCGTGATGTGTGTAGCGCGTTCGGAAAATGGACTGTCACGGTGAGGCAAACTATGTAAATTACATATCTATTGGTTAGAACACGCTCCAGGAGCATTTTACTGAAAAATCTGCCTCTGTTTGGAAACTGGGGTTATGAAAACGCTGCAAAATATAAGTAAATGCATTAACGTGACAATATGTCTTCAACGGGTTGTTAAAGATGTGTAATTCACATGCTAAGAACTCAGAAGTGAATATTTGTTGAATCCATGGTGCATGGACCGTTTTCGGAACACGGAATGTTACGGTGAAGGTATCTATGAAAATGAGATGTCTATTGGATAGAACATGCACCAAGAGTATTTTTCTGCGAAAACTGCCTGATTTTCTTAACTGACGTTAGGAAAACCGGCGAAATTTAAGTAAATGTTTCTAGGTGTAAATATGGCTTGTATTGTGGTTGAAAAATCGGTAATCCACATGATCCCGGTCATTAAACAATGTTTGTCGAAGCCGTGATGAATGTAATGTTTTCGGAACACGGAATGTCTCGGTGAGTGAAGCTCTGAAAATAACAATTCTGCTGAATAGAACTCGCTTGAATTGAATGTTTCTGTGAATATTCCATGATTTTCGAAACTGGATGTTAGGAAAAACCTGTGAAATCAAAATAACTACTTCTAGGTGTAAATATGCCTTGTATGGTGGATGAAAGTTCGGTAATCCACATGCTAACAAATTTGTGGTGAATATTTGTCGAGTCTTTTATGCATGTAACATGTTCGTAACACGGAAATTCAAAGCCAGGGAATTTATGTAAATTACATTTCCCTGGGTTAGAAATCACTCCAAGAGATTTTTCCTGAGAAATCGTCCTGATTTTCGAAACTGAAGTTAGGAAAAAACTGCGAACACAGATTGCTAGATTCTCGGTGTACATCTGCCTTTTATGGTGAATGAAAGTTTGGTAATCCGCATGCTAACTAGTCTGTAGAGAATATTTGTCGAATCCGAGAGAAATGAAGTTTGTTCGGAACACAGAATATCACGGTGAGCGTATCTATGTAAAATAAATTTCTCTTGGGTAGAATTTGCTCTAAGAGTTTTTTCTGAGAAATCTGCCTCATTTTTGAACCTGGCGTTTGAAAATCTCTGCAAAATCAGAGAAAATGCTTCAAAGTGTCAATATGCCTTGTATTGTGAGGCAAAATCGTAAAACCACATGCAAACAAATCTGTGGTGAATATTTTTAGAAAGCGTTATGCATGCAGTGGGATCGTATCACGGAAAATCCCGGCGGTGGAATCTATGTAAATTACACACCTATTGGTTAGAATTTGCTCCAAAAATTTTTCCCTGAGAAAACGGCCTGATTTTCCAAACTGGCATTAGGAAAAAGCTGCAAATTCAGAGTTAATGTTTCTACTTGTAAATATGCCATGTATGGTGGATGAAAGATCTGTAATCTACATGTTCACAACTCATTCGAGAATGTTTGTTGAAACCTTGATGCATGTAGCGTGTTCGGAAAATGAAATGTCACTGTGAGGGAAACTATGTAAATTACAATTCTATTGGGAAGTACTCGCTCCACGAGAATTTTTCTACCAAATCTGCCTCCTTTTCAAAACTGGCATTAGGAAAATCTTTCGAAATGTGAGAAAATGCTTCAAATTGTCAACATGGCTTTTATGGTGGATGAAAGTTCGGTAATCCTTATGCTAACAACTCTGTAGTCAATATTTGTTGAATCCGTGATGCATGTAGCTTTTTCGGAACACGGAATTTCACGATGACGGGTTCTATGTAAATTGCATGTCTATTGGGTAGAACTCGCTCCAAGAGGATTTTTCTGTGGAAACTGCATGATTTTAGAGACTTACATTAGGAGAATACTACTAAATCAGTATAAAATTTCTATGTATAAATATGAACTGTAAGGTGGATTAAAGTTCGTTAATACACATGTACACAACTCATTAAAGAATGTTTTTTGAATCCGTGGTGCATGTAACGTGTTCAGAAAATGGAATGTCACGGTGATTGGAAGTAGGGAAATTACCTATCTTTTGGGTAGAACTGGCTCCAAGAGCATTTTTCTGCCAAATGTGGCTCATTTTCAAAACTGGCTTTCAAAATAACGTGTGAAATATGAGAAAATTCTTCAAAGTGTCAGTAAGCCTTGTATGCTGGATGAAAGTGCTGTCATCCACTTGCTAACAACTCTGTAGTGAATATTTGTCGCATCCGAGATGCATGTAGCGTGTTCGGAACACGGAATTTGACGGTGAGCGAATCCATGTAAATTACATGTCTATTGGTTACAACCCGCTCCAAGAGTTTTTTGCCATGACATCGGCCTCATTTACGAAACTGGGGTTTGGAAAACTCTGTGAAATCACAGAAAATGCTTCTAAGCAACTATATGCCTTCTATAGTGAGAAAGTCCTGTAATCCACATGCAAGCAACTCTGTAGTGTATTTTTGTCGAATATTTTCTGCATGTAGCATGTTCGAAACACGTAATTTCACAGCGGGAGACTCTATGTAATTTACATATCTATTGGGTAGAAAAAGCTCCAACAGTTTTTTCCTTTGAAAACTGCCTGATTTTCGAAACTGCTATTAGGAAATATCTGCAAACTCAGTGTTAATGTTTCTAGGTGTCAATATGCCTTGTATGGTGGATGAAAGTTGTGTAACACACATGTACACAACTCATTAAGAATGTTTGTCAAATCCGTGTTGTGTGTAGCGCATTCGGAACATGGACTGTCACGGTGACGGAAACTATATAAATTACATATCTATTGGTTAGAACACGCTCCAGGAGCATTTTACTGAAAAATCTGCCTCAGTTTGGAAACTGTTGTTATGAAAACGCTGCAAAATCTGAGTAAATGCTTTAAGGTGACAATGTGTTTCAATGGGTTATTAAAGAAGTGTAATTCACATGCTAAGAACTCAGCAGTGATATTTGTTGAATCCGTGGTGCATGGACCGTTTTCGGAACACGGAATGTTACGGTGAAGGTATCTATGAAAATGAGATGTCTATTGGACACAACATGCACCAAGAGAATTTTTCAGCGAAAACTGACTGATTTTCGTAACTGTCATTTGGAAAACCGGCGAAATGTAAGTAAATGTGTCTATGTGTAAATATGCCTTGTACTGTGGTTGAAAAATCGGTAATCAACATGCTCACGGTCATTAAATAATGTTTGTCGAAGCCGTGATGAATGAAATGTTTTCGGAACACGGAATGTCTCGGTGAGTGAAGCTCTGAAAATAAAAATTCTGCTGGATAGAACTCGCTTGAATTGAATGTTTCTGTGAAAATTTCATGATTTTCGAAACTGGAGGTTAGGAAAAACCTGTGAAATCAGAATAACTACTTCTAGGTGTAAATATGCCTTGTATGGTGGATGAAAGTCCGGTAATCCACATGCAAACAAATTGGTAGTTAATATTTGTGGAGTCCTTTATGCATGTAACATGTTCGGAACATGGAATTTCACGGCCAGGGAATTTATGTAAATTACATTTCCCTTGGTTAGAAATCACCCCAAGAGTTTTTTCCTGAGAAATCGGCCTGATTTTATAAACTGGCGTTAGGAAAAACCTGCGAACCCAGATTAATAGATTCTCGGTGTACATCTGCCTTTTATGGTGGATGATAGTTCGGTAATCCGCATGCTAACTAGTCTGTAGAGAATATTTGTCGAATCCGACTTACATGAAGTGTGTTCGGAACACAGAATATCACGGTGAGCGTATCTATGTAAAATACATTTCTCATGGGTAGAATTTGCTCTAAGAGTTTTTTCTGAGAAATCTGCCTCATTTTTGAACATGGCGTTTGAAAATCTCTGCAAAATCTGGGAAAATGCTTCAAAGTGTCAATATGCCTAGTATTGTGATGCAAGATCATAAAACCACATGCAAAAAAATCTGTGGTGAATAATTTTAGAAAGCATTATGCATGCAGTGGGATCGTATCACGGAAAATCCCCGCGATGGAATCTATGTAAATTACACACCTATTGGTTAGAATTCGCTCCAAAAATTTTTCCCTGAGAAAACGGCCTGATTTTCCAAACTGGCATTAGGAAAAAGCTGCAAATTCAGAGTTAACGTTACTAGTTGAAAATATGCCATATATGGTGGATGAAAGTTCTGTAATCTACATGTTCACAACTCATTCGAGAAAGTTTTTTGAAACCTTGATGTATGAAGCGTGTGAAGAAAATGGAATGTCACTGTGAGGGAAACTATGTAAATTACATTTCTATTGGGAAGTACTCGCTCCACGAGAAGTTTTCTGCTAAATCTGCCTCCTTTTCAAAACTGGCATTAGGAAAAACTTTTAAAATGTGAGAAAATGCTTCAAATTGTCAACATGGCTTTTATGGTGGATGAAAGTTCGGTAATCCTTATGCTAACAACTCTGTAGTGAATATTTGTAGAATCCGTGATGCATGTAGCTTTTTCAGAACACGGAATTTCACGATGACGGGTTCTTTGTAAATTGCATGTCATTTGGGTAGAACTCTCTCCAAGAGGATTTTTCTGTGGAAACTGCATGATTTTAGAGACTGACATTAGGAGAATACTACTAAACCAAAATAAATTTCTATGTATAAATATGCACTGTAATGTGGATTAAAGTTCGTTAATACACATGTTCACAACTCATTAAAGATTGTTTGTTGAATCCGTGGTGCATGTAACGTGTTTAGATCATGGAATGTCATGGTGATTGAAAGTAGGGAAATTACCTATCTTTTGGGTAGAAATGGCTCCAAGAGCATTTTTCTGCCAAATCTGGCTCATTTTCAAAACTGGCGTTCAAACTAACGTGTGAAATCTGAGAAAATTCTTCAAAGTGTCAGTAAGCCTTTAATGGTGGATGAAAGTGCTGTCATCCACTTGCTAACAACTCTGTAGTGAATATTTGTCGCATCCGAGTTGCACGTAGCGTGTTAGGAACACAGAATTTGACGGTGAGCAAATCCATGTAAATTACATGTCTAATTGTTAGAACTCGCTCCAAGAGGTTTTTGCCGTGAAATCGGCCTCATTTTCGAAACTGGGGTTTGGAAAACTCTGTGAAATCACAGAAAATTCTTCTAAGAAGCTATATGCCTTCTATAGTGAGAAAGTCCTGTAATCCATATGCAAACAACACTGTAGTGTATTTTTGTCGAAACTTTTCTGCATGTAGCATGTTCGAAACACGTAAATTCACAGCGGGAGAATCTATGTAATTTACATATCTATTGGGTAGAACAAGCTCCAACAGTTTTTTCCTTTGAAAACTGCCTGATTTTCGAAACTGCTATAAGGAAATATCTGCGAACTCAGTGTTAATGTTTCTAGGGGTCAATATGCCTTGTATGGTGGATGAAAGTTGTGTAACACACATGTACACAACTCATTAAGAATGTTTGTCAAATCCGTGATGTGTGTAGCGCGTTCGGAAAATGGACTGTCACGGTGAGGCAAACTATGTAAATTACATATCTATTGGTTAGAACACGCTCCAGGAGCATTTTACTGAAAAATCTGCCTCTGTTTGGAAACTGGGGTTATGAAAACGCTGCAAAATATAAGTAAATGCATTAACGTGACAATATGTCTTCAACGGGTTGTTAAAGATGTGTAATTCACATGCTAAGAACTCAGAAGTGAATATTTGTTGAATCCATGGTGCATGGACCGTTTTCGGAACACGGAATGTTACGGTGAAGGTATCTATGAAAATGAGATGTCTATTGGATAGAACATGCACCAAGAGTATTTTTCTGCGAAAACTGCCTGATTTTCTTAACTGACGTTAGGAAAACCGGCGAAATTTAAGTAAATGTTTCTAGGTGTAAATATGGCTTGTATTGTGGTTGAAAAATCGGTAATCCACATGATCCCGGTCATTAAACAATGTTTGTCGAAGCCGTGATGAATGTAATGTTTTCGGAACACGGAATGTCTCGGTGAGTGAAGCTCTGAAAATAACAATTCTGCTGAATAGAACTCGCTTGAATTGAATGTTTCTGTGAATATTCCATGATTTTCGAAACTGGATGTTAGGAAAAACCTGTGAAATCAAAATAACTACTTCTAGGTGTAAATATGCCTTGTATGGTGGATGAAAGTTCGGTAATCCACATGCTAACAAATTTGTGGTGAATATTTGTCGAGTCTTTTATGCATGTAACATGTTCGTAACACGGAAATTCACAGCCAGGGAATTTATGTAAATTACATTTCCCTGGGTTAGAAATCACTCCAAGAGATTTTTCCTGAGAAATCGTCCTGATTTTCGAAACTGAAGTTAGGAAAAAACTGCGAACACAGATTGCTAGATTCTCGGTGTACATCTGCCTTTTATGGTGAATGAAAGTTTGGTAATCCGCATGCTAACTAGTCTGTAGAGAATATTTGTCGAATCCGAGAGAAATGAAGTTTGTTCGGAACACAGAATATCACGGTGAGCGTATCTATGTAAAATAAATTTCTCTTGGGTAGAATTTGCTCTAAGAGTTTTTTCTGAGAAATCTGCCTCATTTTTGAACCTGGCGTTTGAAAATCTCTGCAAAATCAGAGAAAATGCTTCAAAGTGTCAATATGCCTTGTATTGTGAGGCAAAATCGTAAAACCACATGCAAACAAATCTGTGGTGAATATTTTTAGAAAGCGTTATGCATGCAGTGGGATCGTATCACGGAAAATCCCGGCGGTGGAATCTATGTAAATTACACACCTATTGGTTAGAATTTGCTCCAAAAATTTTTCCCTGAGAAAACGGCCTGATTTTCCAAACTGGCATTAGGAAAAAGCTGCAAATTCAGAGTTAATGTTTCTACTTGTAAATATGCCATGTATGGTGGATGAAAGTTCTGTAATCTACATGTTCACAACTCATTTGAGAAAGTTTGTTGAAACCTTGATGCATGTAGCGTGTTCGGAAAATGAAATGTCACTGTGAGGGAAACTATGTAAATTACAATTCTATTGGGAAGTACTCGCTCCACGAGAATTTTTCTACCAAATCTGCCTCCTTTTCAAAACTGGCATTAGGAAAATCTTTCGAAATGTGAGAAAATGCTTCAAATTGTCAACATGGCTTTTATGGTGGATGAAAGTTCGGTAATCCTTATGCTAACAACTCTGTAGTCAATATTTGTTGAATCCGTGATGCATGTAGCTTTTTCGGAACACGGAATTTCACGATGACGGGTTCTATGTAAATTGCATGTCTATTGGGTAGAACTCGCTCCAAGAGGATTTTTCTGTGGAAACTGCATGATTTTAGAGACTTACATTAGGAGAATACTACTAAATCAGTATAAAATTTCTATGTATAAATATGAACTGTAAGGTGGATTAAAGTTCGTTAATACACATGTACACAACTCATTAAAGAATGTTTTTTGAATCCGTGGTGCATGTAACGTGTTCAGAAAATGGAATGTCACGGTGATTGGAAGTAGGGAAATTACCTATCTTTTGGGTAGAACTGGCTCCAAGAGCATTTTTCTGCCAAATGTGGCTCATTTTCAAAACTGGCTTTCAAAATAACGTGTGAAATATGAGAAAATTCTTCAAAGTGTCAGTAAGCCTTGTATGCTGGATGAAAGTGCTGTCATCCACTTGCTAACAACTCTGTAGTGAATATTTGTCGCATCCGAGATGCATGTAGCGTGTACGGAACACGGAATTTGACGGTGAGCGAATCCATGTAAATTACATGTCTATTGGTTACAACCCGCTCCAAGAGTTTTTTGCCGTGACATCGGCCTCATTTACGAAACTGGGGTTTGGAAAACTCTGTGAAATCACAGAAAATGCTTCTAAGAAGCTATATGCCTTCTATAGTGAGAAAGTCCTGTAATCCACATGCAAGCAACTCTGTAGTGTATTTTTGTCGAATATTTTCTGCATGTAGCATGTTCGAAACACGTAATTTCACAGCGGGAGACTCTATGTAATTTACATATCTATTGGGTAGAAAAAGCTCCAACAGTTTTTTCCTTTGAAAACTGCCTGATTTTCGAAACTGCTATTAGGAAATATCTGCGAACTCAGTGTTAATGTTTCTAGGTGTCAATATGCCTTGTATGGTGGATGAAAGTTGTGTAACACACATGTACACAACTCATTAAGAATGTTTGTCAAATCCGTGTTGTGTGTAG
The DNA here is from genome assembly GCF_048773025.1 of Camelus bactrianus. Lineage (NCBI taxonomy): Eukaryota > Metazoa > Chordata > Mammalia > Artiodactyla > Camelidae > Camelus > Camelus bactrianus. The sequence goes on from NC_133541.1 coordinate 150,589,260, forward strand.
CGCGTTCGGAACATGGACTGTCACGGTGACGGAAACTATATAAATTACATATCTATTGGTTAGAACACGCTCCAGGAGCATTTTACTGAAAAATCTGCCTCAGTTTGGAAACTGTTGTTATGTAAACGCTGCAAAATCTGAGTAAATGCTTTAAGGGGACAATGTGTTTCAATGGGTTATTAAAGAAGTGTAATTCACATGCTAAGAACTCAGCAGTGATATTTGTTGAATCCGTGGTGCATGGAACGTTTTCGGAACACGGAATGTTACGGTGAAGGTATCTATGAAAATGAGATGTCTATTGGACACAACATGCACCAAGAGTTTTTTTCAGCGAAAACTGACTGAATTTCGTAACTGTCATTTGGAAAACCGGCGAAATGTAAGTAAATGTGTCTATGTGTAAATATGCCTTGTACTGTGGTTGAAAAATCGGTAATCAACATGCTCACGGTCATTAAATAATGTTTGTCGAAGCCGTGATGAATGAAATGTTTTCGGAACACGGAATGTCTCGGTGAGTGAAGCTCTGAAAATAACAATTCTGCTGGATAGAACTCGCTTGAATTGAATGTTTCTGTGAAAATTTCATGATTTTCGAAACTGGAGGTTAGGAAAAACCTGTGAAATCAGAATAACTACTTCTAGGTGTAAATATGCCTTGTATGGTGGATGAAAGTCCTGTAATCCACATGCAAACAAATTGGTAGTTAATATTTGTCGAGTCCTTTATGCATGTAACATGTTCGGAACATGGAATTTCACGGCCAGGGAATTTATGTAAATTACATTTCCCTTGGTTAGAAATAACCCCAAGAGTTTTTTCCTGAGAAATCGTCCTGATTTTATAAACTGGCGTTAGGAAAAACCTGCGAACCCAGATTAATAGATTCTCGGTGTACATCTGCCTTTTATGGTGGATGATAGTTCGGTAATCCGCATGCTAACTAGTCTGTAGAGAATATTTGTCGAATCCGACTTACATGAAGTGTGTTGGGAACACAGAATATCACGGTGAGCATATCTATGTAAAATACATTTCTCATGGGTAGAATTTGCTCTAAGAGTTTTTTCTGAGAAATCTGCCTCATTTTTGAACCTGGCGTTTGAAAATCTCTGCAAAATCTGGGAAAATGCTTCAAAGTGTCAATATGCCTAGTATTGTGATGCAAGATCATAAAACCACATGCAAAAAAATCTGTGGTGAATAATTTTAGAAAGCGTTATGCATGCAGTGGGATCGTATCACGGAAAATCCCCGCGATGGAATCTATGTAAATTACACACCTATTGGTTAGAATTCGCTCCAAAAATTTTTCCCTGAGAAAACGGCCTGATTTTCCAAACTGGCATTAGGAAAAAGCTGCAAATTCATAGTTAATGTTACTAGTTGAAAATATGCCATATATGGTGGATGAAAGTTCTGTAATCTACATGTTCACAACTCATTCGAGAAAGTTTTTTGAAACCTTGATGTATGAAGCGTGTGAAGAAAATGGAATGTCACTGTGAGGGAAACTATGTAAATTACATTTCTATTGGGAAGTACTCGCTCCACGAGAAGTTTTCTGCTAAATCTGCCTCCTTTTCAAAACTGGCATTAGGAAAAACTTTTGAAATGTGAGAAAATGCTTCAAATTGTCAACATGGCTTTTATGGTGGATGAAAGTTCGGTAATCCTTATGCTAACAACTCTGTAGTGAATATTTGTAGAATCCGTGATGCATGTAGCTTTTTCAGAACACGGAATTTCACGATGACGGGTTCTTTGTAAATTGCATGTCTATTGGGTAGAACTCTCTCCAAGAGGATTTTTCTGTGGAAACTGCATGATTTTAGAGACTGACATTAGGAGAATACTACTAAACCAAAATAAAATTTCTATGTATAAATATGCACTGTAATGTGGATTAAAGTTCGTTAATACACATGTACACAACTCATTAAAGAATGTTTGTTGAATCCGTGGTGCATTTAACGTGTTTAGAACATGGAATGTCACGGTGATTGAAAGTAGGGAAATTACCTATCTTTTGGGTAGAAATGGCTCCAAGAGCATTTTTCTGCCAAATCTGGCTCATTTTCAAAACTGGCGTTCAAACTAAGGTGTGAAATCTGAGAAAATTCTTCAAAGTGTCAGTAAGCCTTGTATGGTGGATGAAAGTGCTGTAATCCACTTGCTAACAACTCTGTAGTGAATATTTGTCGCATCCGAATTGCACGTAGTGTTTAGGAACACGGAATTTGACGGTGAGCGAATCCATGTAAATTACATGTCTAATGGTTAGAACCAGCTCCAAGAGGTTTTTGCCGTGAAATCGGCCTCATTTTCGAAACTGGCGTTTGGAAAACTCTGTGAAATCACAGAAAATTCTTCTAAGAAGCTATATGCCTTCTATAGTGAGAAAGTCCTGTAATCCACATGCAAACAACTCTGTAGTGTATTTTTGTCGAAACTTTTCTGCATGTAGCATGTTTGAAACACGTAAATTCACAGCGGGAGAATCTATGTAATTTACATATCTATTGGGTAGAACAAGCTCCAACAGTTTTTTCCATTGAATACTGCCTGATTTTCGAAACTGCTATAAGGAAATATCTGCGAACTCAGTGTTAATGTTTCTAGGGGTCAATATGCCTTGTATGGTGGATGAAAGTTGTGTAACACACATGTACACAACTCATTAAGAATGTTTGTCAAATCCGTGATGTGTGTAGCGCGTTCGGAAAATGGACTGTCATGGTGAGGCAAACTATGTAAATTACATATCTATTGGTTAGAACACGCTCCAGGAGCATTTTACTGAAAAATCTGCCTCAGTTTGGAAACTGGGGTTATGAAAACGCTGCAAAATATAAGTAAATGCTTTAAGGTGACAATATGTCTTCAACGGGTTGTTAAAGATGTGTAATTCACATGCTAAGAACTCAGCAGTGAATATTTGTTGAATCCGTGGTGCATGGACCGTTTTCGGAACACGGAATGTTACCGTGAAGGTATCTATGAAAATGAGATGTCTATTGGATAGAACATGCAACAAGAGTATTTTTCTGCGAAAACTGCCTGATTTTCGTAACTGACGTTAGGAAAACTGGCGAAATATAAGTAAATGTTTCTAGGTGCAAATATGGCTTGTATTGTGGTTGAAAAATCGGGAATCCCCATGATCACGGTAATTAAACAATGTTTGTCGAAGCCGTGATGAATGTAATGTTTTCGGAACACGGAATGTCTCGATGAGTGAAGCTCTGAAAATAACAATTCTGCTGGATAGAACTCGCTTGAAATGAATCTTTCTGTGAAAATTTCATGATTTTCGAAACTGGATGTTAGGAAAAAACTGTGAAATCAAAATAACTACTTCTAGGTGTAAATATGCCTTGTATGGTGGATGAAAGTTCGGTAATCCACATGCTAACAAATTTGTGGTGAATATTTGTCGAGTCTTTTATGCATGTAGTATGTTCGTATCATGGAAATTCACAGCCAGTGAATTTATGTAAATTACATTTCCCTGGGTTAGAAATCACTCCAAGAGGTTTTTCCTGAGAAATCGTACTGATTTTCGAAACTGGAGTAAGGAAACAACTGCGAACACAGATTGCTAGATTCTCGGTGTACATCTGCCTTTTATGGTGGATGATAGTTCGGTAATCCGCATGCTAACTAGTCTGTAGAGAATATTTGTCGAATCCGACTTACATGAAGTGTGTTCGGAACACAGAATATCACGGTGAGCGTATCTATGTAAAATACATTTCTCATGGGTAGAATTTGCTCTAAGAGTTTTTTCTGAGAAATCTGCCTCATTTTTGATACTGGCGTTTGAAAATCTCCGCAAAATCTGGGAAAATTATTCAAAGTGTCAATATGCCTAGTATTGTGATGCAAGATCATAAAACCACATGCAAAAACATCTGTGGTGAATATTTTTAGAAAGCGTTATGCATGCAGTGGGATCGTATCACGGAAAATCCCCGCGATGGAATCTATGTAAATTACACACCTATTGGTTAGAATTTGCTCCAAAAATTTTTCCCTGAGAAAACGGCCTGATTTTCCAAACTGGCATTAGGAAAAAGCTGCAAATTCAGAGTTAATGTTTCTACTTGTAAATATGCCATGTATGGTGGATGAAAGTTCTGTAATCTACATGTTCACAACTCATTCGAGAAAGTTTGTTGAAACCTTGATGCATGTAGCGTGTTCGGAAAATGGAATGTCACTGTGAGGGAAACTATTTAAATTACATTTCTATTAGGAAGTACTCGCTCCATGAGGATATTTCTGCTAAATCTGCCTCCTTTTCAATACTGGCATTAGGAAAAACTTTCGAAATGTGAGAAAATGTTTCAAATTGTCAACATGGCTTTTATGGTGGATGAAAGTTCGGTAATCCTTATGCTAACAACTCTGTAGTGAATATTTGTAGAATCCGTGATGCATGTAGCTTTTTCGGAACACGGAATTTCACGATGACGGGTTCTATGTAAATTGCATGTCTATTGGGTAGAACTCTCTCCAAGAGGATTTTTATGTGGAAACTGCATGATTTTAGAGACTGACATTAGGAGAATACTACTAAACCAAAATAAAATTTCTATGTATAAATATGCACTGTAATGTGGATTAAAGTTCGTTAATACACATGTACACAACTCATTAAAGAATGTTTGTTGAATCCGTGGTGCATGTAACGTGTTTAGAACATGGAATGTCACGGTGATTGAAAGTAGGGAAATTACCTATCTTTTGGGTAGAAATGGCTCCAAGAGCATTTTTCTGCCAAATCTGGCTCATTTTCAAAACTGGCGTTCAAACTAAGGTGTGAAATCTGAGAAAATTCTTCAAAGTGTCAGTAAGCCTTGTATGGTGGATGAAAGTGCTGTAATCCACTTGCTAACAACTCTGTAGTGAATATTTGTCGCATCCGAATTGCACGTAGTGTTTAGGAACACGGAATTTGACGGTGAGCGAATCCATGTAAATTACATGTCTAATGGTTAGAACCAGCTCCAAGAGGTTTTTGCTGTGAAATCGGCCTCATTTTCGAAACTGGGGTTTGGAAAACTCTGTGAAATCACAGAAAATTCTTCTAAGAAGCTATATGCCTTCTATAGTGAGAAAGTCCTGTAATCCACATGCAAACAACACTGTAGTGTATTTTTGTCGAAACTTTTCTGCATGTAGCATGTTTGAAACACGTAAATTCACAGCGGGAGAATCTATGTAATTTACATATCTATTGGGTAGAACAAGCTCCAACAGTTTTTTCCTTTGAAAACTGCCTGATTTTCGAAACTGCTATAAGGAAATATCTGCGAACTCAGTGTTAATGTTTCTAGGGGTCAATATGCCTTGTATGGTGGATGAAAGTTGTGTAACACACATGTACACAACTCATTAAGAATGTTTGTCAAATCCGTGATGTGTGTAGCGCGTTCGGAAAATGGACTGTCACGGTGAGGCAAACTATGTAAATTACATATCTATTGGTTAGAACACGCTCCAGGAGCATTTTACTGAAAAATCTGCCTCTGTTTGGAAACTGGGGTTATGAAAACGCTGCAAAATATAAGTAAATGCATTAACGTGACAATATGTCTTCAACGGGTTGTTAAAGATGTGTAATTCACATGCTAAGAACTCAGCAGTGAATATTTGTTGAATCCGTGGTGCATGGACCGTTTTCGGAACACGGAATGTTACGGTGAAGGTATCTATGAAAATGAGATGTCTATTGGATAGAACATGCACCAAGAGTATTTTTCTGCGAAAACTGCCTGATTTTCTTAACTGACGTTAGGAAAACCGGCGAAATTTAAGTAAATGTTTCTAGGTGTTAATATGGCTTGTATTGTGGTTGAAAAATCGGTAATCCACATGATCCCGGTCATTAAACAATGTTTGTCGAAGCCGTGATGAATGTAATGTTTTCTTAACACGGAATGTCTCGGTGAGTGAAGCTCTGAAAATAACAATTCTGCTGAATAGAACTCGCTTGAATTGAATGTTTCTGTGAATATTCCATGATTTTCGAAACTGGATGTTAGGAAAAACCTGTGAAATCAAAATAACTACTTCTAGGTGTAAATATGCCTTGTATGGTGGATGAAAGTTCGGTAATCCACATGCTAACAAATTTGTGGTGAATATTTGTCGAGTCTTTTATGCATGTAACATGTTCGTAACACGGAAATTCACAGCCAGGGAATTTATGTAAATTACATTTCCCTGGGTTAGAAATCACTCCAAGAGATTTTTCCTGAGAAATCGTCCTGATTTTCGAAACTGATGTTAGGAAAAAACTGCGAACACAGATTGCTAGATTCTCGGTGTACATCTGCCTTTTATGGTGAATGAAAGTTCGGTAATCCGCATGCTAACTAGTCTGTAGAGAATATTTGTCGAATCCGAGAGAAATGAAGTTTGTTCGGAACACAGAATATCACGGTGAGCGTATCTATGTAAAATAAATTTCTCTTGGGTAGAATTTGCTCTAAGAGTTTTTTCTGAGAAATCTGCCTCATTTTTGAACCTGGCGTTTGAAAATCTCTGCAAAATCAGAGAAAATGCTTCAAAGTGTCAATATGCCTTGTATTGTGAGGCAAAATCGTAAAACCACATGCAAACAAATCTGTGGTGAATATTTTTAGAAAGCGTTATGCATGCAGTGGGATCGTATCACGGAAAATCCCGGCGGTGGAATCTATGTAAATTACACACCTATTGGTTAGAATTTGCCCCAAAAATTTTTCCCTGAGAAAACGGCCTGATTTTCCAAACTGGCATTAGGAAAAAGCTGCAAATTCAGAGTTAATGTTTCTACTTGTAAATATGCCATGTATGGTGGATGAAAGTTCTGTAATCTACATGTTCACAACTCATTCGAGAAAGTTTGTTGAAACCTTGATGCATGTAGCGTGTTCGGAAAATGAAATGTCACTGTGAGGGAAACTATGTAAATTACAATTCTATTGGGAAGTACTCGCTCCACGAGAATTTTTCTACCAAATCTGCCTCCGTTTCAAAACTGGCATTAGGAAAATCTTTCGAAATGTGAGAAAATGCTTCAAATTGTCAACATGGCTTTTATGGTGGATGAAAGTTCGGTAATCCTTATGCTAACAACTCTGTAGTCAATATTTGTTGAATCCGTGATGCATGTAGCTTTTTCGGAACACGGAATTTCACGATGACGGGTTCTATGTAAATTGCATGTCTATTGGGTAGAACTCGCTCCAAGAGGATTTTTCTGTGGAAACTGCATGATTTTAGAGACTTACATTAGGAGAATACTACTAAATCAGTATAAAATTTCTATGTATAAATATGAACTGTAAGGTGGATTAAAGTTCGTTAATACACATGTATACAACTCATTAAAGAATGTTTTTTGAATCCGTGGTGCATGTAACGTGTTCAGAAAATGGAATGTCACGGTGATTGGAAGTAGGGAAATTACCTATCTTTTGGGTAGAACTGGCTCCAAGAGCATTTTTCTGCCAAATGTGGCTCATTTTCAAAACTGGCTTTCAAAATAACGTGTGAAATATGAGAAAATTCTTCAAAGTGTCAGTAAGCCTTGTATGCTGGATGAAAGTGCTCTCATCCACTTGCTAACAACTCTGTAGTGAATATTTGTCGCATCCGAGATGCATGTAGCGTGTTCGGAACACGGAATTTGACGGTGAGCGAATCCATGTAAATTACATGTCTATTGGTTACAACCCGCTCCAAGAGTTTTTTGCCGTGACATCGGCCTCATTTACGAAACTGGGGTTTGGAAAACTCTGTGAAGTCACAGAAAATGCTTCTAAGAAGCTATATGCTTTCTATAGTGAGAAAGTACTGTAATCCACATGCAAGCAACTCTGTAGTGTATTTTTGTCGAATATTTTCTGCATGTAGCATGTTCGAAACACGTAATTTCACAGCGGGAGACTCTATGTAATTTACATATCTATTGGGTAGAAAAAGCTCCAACAGTTTTTTCCTTTGAAAACTGCCTGATTTTCGAAACTGCTATTAGGAAATATCTGCGAACTCAGTGTTAATATTTCTAGGTGTCAATATGCCTTGTATGGTGGATGAAAGTTGTGTAACACACATGTACACAACTCATTAAGAATGTTTGTCAAATCCGTGTTGTGTGTAGCGCGTTCGGAACATGGACTGTCACGGTGACGGAAACTATATAAATTACATATCTATTGGTTAGAACACGCTCCAGGAGCATTTTACTGAAAAATCTGCCTCAGTTTGGAAACTGTTGTTATGTAAACGCTGCAAAATCTGAGTAAATGCTTTAAGGGGACAATGTGTTTCAATGGGTTATTAAAGAAGTGTAATTCACATGCTAAGAACTCAGCAGTGATATTTGTTGAATCCGTGGTGCATGGAACGTTTTCGGAACACGGAATGTTACGGTGAAGGTATCTATGAAAATGAGATGTCTATTGGACACAACATGCACCAAGAGAATTTTTCAGCGAAAACTGACTGATTTTCGTAACTGTCATTTGGAAAACCGGCGAAATGTAAGTAAATGTGTCTATGTGTAAATATGCCTTGTATTGTGGTTGAAAAATCGGTAATCAACATGCTCACGGTCATTAAATAATGTTTGTCGAAGCCGTGATGAATGAAATGTTTTCGGAACACGGAATGTCTCGGTGAGTGAAGCTCTGAAAATAACAATTCTGCTGGATAGAACTCGCTTGAATTGAATATTTCTGTGAAAATTTCATGATTTTCGAAACTGGAGGTTAGGAAAAACCTGTGAAATCAGAATAACTACTTCTAGGTGTAAATATGCCTTGTATGGTGGATGAAAGTCCGGTAATCCACATGCAAACAAATTGGTAGTTAATATTTGTGGAGTCCTTTATGCATGTAACATGTTCGGAACATGGAATTTCACGGCCAGGGAATTTATGTAAATTACATTTCCCTTGGTTAGAAATCACCCCAAGAGTTTTTTCCTGAGAAATCGGCCTGATTTTATAAACTGGCGTTAGGAAAAACCTGCGAACCCAGATTAATAGATTCTCGGTGTACATCTGCCTTTTATGGTGGATGATAGTTCGGTAATCCGCATGCTAACTAGTCTGTAGAGAATATTTGTCGAATCCGACTTACATGAAGTGTGTTCGGAACACAGAACATCACGGTGAGCATATCTATGTAAAATACATTTCTCATGGGTAGAATTTGCTCTAAGAGTTTTTTCTGAGAAATCTGCCTCATTTTTGAACCTGGCGTTTGAAAATCTCTGCAAAATCTGGGAAAATGCTTCAAAGTGTCAATATGCCTAGTATTGTGATGCAAGATCATAAAACCACATGCAAAAAAATCTGTGGTGAATAATTTTAGAAAGCGTTATGCATGCAGTGGGATCGTATCACGGAAAATCCCCGCGATGGAATCTATGTAAATTACACACCTATTGGTTAGAATTCGCTCCAAAAATTTTTCCCTGAGAAAACGGCCTGATTTTCCAAACTGGCATTAGGAAAAAGCTGCAAATTCAGAGTTAATGTTACTAGTTGAAAATATGCCATATATGGTGGATGAAAGTTCTGTAATCTACATGTTCACAACTCATTCGAGAAAGTTTTTTGAAACCTTGATGTATGAAGCGTGTGAAGACAATGGAATGTCACTGTGAGGGAAACTATGTAAATTACATTTCTATTGGGAAGTACTCGCTCCACGAGAAGTTTTCTGCTAAATCTGCCTCCTTTTCAAAACTGGCATTAGGAAAAACTTTTGAAATGTGAGAAAATGCTTCAAATTGTCAACATGGCTTTTATGGTGGATGAAAGTTCGGTAATCCTTATGCTAACAACTCTGTAGTGAATATTTGTAGAATCCGTGATGCATGTAGCTTTTTCAGAACACGGAATTTCACGATGACGGGTTCTTTGTAAATTGCATGTCTATTGGGTAGAACTCTCTCCAAGAGGATTTTTCTGTGGAAACTGCATTATTTTAGAGACTGACATTAGGAGAATACTACTAAACCAAAATAAAATTTCTATGTATAAATATGCACTGTAATGTGGATTAAAGTTCGTTAATACACATGTACACAACTCATTAAAGAATGTTTGTTGAATCCGTGGTGCATTTAACGTGTTTAGAACATGGAATGTCACGGTGATTGAAAGTAGGGAAATTACCTATCTTTTGGGTAGAAATGGCTCCAAGAGCATTTTTCTGCCAAATCTGGCTCATTTTCAAAACTGGCGTTCAAACTAAGGTGTGAAATCTGAGAAAATTCTTCAAAGTGTCAGTAAGCCTTGTATGGTGGATGAAAGTGCTGTAATCCACTTGCTAACAACTCTGTAGTGAATATTTGTCGCATCCGAATTGCACGTAGTGTTTAGGAACACGGAATTTGACGGTGAGCGAATCCATGTAAATTACATGTCTAATGGTTAGAACCAGCTCCAAGAGGTTTTTGCCGTGAAATCGGCCTCATTTTCGAAACTGGCGTTTGGAAAACTCTGTGAAATCACAGAAAATTCTTCTAAGAAGCTATATGCCTTCTATAGTGAGAAAGTCCTGTAATCCACATGCAAACAACTCTGTAGTGTATTTTTGTCGAAACTTTTCTGCATGTAGCATGTTTGAAACACGTAAATTCACAGCGGGAGAATCTATGTAATTTACATATCTATTGGGTAGAACAAGCTCCAACAGTTTTTTCCATTGAATACTGCCTGATTTTCGAAACTGCTATAAGGAAATATCTGCGAACTCAGTGTTAATGTTTCTAGGGGTCAATATGCCTTGTATGGTGGATGAAAGTTGTGTAACACACATGTACACAACTCATTAAGAATGTTTGTCAAATCCGTGATGTGTGTAGCGCGTTCGGAAAATGGACTGTCATGGTGAGGCAAACTATGTAAATTACATATCTATTGGTTAGAACACGCTCCAGGAGCATTTTACTGAAAAATCTGCCTCAGTTTGGAAACTGGGGTTATGAAAACGCTGCAAAATATAAGTAAATGCTTTAAGGTGACAATATGTCTTCAACGGGTTGTTAAAGATGTGTAATTCACATGCTAAGAACTCAGCAGTGAATATTTGTTGAATCCGTGGTGCATGGACCGTTTTCGGAACACGGAATGTTACCGTGAAGGTATCTATGAAAATGAGATGTCTATTGGATAGAACATGCAACAAGAGTATTTTTCTGCGAAAACTGCCTGATTTTCGTAACTGACGTTAGGAAAACTGGCGAAATATAAGTAAATGTTTCTAGGTGCAAATATGGCTTGTATTGTGGTTGAAAAATCGGGAATCCCCATGATCACGGTAATTAAACAATGTTTGTCGAAGCCGTGATGAATGTAATGTTTTCGGAACACGGAATGTCTCGATGAGTGAAGCTCTGAAAATAACAATTCTGCTGGATAGAACTCGCTTGAAATGAATCTTTCTGTGAAAATTTCATGATTTTCGAAACTGGATGTTAGGAAAAAACTGTGAAATCAAAATAACTACTTCTAGGTGTAAATATGCCTTGTATGGTGGATGAAAGTTCGGTAATCCACATGCTAACAAATTTGTGGTGAATATTTGTCGAGTCTTTTATGCATGTAGTATGTTCGTATCATGGAAATTCACAGCCAGTGAATTTATGTAAATTACATTTCCCTGGGTTAGAAATCACTCCAAGAGGTTTTTCCTGAGAAATCGTACTGATTTTCGAAACTGGAGTAAGGAAACAACTGCGAACACAGATTGCTAGATTCTCGGTGTACATCTGCCTTTTATGGTGGATGATAGTTCGGTAATCCGCATGCTAACTAGTCTGTAGAGAATATTTGTCGAATCCGACTTACATGAAGTGTGTTCGGAACACAGAATATCACGGTGAGCGTATCTATGTAAAATACATTTCTCATGGGTAGAATTTGCTCTAAGAGTTTTTTCTGAGAAATCTGCCTCATTTTTGATACTGGCGTTTGAAAATCTCCGCAAAATCTGGGAAAATTATTCAAAGTGTCAATATGCCTAGTATTGTGATGCAAGATCATAAAACCACATGCAAAAACATCTGTGGTGAATATTTTTAGAAAGCGTTATGCATGCAGTGGGATCGTATCACGGAAAATCCCCGCGATGGAATCTATGTAAATTACACACCTATTGGTTAGAATTTGCTCCAAAAATTTTTCCCTGAGAAAACGGCCTGATTTTCCAAACTGGCATTAGGAAAAAGCTGCAAATTCAGAGTTAATGTTTCTACTTGTAAATATGCCATGTATGGTGGATGAAAGTTCTGTAATCTACATGTTCACAACTCATTCGAGAAAGTTTGTTGAAACCTTGATGCATGTAGCGTGTTCGGAAAATGGAATGTCACTGTGAGGGAAACTATTTAAATTACATTTCTATTAGGAAGTACTCGCTCCATGAGGATATTTCTGCTAAATCTGCCTCCTTTTCAATACTGGCATTAGGAAAAACTTTCGAAATGTGAGAAAATGTTTCAAATTGTCAACATGGCTTTTATGGTGGATGAAAGTTCGGTAATCCTTATGCTAACAACTCTGTAGTGAATATTTGTAGAATCCGTGATGCATGTAGCTTTTTCGGAACACGGAATTTCACGATGACGGGTTCTATGTAAATTGCATGTCTATTGGGTAGAACTCTCTCCAAGAGGATTTTTATGTGGAAACTGCATGATTTTAGAGACTGACATTAGGAGAATACTACTAAACCAAAATAAAATTTCTATGTATAAATATGCACTGTAATGTGGATTAAAGTTCGTTAATACACATGTACACAACTCATTAAAGAATGTTTGTTGAATCCGTGGTGCATGTAACGTGTTTAGAACATGGAATGTCACGGTGATTGAAAGTAGGGAAATTACCTATCTTTTGGGTAGAAATGGCTCCAAGAGCATTTTTCTGCCAAATCTGGCTCATTTTCAAAACTGACGTTCAAACTAACGTGTGAAATCTGAGAAAATTCTTCAAAGTGTCAGTAAGCCTTGTATGGTGGATGAAAGTGCTGTAATCCACTTGCTAACAACTCTGTAGTGAATATTTGTCGCATCCGAATTGCACGTAGTGTTTAGGAACACGGAATTTGACGGTGAGCGAATCCATGTAAATTACATGTCTAATGGTTAGAACCAGCTCCAAGAGGTTTTTGCTGTGAAATCGGCCTCATTTTCGAAACTGGGGTTTGGAAAACTCTGTGAAATCACAGAAAATTCTTCTAAGAAGCTATATGCCTTCTATAGTGAGAAAGTCCTGTAATCCACATGCAAACAACACTGTAGTGTATTTTTGTCGAAACTTTTCTGCATGTAGCATGTTTGAAACACGTAAATTCACAGCGGGAGAATCTATGTAATTTACATATCTATTGGGTAGAACAAGCTCCAACAGTTTTTTCCTTTGAAAACTGCCTGATTTTCGAAACTGCTATAAGGAAATATCTGCGAACTCAGTGTTAATGTTTCTAGGGGTCAATATGCCTTGTATGGTGGATGAAAGTTGTGTAACACACATGTACACAACTCATTAAGAATGTTTGTCAAATCCGTGATGTGTGTAGCGCGTTCGGAAAATGGACTGTCACGGTGAGGCAAACTATGTAAATTACATATCTATTGGTTAGAACACGCTCCAGGAGCATTTTACTGAAAAATCTGCCTCTGTTTGGAAACTGGGGTTATGAAAACGCTGCAAAATATAAGTAAATGCATTAACGTGACAATATGTCTTCAACGGGTTGTTAAAGATGTGTAATTCACATGCTAAGAACTCAGCAGTGAATATTTGTTGAATCCGTGGTGCATGGACCGTTTTCGGAACACGGAATGTTACGGTGAAGGTATCTATGAAAATGAGATGTCTATTGGATAGAACATGCACCAAGAGTATTTTTCTGCGAAAACTGCCTGATTTTCTTAACTGACGTTAGGAAAACCGGCGAAATTTAAGTAAATGTTTCTAGGTGTTAATATGGCTTGTATTGTGGTTGAAAAATCGGTAATCCACATGATCCCGGTCATTAAACAATGTTTGTCGAAGCCGTGATGAATGTAATGTTTTCTTAACACGGAATGTCTCGGTGAGTGAAGCTCTGAAAATAACAATTCTGCTGAATAGAACTCGCTTGAATTGAATGTTTCTGTGAATATTCCATGATTTTCGAAACTGGATGTTAGGAAAAACCTGTGAAATCAAAATAACTACTTCTAGGTGTAAATATGCCTTGTATGGTGGATGAAAGTTCGGTAATCCACATGCTAACAAATTTGTGGTGAATATTTGTCGAGTCTTTTATGCATGTAACATGTTCGTAACACGGAAATTCACAGCCAGGGAATTTATGTAAATTACATTTCCCTGGGTTAGAAATCACTCCAAGAGATTTTTCCTGAGAAATCGTCCTGATTTTCGAAACTGATGTTAGGAAAAAACTGCGAACACAGATTGCTAGATTCTCGGTGTACATCTGCCTTTTATGGTGAATGAAAGTTCGGTAATCCGCATGCTAACTAGTCTGTAGAGAATATTTGTCGAATCCGAGAGAAATGAAGTTTGTTCGGAACACAGAATATCACGGTGAGCGTATCTATGTAAAATAAATTTCTCTTGGGTAGAATTTGCTCTAAGAGTTTTTTCTGAGAAATCTGCCTCATTTTTGAACCTGGCGTTTGAAAATCTCTGCAAAATCAGAGAAAATGCTTCAAAGTGTCAATATGCCTTGTATTGTGAGGCAAAATCGTAAAACCACATGCAAACAAATCTGTGGTGAATATTTTTAGAAAGCGTTATGCATGCAGTGGGATCGTATCACGGAAAATCCCGGCGGTGGAATCTATGTAAATTACACACCTATTGGTTAGAATTTGCTCCAAAAATTTTTCCCTGAGAAAACGGCCTGATTTTCCAAACTGGCATTAGGAAAAAGCTGCAAATTCAGAGTTAATGTTTCTACTTGTAAATATGCCATGTATGGTGGATGAAAGTTCTGTAATCTACATGTTCACAACTCATTCGAGAAAGTTTGTTGAAACCTTGATGCATGTAGCGTGTTCGGAAAATGAAATGTCACTGTGAGGGAAACTATGTAAATTACAATTCTATTGGGAAGTACTCGCTCCACGAGAATTTTTCTACCAAATCTGCCTCCGTTTCAAAACTGGCATTAGGAAAATCTTTCGAAATGTGAGAAAATGCTTCAAATTGTCAACATGGCTTTTATGGTGGATGAAAGTTCGGTAATCCTTATGCTAACAACTCTGTAGTCAATATTTGTTGAATCCGTGATGCATGTAGCTTTTTCGGAACACGGAATTTCACGATGACGGGTTCTATGTAAATTGCATGTCTATTGGGTAGAACTCGCTCCAAGAGGATTTTTCTGTGGAAACTGCATGATTTTAGAGACTTACATTAGGAGAATACTACTAAATCAGTATAAAATTTCTATGTATAAATATGAACTGTAAGGTGGATTAAAGTTCGTTAATACACATGTATACAACTCATTAAAGAATGTTTTTTGAATCCGTGGTGCATGTAACGTGTTCAGAAAATGGAATGTCACGGTGATTGGAAGTAGGGAAATTACCTATCTTTTGGGTAGAACTGGCTCCAAGAGCATTTTTCTGCCAAATGTGGCTCATTTTCAAAACTGGCTTTCAAAATAACGTGTGAAATATGAGAAAATTCTTCAAAGTGTCAGTAAGCCTTGTATGCTGGATGAAAGTGCTCTCATCCACTTGCTAACAACTCTGTAGTGAATATTTGTCGCATCCGAGATGCATGTAGCGTGTTCGGAACACGGAATTTGACGGTGAGCGAATCCATGTAAATTACATGTCTATTGGTTACAACCCGCTCCAAGAGTTTTTTGCCGTGACATCGGCCTCATTTACGAAACTGGGGTTTGGAAAACTCTGTGAAGTCACAGAAAATGCTTCTAAGAAGCTATATGCTTTCTATAGTGAGAAAGTACTGTAATCCACATGCAAGCAACTCTGTAGTGTATTTTTGTCGAATATTTTCTGCATGTAGCATGTTCGAAACACGTAATTTCACAGCGGGAGACTCTATGTAATTTACATATCTATTGGGTAGAAAAAGCTCCAACAGTTTTTTCCTTTGAAAACTGCCTGATTTTCGAAACTGCTATTAGGAAATATCTGCGAACTCAGTGTTAATGTTTCTAGGTGTCAATATGCCTTGTATGGTGGATGAAAGTTGTGTAACACACATGTACACAACTCATTAAGAATGTTTGTCAAATCCGTGTTGTGTGTAGCGCGTTCGGAACATGGACTGTCACGGTGACGGAAACTATATAAATTACATATCTATTGGTTAGAACACGCTCCAGGAGCATTTTACTGAAAAATCTGCCTCAGTTTGGAAACTGTTGTTATGTAAACGCTGCAAAATCTGAGTAAATGCTTTAAGGGGACAATGTGTTTCAATGGGTTATTAAAGAAGTGTAATTCACATGCTAAGAACTCAGCAGTGATATTTGTTGAATCCGTGGTGCATGGAACGTTTTCGGAACACGGAATGTTACGGTGAAGGTATCTATGAAAATGAGATGTCTATTGGACACAACATGCACCAAGAGAATTTTTCAGCGAAAACTGACTGATTTTCGTAACTGTCATTTGGAAAACCGGCGAAATGTAAGTAAATGTGTCTATGTGTAAATATGCCTTGTATTGTGGTTGAAAAATCGGTAATCAACATGCTCACGGTCATTAAATAATGTTTGTCGAAGCCGTGATGAATGAAATGTTTTCGGAACACGGAATGTCTCGGTGAGTGAAGCTCTGAAAATAACAATTCTGCTGGATAGAACTCGCTTGAATTGAATATTTCTGTGAAAATTTCATGATTTTCGAAACTGGAGGTTAGGAAAAACCTGTGAAATCAGAATAACTACTTCTAGGTGTAAATATGCCTTGTATGGTGGATGAAAGTCCGGTAATCCACATGCAAACAAATTGGTAGTTAATATTTGTGGAGTCCTTTATGCATGTAACATGTTCGGAACATGGAATTTCACGGCCAGGGAATTTATGTAAATTACATTTCCCTTGGTTAGAAATCACCCCAAGAGTTTTTTCCTGAGAAATCGGCCTGATTTTATAAACTGGCGTTAGGAAAAACCTGCGAACCCAGATTAATAGATTCTCGGTGTACATCTGCCTTTTATGGTGGATGATAGTTCGGTAATCCGCATGCTAACTAGTCTGTAGAGAATATTTGTCGAATCCGACTTACATGAAGTGTGTTCGGAACACAGAACATCACGGTGAGCATATCTATGTAAAATACATTTCTCATGGGTAGAATTTGCTCTAAGAGTTTTTTCTGAGAAATCTGCCTCATTTTTGAACCTGGCGTTTGAAAATCTCTGCAAAATCTGGGAAAATGCTTCAAAGTGTCAATATGCCTAGTATTGTGATGCAAGATCATAAAACCACATGCAAAAAAATCTGTGGTGAATAATTTTAGAAAGCGTTATGCATGCAGTGGGATCGTATCACGGAAAATCCCCGCGATGGAATCTATGTAAATTACACACCTATTGGTTAGAATTCGCTCCAAAAATTTTTCCCTGAGAAAACGGCCTGATTTTCCAAACTGGCATTAGGAAAAAGCTGCAAATTCAGAGTTAATGTTACTAGTTGAAAATATGCCATATATGGTGGATGAAAGTTCTGTAATCTACATGTTCACAACTCATTCGAGAAAGTTTTTTGAAACCTTGATGTATGAAGCGTGTGAAGACAATGGAATGTCACTGTGAGGGAAACTATGTAAATTACATTTCTATTGGGAAGTACTCGCTCCACGAGAAGTTTTCTGCTAAATCTGCCTCCTTTTCAAAACTGGCATTAGGAAAAACTTTTGAAATGTGAGAAAATGCTTCAAATTGTCAACATGGCTTTTATGGTGGATGAAAGTTCGGTAATCCTTATGCTAACAACTCTGTAGTGAATATTTGTAGAATCCGTGATGCATGTAGCTTTTTCAGAACACGGAATTTCACGATGACGGATTCTTTGTAAATTGCATGTCTATTGGGTAGAACTCTCTCCAAGAGGATTTTTCTGTGGAAACTGCATTATTTTAGAGACTGACATTAGGAGAATACTACTAAACCAAAATAAAATTTCTATGTATAAATATGCACTGTAATGTGGATTAAAGTTCGTTAATACACATGTACACAACTCATTAAAGAATGTTTGTTGAATCCGTGGTGCATTTAACGTGTTTAGAACATGGAATGTCACGGTGATTGAAAGTAGGGAAATTACCTATCTTTTGGGTAGAAATGGCTCCAAGAGCATTTTTCTGCCAAATCTGGCTCATTTTCAAAACTGGCGTTCAAACTAAGGTGTGAAATCTGAGAAAATTCTTCAAAGTGTCAGTAAGCCTTGTATGCTGGATGAAAGTGCTGTAATCCACTTGCTAACAACTCTGTAGTGAATATTTGTCGCATCCGAATTGCACGTAGTGTTTAGGAACACGGAATTTGACGGTGAGCGAATCCATGTAAATTACATGTCTAATGGTTAGAACCAGCTCCAAGAGGTTTTTGCCGTGAAATCGGCCTCATTTCCGAAACTGGCGTTTGGAAAACTCTGTGAAATCACAGAAAATTCTTCTAAGAAGCTATATGCCTTCTATAGTGAGAAAGTCCTGTAATCCACATGCAAACAACTCTGTAGTGTATTTTTGTCGAAACTTTTCTGCATGTAGCATGTTTGAAACACGTAAATTCACAGCGGGAGAATCTATGTAATTTACATATCTATTGGGTAGAACAAGCTCCAACAGTTTTTTCCATTGAAAACTGCCTGATTTTCGAAACTGCTATAAGGAAATATCTGCGAACTCAGTGTTAAAGTTTCTAGGGGTCAATATGCCTTGTATGGTGGATGAAAGTTGTGTAACACACATGTACACAACTCATTAAGAATGTTTGTCAAATCCGTGATGTGTGTAGCGCGTTCGGAAAATGGACTGTCATGGTGAGGCAAACTATGTAAATTACATATCTATTGGTTAGAACACGCTCCAGGAGCATTTTACTGAAAAATCTGCCTCAGTTTGGAAACTGGGGTTATGAAAACGCTGCAAAATATAAGTAAATGCATTAACGTGACAATATGTCTTCAACGGGTTGTTAAAGATGTGTAATTCACATGCTAAGAACTCAGCAGTGAATATTTGTTGAATCCGTGGTGCATGGACCGTTTTCGGAACACGGAATGTTACGGTGAAGGTATCTATGAAAATGAGATGTCTATTGGATAGAACATGCACCAAGAGTATTTTTCTGCGAAAACTGCCTGATTTTCGTAACTGACGTTAGGAAAACTGGCGAAATATAAGTAAATGTTTCTAGGTGCAAATATGGCTTGTATTGTGGTTGAAAAATCGGGAATCCCCATGATCACGGTCATTAAACAATGTTTGTCGAAGCCGTGATGAATGTAATGTTTTCGGAACACGGAATGTCTCGATGAGTGAAGCTCTGAAAATAACAATTCTGCTGGATAGAACTCGCTTGAATTGAATGTTTCTGTGAAAATTTCATGATTTTCGAAACTGGATGTTAGGAAAAAACTGTGAAATCAAAATAACTACTTCTAGGTGTAAATATGCCTTGTATGGTGGATGAAAGTTCGGTAATCCACATGCTAACAAATTTGTGGTGAATATTTGTCGAGTCTTTTATGCATGTAGTATGTTCGTATCATGGAAATTCACAGCCAGGGAATTTATATAAATTACATTTCCCTGGGTTAGAAATCACTCCAAGAGGTTTTTCCTGAGAAATCGTCCTGATTTTCGAAACTGGAGTTAGGAAACAACTGCGAACACAGATTGCTAGATTCTCGGTGTACATCTGCCTTTTATGGTGGATGATAGTTCGGTAATCCGCATGCTAACTAGTCTGTAGAGAATATTTGTCGAATCCGACTTACATGAAGTGTGTTCGGAACACAGAATATCACGGTGAGCGTATCTATGTAAAATACATTTCTCATGGGTAGAATTTGCTCTAAGAGTTTTTTCTGAGAAATCTGCCTCATTTTTGAACCTGGCGTTTGAAAATCTCCGCAAAATCTGGGAAAATTATTCAAAGTGTCAATATGCCTAGTATTGTGATGCAAGATCATAAAACCACATGCAAAAACATCTGTGGTGAATATTTTTAGAAAGCGTTATGCATGCAGTGGGATCGTATCACGGAAAATCCCCGCGATGGAATCTATGTAAATTACACACCTATTGGTTAGAATTCGCTCCAAAAATTTTTCCCTGAGAAAACGGCCTGATTTTCCAAACTGGCATTAGGAAAAAGCTGCAAATTCAGAGTTAATGTTACTAGTTGAAAATATGCCATATATAGTGGATGAAAGTTCTGTAATCTACATGTTCACAACTCATTCGAGAAAGTTTGTTGAAACCTTGATGCATGTAGCGTGTTCGGAAAATGTAATGTCACTGTGAGGGAAACTATGTAAATTACATTTCTATTAGGAAGTACTCGCTCCATGAGGATTTTTCTGCTAAATCTGCCTCCTTTTCAAAACTGGCATTAGGAAAAAATTTCGAAATGTGAGAAAATGTTTCAAATTGTCAACATGGCTTTTATGGAGGATGAAAGTTCGGTAATCCTTATGCTAACAACTCTGTAGTGAATATTTGTAGAATCCGTGATGCATGTAGCTTTTTCGGAACACGGAATTTCACGATGACGGGTTCTATGTAAATTGCATGTCTATTGGGTAGAACTCTCTCCAAGAGGATTTTTCTGTGGAAACTGCATGATTTTAGAGACTGACATTAGGAGAATACTACTAAACCAAAATAAAATTTCTATGTATAAATATGCACTGTAATGTGGATTAAAGTTCGTTAATACACATGTACACAACTCATTAAAGAATGTTTGTTGAATCCGTGGTGCATGTAACGTGTTTAGAACATGGAATGTCACGGTGATTGAAAGTAGGGAAATTACCTATCTTTTGGGTAGAAATGGCTCCAAGAGCATTTTTCTGCCAAATCTGGCTCATTTTCAAAACTGACGTTCAAACTAACGTGTGAAATCTGAGAAAATTCTTCAAAGTGTCAGTAAGCCTTGTATGGTGGATGAAAGTGCTGTAATCCACTTGCTAACAACTCTGTAGTGAATATTTGTCGCATCCGAATTGCACGTAGTGTTTAGGAACACGGAATTTGACGGTGAGCGAATCCATGTAAATTACATGTCTAATGGTTAGAACCAGCTCCAAGAGGTTTTTGCCGTGAAATCGGCCTCATTTTCGAAACTGGGGTTTGGAAAACTCTGTGAAATCACAGAAAATTCTTCTAAGAAGCTATATGCCTTCTATAGTGAGAAAGTCCTGTAATCCACATGCAAACAACACTGTAGTGTATTTTTGTCGAAACTTTTCTGCATGTAGCATGTTTGAAACACGTAAATTCACAGCGGGAGAATCTATGTAATTTACATATCTATTGGGTAGAACAAGCTCCAACAGTTTTTTCCTTTGAAAACTGCCTGATTTTCGAAACTGCTATAAGGAAATATCTGCGAACTCAGTGTTAATGTTTCTAGGATTCAATATGCCTTGTATGGTGGATGAAAGTTGTGTAACACACATGTACACAACTCATTAAGAATGTTTGTCAAATCCGTGATGTGTGTAGCGCGTTCGGAAAATGGACTGTCACGGTGAGGCAAACTATGTAAATTACATATCTATTGGTTAGAACACGCTCCAGGAGCATTTTACTGAAAAATCTGCCTCTGTTTGGAAACTGGGGTTATGAAAACGCTGCAAAATATAAGTAAATGCATTAACGTGACAATATGTCTTCAACGGGTTGTTAAAGATGTGTAATTCACATGCTAAGAACTCAGCAGTGAATATTTGTTGAATCCGTGGTGCATGGACCGTTTTCGGAACACGGAATGTTACGGTGAAGGTATCTATGAAAATGAGATGTCTATTGGATAGAACATGCACCAAGAGTATTTTTCTGCGAAAACTGCCTGATTTTCGTAACTGACGTTAGGAAAACCGGCGAAATTTAAGTAAATGTTTCTAGGTGCAAATATGGCTTGTATTGTGGTTGAAAAATCGGTAATCCACATGATCACGGTCATTAAACAATGTTTGTCGAAGCCGTGATGAATGTAATGTTTTCGGAACACGGAATGTCTCGATGAGTGAAGCTCTGAAAATAACAATTCTGCTGGATAGAACTCGCTTGAATTGAATGTTTCTGTGAAAATTTCATGATTTTCGAAACTGGATGTTAGGAAAAAACTGTGAAATCAAAATAACTACTTCTAGGTGTAAATATGCCTTGTATGGTGGATGAAAGTTCGGTAATCCACATGCTAACAAATTTGTGGTGAATATTTGTCGAGTCTTTTATGCATGTAGTATGTTCGTATCACGGAAATTCACAGCCAGGGAATTTATGTAAATTACATTTCCCTGGGTTAGAAATCACTCCAAGAGTTTTTTCCTGAGAAATCTTCCTGATTTTCGAAACTGGAGTTAGGAAACAACTGCGAACCCTTATTGCTAGATTCTCGGTGTACATCTGCCTTTTATGGTGAATGAAAGTTCGGTAATCCGCATGCTAACTAGTCTGTAGAGAATATTTGTCGAATCCGAGATAAATGAAGTTTGTTCGGAACACAGAATATCACAGTGAGCGTATCTAAGTAAAATAAATTTCCCTTGGGTAGAATTTGCTCTAAGAGATTTTCTGAGAAATCTGCCTCATTTTTGAACCTGGCGTTTGAAAATCTCTGCAAAATCAGAGAAAATGCTTCAAAGTGTCAATATGCCTTGTATTGTGATGCAAGATCGTAAAACCACATGCAAACAAATCTGTGGTGAATATTTTTAGAAAGCATTATGCATGCAGTGGGATCGTATCACAGAAAATCCCGGCGGTGGAATTTATGTAAATTACACACCTATTGGTTAGAATTTGCTCCAAAAATATTTCCCTGAGAAAACGGCCTGATTTTCTAAACTGGCATTAGGAAAAAGCTGCAAATTCAGAGTTAATGTTTCTACTTGTAAATATGCCATGTATGGTGGATGAAAGTTCTGTAATCTACATGTTCACAACTCATTCGAGAAAGTTTGTTGAAACCTTGATGCATGTAGCGTGTTCGGAAAATGGAATGTCACTGTGAGGGAAACTATGTAAATTACAACTCTATTGGGAAGTACTCGCTCCACGAGTATTTTTCTGCTAAATCTGCCTCCTTTTCAAAACTGGCATTAGGAAAATCTTTCGAAATTTGAGAAAATGCTTCAAATTGTCAACATGGCTTTTATGGTGGATGAAAGTTCGGTAATCCTTATGCTAACAACTCTGTAGTCAATATTTGTTGAATCCGTGATGCATGTAGCTTTTTCGGAACACGGAATTTCACGATGACGGGTTCTATGTAAATTGCATGTCTATTGGGTAGAACTCGCTCCAAGAGGATTTTTCTGTGGAAACTGCATGATTTTAGAGACTTACATTAGGAGAATACTACTAAATCAGTATAAAATTTCTATGTATAAATATGAACTGTAAGGTGGATTAAAGTTCGTTAATACACATGTATACAACTCATTAAAGAATGTTTTTTGAATCCGTGGTGCATGTAACGTGTTCAGAAAATGGAATGTCACGGTGATTGGAAGTAGGGAAATTACCTATCTTTTGGGTAGAACTGGCTCCAAGAGCATTTTTCTGCCAAATGTGGCTCATTTTCAAAACTGGCTTTCAAAATAACGTGTGAAATATGAGAAAATTCTTCAAAGTGTCAGTAAGCCTTGTATGCTGGATGAAAGTGCTCTCATCCACTTGCTAACAACTCTGTAGTGAATATTTGTCGCATCCGAGATGCATGTAGCGTGTTCGGAACACGGAATTTGACGGTGAGCGAATC
The DNA here is from genome assembly GCF_048773025.1 of Camelus bactrianus. Lineage (NCBI taxonomy): Eukaryota > Metazoa > Chordata > Mammalia > Artiodactyla > Camelidae > Camelus > Camelus bactrianus. The sequence goes on from NC_133541.1 coordinate 150,613,279, forward strand.
CATGTAAATTACATGTCTATTGGTTACAACCCGCTCCAAGAGTTTTTTGCCGTGACATCGGCCTCATTTACGAAACTGGGGTTTGGAAAACTCTGTGAAATCACAGAAAATGCTTCTAAGAAGCTATATGCTTTCTATAGTGAGAAAGTACTGTAATCCACATGCAAGCAACTCTGTAGTGTATTTTTGTCGAATATTTTCTGCATGTAGCATGTTCGAAACACGTAATTTCACAGCGGGAGACTCTATGTAATTTACATATCTATTGGGTAGAAAAAGCTCCAACAGTTTTTTCCTTTGAAAACTGCCTGATTTTCGAAACTGCTATTAGGAAATATCTGCGAACTCAGTGTTAATGTTTCTAGGTGTCAATATGCCTTGTATGGTGGATGAAAGTTGTGTAACACACATGTACACAACTCATTAAAAATGTTTGTCAAATCCGTGTTGTGTGTAGCGCGTTCGGAACATGGACTGTCACGGTGACGGAAACTATATAAATTACATATCTATTGGTTAGAACACGCTCCAGGAGCATTTTACTGAAAAATCTGCCTCAGTTTGGAAACTGTTGTTATGTAAACGCTGCAAAATCTGAGTAAATGCTTTAAGGGGACAATGTGTTTCAATGGGTTATTAAAGAAGTGTAATTCACATGCTAAGAACTCAGCAGTGATATTTGTTGAATCCGTGGTGCATGGAACGTTTTCGGAACACGGAATGTTACGGTGAAGGTATCTATGAAAATGAGATGTCTATTGGACACAACATGCACCAAGAGAATTTTTCAGCGAAAACTGACTGATTTTCGTAACTGTCATTTGGAAAACCGGCGAAATGTAAGTAAATGTGTCTATGTGTAAATATGCCTTGTATTGTGGTTGAAAAATCGGTAATCAACATGCTCACGGTCATTAAATAATGTTTGTCGAAGCCGTGATGAATGAAATGTTTTCGGAACACGGAATGTCTCGGTGAGTGAAGCTCTGAAAATAACAATTCTGCTGGATAGAACTCGCTTGAATTGAATATTTCTGTGAAAATTTCATGATTTTCGAAACTGGAGGTTAGGAAAAACCTGTGAAATCAGAATAACTACTTCTAGGTGTAAATATGCCTTGTATGGTGGATGAAAGTCCGGTAATCCACATGCAAACAAATTGGTAGTTAATATTTGTGGAGTCCTTTATGCATGTAACATGTTCGGAACATGGAATTTCACGGCCAGGGAATTTATGTAAATTACATTTCCCTTGGTTAGAAATCACCCCAAGAGTTTTTTCCTGAGAAATCGGCCTGATTTTATAAACTGGCGTTAGGAAAAACCTGCGAACCCAGATTAATAGATTCTCGGTGTACATCTGCCTTTTATGGTGGATGATAGTTCGGTAATCCGCATGCTAACTAGTCTGTAGAGAATATTTGTCGAATCCGACTTACATGAAGTGTGTTCGGAACACAGAACATCACGGTGAGCATATCTATGTAAAATACATTTCTCATGGGTAGAATTTGCTCTAAGAGTTTTTTCTGAGAAATCTGCCTCATTTTTGAACCTGGCGTTTGAAAATCTCTGCAAAATCTGGGAAAATGCTTCAAAGTGTCAATATGCCTAGTATTGTGATGCAAGATCATAAAACCACATGCAAAAAAATCTGTGGTGAATAATTTTAGAAAGCGTTATGCATGCAGTGGGATCGTATCACGGAAAATCCCCGCGATGGAATCTATGTAAATTACACACCTATTGGTTAGAATTCGCTCCAAAAATTTTTCCCTGAGAAAACGGCCTGATTTTCCAAACTGGCATTAGGAAAAAGCTGCAAATTCAGAGTTAATGTTACTAGTTGAAAATATGCCATATATGGTGGATGAAAGTTCTGTAATCTACATGTTCACAACTCATTCGAGAAAGTTTTTTGAAACCTTGATGTATGAAGCGTGTGAAGACAATGGAATGTCACTGTGAGGGAAACTATGTAAATTACATTTCTATTGGGAAGTACTCGCTCCACGAGAAGTTTTCTGCTAAATCTGCCTCCTTTTCAAAACTGGCATTAGGAAAAACTTTTGAAATGTGAGAAAATGCTTCAAATTGTCAACATGGCTTTTATGGTGGATGAAAGTTCGGTAATCCTTATGCTAACAACTCTGTAGTGAATATTTGTAGAATCCGTGATGCATGTAGCTTTTTCAGAACATGGAATTTCACGATGACGGATTCTTTGTAAATTGCATGTCTATTGGGTAGAACTCTCTCCAAGAGGATTTTTCTGTGGAAACTGCATGATTTTAGAGACTGACATTAGGAGAATACTACTAAACCAAAATAAAATTTCTATGTATAAATATGCACTGTAATGTGGATTAAAGTTCGTTAATACACATGTACACAACTCATTAAAGAATGTTTGTTGAATCCGTGGTGCATTTAACGTGTTTAGAACATGGAATGTCACGGTGATTGAAAGTAGGGAAATTACCTATCTTTTGGGTAGAAATGGCTCCAAGAGCATTTTTCTGCCAAATCTGCCTCATTTTCAAAACTGGCGTTCAAACTAAGGTGTGAAATCTGAGAAAATTCTTCAAAGTGTCAGTAAGCCTTGTATGCTGGATGAAAGTGCTGTAATCCACTTGCTAACAACTCTGTAGTGAATATTTGTCGCATCCGAATTGCACGTAGTGTTTAGGAACACGGAATTTGACGGTGAGCGAATCCATGTAAATTACATGTCTAATGGTTAGAACCAGCTCCAAGAGGTTTTTGCCGTGAAATCGGCCTCATTTCCGAAACTGGCGTTTGGAAAACTCTGTGAAATCACAGAAAATTCTTCTAAGAAGCTATATGCCTTCTATAGTGAGAAAGTCCTGTAATCCACATGCAAACAACTCTGTAGTGTATTTTTGTCGAAACTTTTCTGCATGTAGCATGTTTGAAACACGTAAATTCACAGCGGGAGAATCTATGTAATTTACATATCTATTGGGTAGAACAAGCTCCAACAGTTTTTTCCATTGAAAACTGCCTGATTTTCGAAACTGCTATAAGGAAATATCTGCGAACTCAGTGTTAATGTTTCTAGGGGTCAATATGCCTTGTATGGTGGATGAAAGTTGTGTAACACACATGTACACAACTCATTAAGAATGTTTGTCAAATCCGTGATGTGTGTAGCGCGTTCGGAAAATGGACTGTCATGGTGAGGCAAACTATGTAAATTACATATCTATTGGTTAGAACACGCTCCAGGAGCATTTTACTGAAAAATCTGCCTCAGTTTGGAAACTGGGGTTATGAAAACGCTGCAAAATATAAGTAAATGCATTAACGTGACAATATGTCTTCAACGGGTTGTTAAAGATGTGTAATTCACATGCTAAGAACTCAGCAGTGAATATTTGTTGAATCCGTGGTGCATGGACCGTTTTCGGAACACGGAATGTTACGGTGAAGGTATCTATGAAAATGAGATGTCTATTGGATAGAACATGCACCAAGAGTATTTTTCTGCGAAAACTGCCTGATTTTCGTAACTGACGTTAGGAAAACTGGCGAAATATAAGTAAATGTTTCTAGGTGCAAATATGGCTTGTATTGTGGTTGAAAAATCGGGAATCCCCATGATCACGGTCATTAAACAATGTTTGTCGAAGCCGTGATGAATGTAATGTTTTCGGAACACGGAATGTCTCGATGAGTGAAGCTCTGAAAATAACAATTCTGCTGGATAGAACTCGCTTGAATTGAATGTTTCTGTGAAAATTTCATGATTTTCGAAACTGGATGTTAGGAAAAAACTGTGAAATCAAAATAACTACTTCTAGGTGTAAATATGCCTTGTATGGTGGATGAAAGTTCGGTAATCCACATGCTAACAAATTTGTGGTGAATATTTGTCGAGTCTTTTATGCATGTAGTATGTTCGTATCATGGAAATTCACAGCCAGGGAATTTATATAAATTACATTTCCCTGGGTTAGAAATCACTCCAAGAGGTTTTTCCTGAGAAATCGTCCTGATTTTCGAAACTGGAGTTAGGAAACAACTGCGAACACAGATTGCTAGATTCTCGGTGTACATCTGCCTTTTATGGTGGATGATAGTTCGGTAATCCGCATGCTAACTAGTCTGTAGAGAATATTTGTCGAATCCGACTTACATGAAGTGTGTTCGGAACACAGAATATCACGGTGAGCGTATCTATGTAAAATACATTTCTCATGGGTAGAATTTGCTCTAAGAGTTTTTTCTGAGAAATCTGCCTCATTTTTGAACCTGGCGTTTGAAAATCTCCGCAAAATCTGGGAAAATTATTCAAAGTGTCAATATGCCTAGTATTGTGATGCAAGATCATAAAACCACATGCAAAAACATCTGTGGTGAATATTTTTAGAAAGCGTTATGCATGCAGTGGGATCGTATCACGGAAAATCCCCGCGATGGAATCTATGTAAATTACACACCTATTGGTTAGAATTCGCTCCAAAAATTTTTCCCTGAGAAAACGGCCTGATTTTCCAAACTGGCATTAGGAAAAAGCTGCAAATTCAGAGTTAATGTTACTAGTTGAAAATATGCCATATATAGTGGATGAAAGTTCTGTAATCTACATGTTCACAACTCATTCGAGAAAGTTTGTTGAAACCTTGATGCATGTAGCGTGTTCGGAAAATGTAATGTCACTGTGAGGGAAACTATGTAAATTACATTTCTATTAGGAAGTACTCGCTCCATGAGGATTTTTCTGCTAAATCTGCCTCCTTTTCAAAACTGGCATTAGGAAAAACTTTCGAAATGTGAGAAAATGTTTCAAATTGTCAACATGGCTTTTATGGAGGATGAAAGTTCGGTAATCCTTATGCTAACAACTCTGTAGTGAATATTTGTAGAATCCGTGATGCATGTAGCTTTTTCGGAACACGGAATTTCACGATGACGGGTTCTATGTAAATTGCATGTCTATTGGGTAGAACTCTCTCCAAGAGGATTTTTCTGTGGAAACTGCATGATTTTAGAGACTGACATTAGGAGAATACTACTAAACCAAAATAAAATTTCTATGTATAAATATGCACTGTAATGTGGATTAAAGTTCGTTAATACACATGTACACAACTCATTAAAGAATGTTTGTTGAATCCGTGGTGCATGTAACGTGTTTAGAACATGGAATGTCACGGTGATTGAAAGTAGGGAAATTACCTATCTTTTGGGTAGAAATGGCTCCAAGAGCATTTTTCTGCCAAATCTGGCTCATTTTCAAAACTGACGTTCAAACTAACGTGTGAAATCTGAGAAAATTCTTCAAAGTGTCAGTAAGCCTTGTATGGTGGATGAAAGTGCTGTAATCCACTTGCTAACAACTCTGTAGTGAATATTTGTCGCATCCGAATTGCACGTAGTGTTTAGGAACACGGAATTTGACGGTGAGCGAATCCATGTAAATTACATGTCTAATGGTTAGAACCAGCTCCAAGAGGTTTTTGCCGTGAAATCGGCCTCATTTTCGAAACTGGGGTTTGGAAAACTCTGTGAAATCACAGAAAATTCTTCTAAGAAGCTATATGCCTTCTATAGTGAGAAAGTCCTGTAATCCACATGCAAACAACACTGTAGTGTATTTTTGTCGAAACTTTTCTGCATGTAGCATGTTTGAAACACGTAAATTCACAGCGGGAGAATCTATGTAATTTACATATCTATTGGGTAGAACAAGCTCCAACAGTTTTTTCCTTTGAAAACTGCCTGATTTTCGAAACTGCTATAAGGAAATATCTGCGAACTCAGTGTTAATGTTTCTAGGATTCAATATGCCTTGTATGGTGGATGAAAGTTGTGTAACACACATGTACACAACTCATTAAGAATGTTTGTCAAATCCGTGATGTGTGTAGCGCGTTCGGAAAATGGACTGTCACGGTGAGGCAAACTATGTAAATTACATATCTATTGGTTAGAACACGCTCCAGGAGCATTTTACTGAAAAATCTGCCTCTGTTTGGAAACTGGGGTTATGAAAACGCTGCAAAATATAAGTAAATGCATTAACGTGACAATATGTCTTCAACGGGTTGTTAAAGATGTGTAATTCACATGCTAAGAACTCAGCAGTGAATATTTGTTGAATCCGTGGTGCATGGACCGTTTTCGGAACACGGAATGTTACGGTGAAGGTATCTATGAAAATGAGATGTCTATTGGATAGAACATGCACCAAGAGTATTTTTCTGCGAAAACTGCCTGATTTTCGTAACTGACGTTAGGAAAACCGGCGAAATTTAAGTAAATGTTTCTAGGTGCAAATATGGCTTGTATTGTGGTTGAAAAATCGGTAATCCACATGATCACGGTCATTAAACAATGTTTGTCGAAGCCGTGATGAATGTAATGTTTTCGGAACACGGAATGTCTCGATGAGTGAAGCTCTGAAAATAACAATTCTGCTGGATAGAACTCGCTTGAATTGAATGTTTCTGTGAAAATTTCATGATTTTCGAAACTGGATGTTAGGAAAAAACTGTGAAATCAAAATAACTACTTCTAGGTGTAAATATGCCTTGTATGGTGGATGAAAGTTCGGTAATCCACATGCTAACAAATTTGTGGTGAATATTTGTCGAGTCTTTTATGCATGTAGTATGTTCGTATCACGGAAATTCACAGCCAGGGAATTTATGTAAATTACATTTCCCTGGGTTAGAAATCACTCCAAGAGTTTTTTCCTGAGAAATCTTCCTGATTTTCGAAACTGGAGTTAGGAAACAACTGCGAACACAGATTGCTAGATTCTCGGTGTACATCTGCCTTTTATGGTGAATGAAAGTTCGGTAATCCGCATGCTAACTAGTCTGTAGAGAATATTTGTCGAATCCGAGATAAATGAAGTTTGTTCGGAACACAGAATATCACAGTGAGCGTATCTAAGTAAAATAAATTTCCCTTGGGTAGAATTTGCTCTAAGAGATTTTCTGAGAAATCTGCCTCATTTTTGAACCTGGCGTTTGAAAATCTCTGCAAAATCAGAGAAAATGCTTCAAAGTGTCAATATGCCTTGTATTGTGATGCAAGATCGTAAAACCACATGCAAACAAATCTGTGGTGAATATTTTTAGAAAGCATTATGCATGCAGTGGGATCGTATCACAGAAAATCCCGGCGGTGGAATTTATGTAAATTACACACCTATTGGTTAGAATTTGCTCCAAAAATATTTCCCTGAGAAAACGGCCTGATTTTCTAAACTGGCATTAGGAAAAAGCTGCAAATTCAGAGTTAATGTTTCTACTTGTAAATATGCCATGTATGGTGGATGAAAGTTCTGTAATCTACATGTTCACAACTCATTCGAGAAAGTTTGTTGAAACCTTGATGCATGTAGCGTGTTCGGAAAATGGAATGTCACTGTGAGGGAAACTATGTAAATTACAACTCTATTGGGAAGTACTCGCTCCACGAGTATTTTTCTGCTAAATCTGCCTCCTTTTCAAAACTGGCATTAGGAAAATCTTTCGAAATTTGAGAAAATGCTTCAAATTGTCAACATGGCTTTTATGGTGGATGAAAGTTCGGTAATCCTTATGCTAACAACTCTGTAGTCAATATTTGTTGAATCCGTGATGCATGTAGCTTTTTCGGAACACGGAATTTCACGATGACGGGTTCTATGTAAATTGCATGTCTATTGGGTAGAACTCTCTCCAAGAGGATTTTTCTGTGGAAACTGCATGATTTTAGAGACTGACATTAGGAGAATACTACTAAATCAGAATAAAATTTCTATTTATATATATGCACTCTAAGGTGGATTAAAGTTCGTTAATACACATGTACACAACTCATTAAAGAATGTTTTTTGAATCCGTGGTGCATGTAACGTGTTCAGAAAATGGAATGTCACGGTGATTTGAAGTAGGGAAATTACCTATCTTTTGGGTAGAACTGGCTCCAAGAGCATTTTTCTGCCAAATCTGGCTCATTTTCAAAACTGGCTTTCAAACTAACGTGTGAAATCTGAGAAAATTCTTCAAAGTGTCAGTAAGCTTTGTATGCTGGATGAAAGTTCTGTCATCCACTTGCTAACAACTCTGTAGTGAATATTTGTCGCATCCGAGATGCATGTAGTGTGTTCGGAAAACGTAATTTGACGGTGAGCGAATCCATGTAAATTACATGTCTATTGGTTAGAACCCGCTCCAAGAGGTTTTTGCCGTGACATCGGCCTCATTTACGAAACTGGGGTTTGGAAAACTCTGTGAAATCACAGAAAATGCTTCTAAGCATCTATATGCCTTCTATAGTGAGAAAGTCCTGTAATCCACATGCAAGCAACTCTGTAGTGTATTTTTGTCGAATATTTTCTGCATGTAGCATGTTCGAAACACGTAATTTCACAGCGGGAGACTCTATGTAATTTACATATCTATTGGGTAGAACAAGCTCCAACAGTTTTTTCCTTTGAAAACTGCCTGATTTTCGAAACTGCTATTAGGAAATATCTGCGAACTCAGTGTTAATGTTTCTAGGTGTCAATATGCCTTGTATGGTGGATGAAAGTTGTGTAACACACATGTTCACAACTCATTAAGAATGTTTGTCAAATCCGTGTTGTGTGTAGCGCGTTCGGAACATGGACTGTCACGGTGAAGGAAACTATATAAATTACATATCTGTTGGTTAGAACACGCTCCAGGAGCATTTTACTGAAAAATCTGCCTCAGTTTGGAAACTGTTGTTATGAAAACGCTGCAAAATCTGAGTAAAATCTTTAAGGTGACAATATGTCTTCAACGGGTTGTTAAAGATGTGTAATTAACGTGCTAAGAACTCAGCAGTGATATTTGTTGAATCCGTGGTGCATGGACCGTTTTCAGAACACGGAATATTATGGTGAAGGTACCTATGAAAATGAGATGTATATTGGACACAACATGCACCAAGAGAATTTTTCAGCGAAAACTGACTGATTTTCGTAACTGTCGTTTGGAAAACTGGCGAAATGTATGTAAATGTTTCTATGTGTAAATATGCCTTGTATTGTGGTTGAAAAATCGGTAATCAACATGCTCACGGTCATTAAATAATGTTTGTCGAAGCCGTGATGAATGAAATGTTTTCGGAACATGGAATGTCTCGGTGAGTGAAGCTCTGAAAATAACAATTCTGCTGGATAGAACTCGCTTGAATTGAATGTTTCTGTGAAAATTTCATGATTTTCGAAACTGGAGGCTAGGAAAAACCTGTGAAATCAGAATAACTACTTCTAGGTGTAAATATGCCTTGTATGGTGGATGAAAGTCCGGTAATCCACATGCAATCAAATTGGTAGTTAATATTTGTCGAGTCCTTTATGCATGTAACATGTTCGGAACACGGAATTTCACGGCCAGGGAATTTATGTAAATTACATTTCCCTTGGTTAGAAATCAGTCCAAGAGTTTTTTTTTGAGAAATCGGCCTGATTTTATAAACTGGCGTTAGGAAAAACCTGCGAACCCAGATTACTAGATTCTCGGTGTACATCTGCCTTTTATGGTGGATGATAGTTCGGTAATCCGCATGCTAACTAGTCTGTAGAGAATATTTGTCGAATCCGACTTACATGAAGTGTGTTCGGAACACAGAATATCACGGTGAGCGTATCTATGTAAAATACATTTCTCATGGGTAGAATTTGCTCTAAGAGTTTTTTCTGAGAAATCTGCCTCATTTTTGAACCTGGCGTTTGAAAATCTCCGCAAAATCTGGGAAAATTATTCAAAGTGTCAATATGCCTAGTATTGTGATGCAAGATCATAAAACCACATGTAAAAAAATCTGTGGTGAATATTTTTAGAAAGCGTTATGCATGCAGTGGGATCGTATCACGGAAAATCCCCGCGATGGAATCTATGTAAATTACACACCTATTGGTTAGAATTCGCTCCAAAAATTTTTCCCTGAGAAAATGGCCTGATTTTCCAAACTGGCATTAGGAAAAAGCTGCAAATTCAGAGTTAATGTTACTAGTTGAAAATATGCCATATATGGTGGATGAAAGTTCTGTAATCTACATGTTCACAACTCATTCGAGAAAGTTTGTTGAAACCTTGATGCATGTAGCGTGTTCGGAAAATGGAATGTCAATGTGAGGGAAACTATGTAAATTAAATTTCTATTAGGAAGTACTCGCTCCACGAGGATTTTTCTGCTAAATCTGCCTCCTTTTCAAAACTGGCATTAGGAAAAACTTTCGAAATGTGAGAAAATGTTTCAAATTGTCAACATGGCTTTTATGGTGGATGAAAGTTCGGTAATCCTTATGCTAACAACCCTGTAGTGAATATTTGTCGAATCCGTGATGCATGTAGCTTTTTCGGAACACGGAATTTCACGATGACGGGTTCTATGTAAATTGCATGTCTATTGGGTAGAACTCTCTCCAAGAGGATTTTTCTGTGGAAACTGCATGATTTTAGAGACTGACATTAGGAGAATACTACTAAACCAAAATAAAATTTCTATGTATAAATATGCACTGTAATGTGGATTAAAGTTCGTTAATACACATGTACACAACTCATTAAAGAATGTTTGTTGAATCCGTGGTGCATGTAACGTGTTTAGAACATGGAATGTCACGGTGATTGAAAGTAGGGAAATTACCTATCTTTTGGGTAGAAATGGCTCCAAGAGCATTTTTCTGCCAAATCTGGCTCATTTTCAAAACTGGCGTTCAAAATAACGTGTGAAATCTGAGAAAATTCTTCAAAATGTCAGTAAGCCATGTATGGCGGATGAAAGTGCTGTCATCCACTTGCTAACAACTCTGTAGTGAATATTTGTCGCATCCGAGTTGCACGTAGTGTGTTAGGAACACGGAATTTGACGGTGAGCGAATCCATGTAAATTACATGTCTAATGGTTAGAACCAGCTCCAAGAGGTTTTTGCCGTGAAATCGGCCTCATTTTCGAAACTGGGTTTTGGAAAACTCTGTGAAATCACAGAAAATGATTCTAAGAATCTATATGCCTTCTTTAGTGAGAAAGCCCTGTAATCCACATGCAAACAACACTGTAGTGTATTTTTGTCGAATATTTTCTGCATGTAGCATGTTCGAAACACGTAAATTCACAGCGGGAAATCTATGTAATTTACATATCTATTGGGTAGAACAAGCTCCAACAGTTTTTTCCTTTGAAAACTGCCTGATTTTCGAAACTGCTATAAGGAAATATCTGCGAACTCAGTGTTAAAGTTTCTAGGTGTCAATATGCCTTGTATGGTGGATGAAAGTTGTGTAACACACATGTACACAACTCATTAAGAATGTTTGTCAAATCCGTGATGTGTGTAGCGCGTTCGGAAAATGGACTGTCATGGTGAGGCAAACTATGTAAATTACATATCTATTGGTTAGAACACGCTCCAGGAGCATTTTACTGAAAAATCTGCCTCTGTTTGGAAAATGGGGTTATGAAAACGCTGCAAAATCTAAGTAAATGCATTAACGTGACAATATGTCTTCAAAGGGTTGTTAAAGATATGTAACTCACATGCTAGGAACTCAGCAGTGATATTTGTTGAATCCGTGGTGCATGGACCGTTTTCGGAACACGGAATGTTACGGTGAAGGTATCTATGAAAATGAGATGTCTATTGGATAGAATATGCACCAAGAGTAGTTTTCTGCGAAAACTGCCTGATTTTCGTAACTGACGTTAGGAAAACCAGCGAAATTTAAGTAAATGTTTCTAGGTGTAAATATAGCTTGTATTGTGGTTGAAAAATCGGTAATCCACATTATCACGGTCATTAAACAATGTTTGTCGAAGCCGTGATGAATGTAATGTTTTCGGAACACGGAATGTCCCGGTGAGTGAAGCTCTGAAAATAACAATTCTGCTGGATAGAACTCGCTTGAATTGAATGTTTCTGTGAAAATTTCATGATTTTCGAAACTGGATGTTAGGAAAAACCTGTGAAATCAGAATAACTACTTCTAGGTGTAAATATGCCTTGTATGGTGGATGAAAGTTCGGTAATCCACATGCTAACAAATTTGTGGTGAATATTTGTCGAGTCTTTTATGCATGTAGTATGTTCGTATCACGGAAATTCACAGCCAGGGAATTTATGTAAATTACATTTCCCTGGGTTAGAAATAACTGCAAGAGGTTTTTCCTGAGAAATCGTCCTGATTTTCGAGACTGGAGTTAGGAAACAGCTGCGAACACAGATTGCTAAATTCTCGGTGTTCATCTGCCTTTTATGGTGAGTGAAAGTTCGGTAATCCGCATGCTAACTAGTCTGTAGAGAATATTTGTCGAATCCGACTTACATGAAGTGTGTTCAGAACACAGAATATCACGGTGAGCGTATCTATGTAAAATACATTTCTCATGGGTAGAATTTGCTCTAAGAGTTTTTTCTGAGAAATCTGCCTAATTTTTGAACCTGGCATTTGAAAATCTCTGCAAAATCAGAGAAAATGCTTCAAAGAGTCAATATGCATTTTATTGTAATGCAAGATCGTAAAACCACATGCAAACAAATCTGTGGTGAATATTTTTAGAAAGCGTTATGCATGCAGTGGGATCGTATCACGGAAAATCCCGGCGGTGGAATCTATGTAAATTACACACCTATTGGTTAGAATTTACTCCAAAAATTTTTCCCTGAGAAAACGGCCTGATTTTCCAAACTGGCATTAGGAAAAAGCTGCAAATTCAGAGTTAATGTTTCTACTTGTAAATATGCCATGTATGGTGGATGAAAGTTCTGTAATCTACATGTTCACAACTCATTCGAGAAAGTTTGTTGAAACCTTGATGCATGTAGCGTGTTTGGAAAATGGAATGTCACTTTGAGGGAAACTATGTAAATTACAATTCTATTGGGAAGTACTCGCTCCACGAGGATTTTTCTGCGAATCTGCCTCCTTTTCAAAACTGGCATTAGGAAAATCTTTCGAAATGTGAGAAAATGCTTCAAATTGTCAACATGGCTTTTATGGTGGATGAAAGTTCGGTAATCTTTATGCTAACAACTCTGTAGTCAATATTTGTTGAATCCGTGATGCATGTAGCTTTTTCGGTACACGGAATTTCACGATGACGGGTTCTATGTAAATTGCATGTCTATTGGGTAGAACTCGCTCCAAGAGGATTTTTCTGTGGAAACTGCATGATTTTAGAGACTGACATTAGGAGAATTCTACTAAATCAGAATAAAATTTCTATGTATAAATATGCACTGTAATGTGGATTAAAGTTCGTTAATACACATGTACACAACTCATTAAAGAATGTTTTTTGAATCCGTGGTGCATGTAACGTGTTCAGAACATGGAATGTCACGGTGATTGGAAGTAGGGAAATTACCTATCTTTTGGGTAGAACTGGCTCCAAGAGCATTTTTCTGCCAAATCTGGCTCATTTTCAAAACTGGCTTTCAAACTAAGGTGTGAAATCTGAGAAAATTCTTCAAAGTGTCAGTAAGCCTTGTATGCTGGATGAAAGTGCTGTCATCCACTTGCTAACAACTCTGTAGTGAATATTTGTCGCATCCGAGATGCATGTAGCGTGTTCGGAACACGGAATTTCACGGTGAGCGAATCCATGTAAATTATATGTCTATTGGTTAGAACCCGCTCCAAGAGGTTTTTGCCGTGAAATCGGCCTCATTTTCGAAACTGGGGTTTGGAAAACTCTGTGAAATCACAGAAAATGCTTCTAAGAAGCTATATGCCTTCTATAGTGAGAAAGTCCTGTAATACACATGCAAACAACTCTGTAGTGTATTTTTGTCGAATATTTTCTGCATGTAGCATGTTCGAAACACGTAATTTCACAGCGGGAGAATCTATGTAATTTACATATCTATTGGGTAGAACAGGCTCCAACAGTTTTTTCCTTTGAAAACTGCCTGATTTTCGAAAATGCTTTTAGGAAATATCTGCGAACTCAGTGTTAAAGTTTCTAGGTGTCAATATGCCTTGTATGGTGGATGAAAGTTGTGTAACACACATGTACACAACTCATTAAGAATGTTTGTCAAATCCATGTTGTGTGTAGCGCGTTCGGAAAATGGACTGTCATGGTGATGCAAACTATAAAATTACATATCTATTGGTTAGAACACACTCCAGGAGCATTTTACTGAAAAATCTGCCTGTTTGGAAACTGGTGTTATGAAAACGGTGCAAAATCTGAGTAAAAGCTTTAAGGTGGCAATATGTCTTCAACGGGTTGTTAAAGATGTGTAATTCACATGCTAAGAACTCAGAAGTGAATATTTGTTGAATCCGTGGTGCATGGACCGTTTTCGGAACACGGAATATTACGGTGAAGGTACCTATGAAAATGAGATGTCTACTGGACAGAACATGCACCAAGAGAATTTTTCTGCGAAAACTGACTGATTTTCGTAACTGACGTTTTAGAAAACTGGCGAAATGTAAGTAAATGTTTCTAGGTGTAAATATGCCTTGTATTGTGGTTGAAAAATCGGTAATCAACATGCTCACGGTCATTAAATAATGTTTGTCGAAGCCGTGATGAATGTAATGTTTTCGGAACACGGAATGTCTCGGTGAGTGAAGCTCTGAAAATAACAATTCTGCGGGATAGAACTCGATTGAATTGAATGTTTCTGTGAAAATTTCATGATTTTCGAAACTGGAGGCTAGGAAAAACCTGTGAAATCAGAATAACTACTTCTAGGTGTAAATATGCCTTGTATGGTGGATGAAAGTCCGGTAATCCACATGCAAACAAATTGGTAGTGAATATTTGTCGAGTCATTTATGCATGTAACATGTTCGGAACACGGAATTTCACGGCCAGGGAATTTAAGTAAATTACATTTCCCTTGGTTAGAAATCACTCCAAGAGTTTTTTCCTGAGAAATATGCCTGATTTTCGATACTGGCGTTAGGAAAAACCTGCGAACCCAGATTACTAGATTCTCGGTGTACATCTTCCTTTTATGGTGGATGATAGTTCGGTAATCCGCATTCTAACTAGTCTGTAGAAAATATTTGTCGAATCCGACTTACATGAAGTGTGTTCGGAACACAGAATATCACGGTGAGCGTATCTATGTAAAATAAATTTCTCTTGGGTAGAATTTGCTCTAAGAGTTTTTTCTGAGAAATCTGCCTAATTTTTGAACCTGGCATTTGAAAATCTCTGCAAAATCAGAGAAAATGCTTCAAAGAGTCAATATGCATTTTATTGTAATGCAAGATCGTAAAACCACATGCAAACAAATCTGTGGTGAATATTTTTAGAAAGCGTTATGCATGCAGTGGGATCGTATCACGGAAAATCCCGGCGGTGGAATCTATGTAAATTACACACCTATTGGTTAGAATTTACTCCAAAAATTTTTCCCTGAGAAAACGGCCTGATTTTCCAAACTGGCATTAGGAAAAAGCTGCAAATTCAGAGTTAATGTTTCTACTTGTAAATATGCCATGTATGGTGGATGAAAGTTCTGTAATCTACATGTTCACAACTCATTCGAGAAAGTTTGTTGAAACCTTGATGCATGTAGCGTGTTTGGAAAATGGAATGTCACTTTGAGGGAAACTATGTAAATTACAATTCTATTGGGAAGTACTCGCTCCACGAGGATTTTTCTGCGAATCTGCCTCCTTTTCAAAACTGGCATTAGGAAAATCTTTCGAAATGTGAGAAAATGCTTCAAATTGTCAACATGGCTTTTATGGTGGATGAAAGTTCGGTAATCTTTATGCTAACAACTCTGTAGTCAATATTTGTTGAATCCGTGATGCATGTAGCTTTTTCGGTACACGGAATTTCACGATGACGGGTTCTATGTAAATTGCATGTCTATTGGGTAGAACTCGCTCCAAGAGGATTTTTCTGTGGAAACTGCATGATTTTAGAGACTGACATTAGGAGAATTCTACTAAATCAGAATAAAATTTCTATGTATAAATATGCACTGTAATGTGGATTAAAGTTCGTTAATACACATGTACACAACTCATTAAAGAATGTTTTTTGAATCCGTGGTGCATGTAACGTGTTCAGAACATGGAATGTCACGGTGATTGGAAGTAGGGAAATTACCTATCTTTTGGGTAGAACTGGCTCCAAGAGCATTTTTCTGCCAAATCTGGCTCATTTTCAAAACTGGCTTTCAAACTAAGGTGTGAAATCTGAGAAAATTCTTCAAAGTGTCAGTAAGCCTTGTATGCTGGATGAAAGTGCTGTCATCCACTTGCTAACAACTCTGTAGTGAATATTTGTCGCATCCGAGATGCATGTAGCGTGTTCGGAACACGGAATTTCACGGTGAGCGAATCCATGTAAATTATATGTCTATTGGTTAGAACCCGCTCCAAGAGGTTTTTGCCGTGAAATCGGCCTCATTTTCGAAACTGGGGTTTGGAAAACTCTGTGAAATCACAGAAAATGCTTCTAAGAAGCTATATGCCTTCTATAGTGAGAAAGTCCTGTAATACACATGCAAACAACTCTGTAGTGTATTTTTGTCGAATATTTTCTGCATGTAGCATGTTCGAAACACGTAATTTCACAGCGGGAGAATCTATGTAATTTACATATCTATTGGGTAGAACAGGCTCCAACAGTTTTTTCCTTTGAAAACTGCCTGATTTTCGAAAATGCTTTTAGGAAATATCTGCGAACTCAGTGTTAAAGTTTCTAGGTGTCAATATGCCTTGTATGGTGGATGAAAGTTGTGTAACACACATGTACACAACTCATTAAGAATGTTTGTCAAATCCATGTTGTGTGTAGCGCGTTCGGAAAATGGACTGTCATGGTGATGCAAACTATAAAATTACATATCTATTGGTTAGAACACACTCCAGGAGCATTTTACTGAAAAATCTGCCTGTTTGGAAACTGGTGTTATGAAAACGGTGCAAAATCTGAGTAAAAGCTTTAAGGTGGCAATATGTCTTCAACGGGTTGTTAAAGATGTGTAATTCACATGCTAAGAACTCAGAAGTGAATATTTGTTGAATCCGTGGTGCATGGACCGTTTTCGGAACACGGAATATTACGGTGAAGGTACCTATGAAAATGAGATGTCTACTGGACAGAACATGCACCAAGAGAATTTTTCTGCGAAAACTGACTGATTTTCGTAACTGACGTTTTAGAAAACTGGCGAAATGTAAGTAAATGTTTCTAGGTGTAAATATGCCTTGTATTGTGGTTGAAAAATCGGTAATCAACATGCTCACGGTCATTAAATAATGTTTGTCGAAGCCGTGATGAATGTAATGTTTTCGGAACACGGAATGTCTCGGTGAGTGAAGCTCTGAAAATAACAATTCTGCGGGATAGAACTCGATTGAATTGAATGTTTCTGTGAAAATTTCATGATTTTCGAAACTGGAGGCTAGGAAAAACCTGTGAAATCAGAATAACTACTTCTAGGTGTAAATATGCCTTGTATGGTGGATGAAAGTCCGGTAATCCACATGCAAACAAATTGGTAGTGAATATTTGTCGAGTCATTTATGCATGTAACATGTTCGGAACACGGAATTTCACGGCCAGGGAATTTAAGTAAATTACATTTCCCTTGGTTAGAAATCACTCCAAGAGTTTTTTCCTGAGAAATATGCCTGATTTTCGATACTGGCGTTAGGAAAAACCTGCGAACCCAGATTACTAGATTCTCGGTGTACATCTTCCTTTTATGGTGGATGATAGTTCGGTAATCCGCATTCTAACTAGTCTGTAGAAAATATTTGTCGAATCCGACTTACATGAAGTGTGTTCGGAACACAGAATATCACGGTGAGCGTATCTATGTAAAATAAATTTCTCTTGGGTAGAATTTGCTCTAAGAGTTTTTTCTGAGAAATCTGCCTCAATTTTGAAACTGGCGTTTGAAAATCTCTGCAAAATCAGAGAAAATGCTTCAAAGTGTCAATATGCCTTTTATTGTGATGCAAGATCGTAAAACCACATGCAAACAAATCTGTGGTGAATATATTAAGAAAGCATTATGCATGCATTGGGATCGTATCACGGAAAATCCCCGCAATGGAATCTATGTAAATTATACACCTATTGGTTAGAATTCGCTCCAAAAATTTTTCCCTGCGAAAACGGCCTGATTTTCCAAACTGGCATTAGGAAAAAGCTGAAAATTCATTGTTAATGTTTCTAGATGTAAATATGCCATGTATGGTGGATGAAAGTTCTGTAATCTACATGTTCACAACTCATTCGAGAATGTTTGTTGAAACCTTGATGTATGTAGCGTGTTCGGAAAATGGAATGTCACTGTGAGGGAAACTATATAAATTACATTCATATTGGGAAGTACTCGCTCCACGAGTATTTTTCTGCTAAATCTGCCACATTTTCAAAACTGGCATTAGGAAAAAATTTCGAAATGTGAGAAAATGCTTCAAATTGACAACATGGCTTTTATGGTGGTTGAAAGTTCGGTAATCCTTATGCTAACAACTCTGTAGTCAATATTTGTTGAATCCGTGATGCATGTAGCTTTTTCGGAACACGGAATTTCACGATGACGGGTTCTATGTAATTTGCATGTCTATTGGTTAGAACTCGCTCCAAGAGGATTTGTCTGTGGAAACTGCATGATTTTAGAGACTGACATTAGGAGAACACTACTAAATCAGAATAAAATTTCTATGTATAAACATGCACTCTAAGGTGGATTAAAGTTCGTTAATACACATGTACACAACTCATTAAAGAATGTTTTTTGTATCCGTGGTGCATTTAACGTGTTCAGAACGTGGAATGTCACGGGGATTGAAAGTAGGGAAATTACCTATCTTTTGGGTAGAAATGGATCCAAGAGCATTTTTCTGCCAAATCTGCCTCATTTTCAAACCTGGCATTCAAACTAACGTGTGAAATCTGAGAAAATTCTTCAAAGTGTCAGTAAGCCTTGTATGGTGGATGAAAGTGCTGTAATCAACTTGCTAACACGTCTGTAGTGAATATTTGTCGCATCCGAGATGCATGTAGCGTGTTCGGAAGACGGAATTTGACGGTGAGCGAATCCATGTAAATTACATGTCTATTGGTTAAAACCCGCTCCAAGAGGTTTTTGCCGTGAAATCGGCCTCATTTTCGAAACTGGCGTTTGGAAAATTCTGTGAAATCACAGAAAATGCTTCTAAGAAGCTATATGCCTTCTATAGTGAGAATGTCCTCTAATCCACATGCAAACAACACTGTAGTGTATTTTTGTCGAAACTTTTCTGCATGTAACGTGTTCGAAACACGTAATTTCACAGCAGGAGAATCTATGTAATTTACATATCTATTGGGTAGAACACGCTCCAACAATTTTTTCCTTTGAAAACTGCCTGATTTTCGAAACTGCTATAAGGAAATATCTGCGAACTCAGTGTTAATGTTTCTAGGGGTCAATATGCCTTGTATGGTGGATGAAAGTTGTGTAACACACATGTACACAACTCATTAAGAATGTTTGTCAAATCCGTGATGTGTGTAGCGCGTTCGGAAAATGGACTGTCACGGTGAGGCAAACTATGTAAATTACATATCTATTGGTTAGAACACGCTCCAGGAGCATTTTACTGAAAAATCTGCCTCAGTTTTGAAACTGGGGTAATGAAAACGCTGCAAAATCTGAGTAAATGCTTTAACGTGACAATATGTCTTCAACGGGTTTTTAAAGATGTGTAATTCATATGTTAAGAACTCAGCAGTTAATATTTGTTGAATGCGTGGTGCATGGACTGTTTTCGGAACACGGAATGTTACGGTGAAGGTATCTATGAAAATGAGATGTCTATTGGATAGAACATGCACCAAGAGTATTTTTCTGCGAAAACTGCCTGATTTTCGTAACTGACGTTAGGAAAACCGGCAAAATCTAAGTAAATATTTCTAGGTGTAAATATGCCTTGTATTGTGGTTGAAAAATCGGTAATCCACATGTTCACGGTCTTTAAAGAATGTTTGTCGCAGCCGTGATGAATGTAATGTTTTCGGAACACGGAATGTCTCGGTGAGTGAAGCTCTGAAAATAACAATTCTGCTGGATAGAACTCGCTTTAATTGAATGTTTTTGTGAAAATTTCATGATTTTCGAAGCTGGATGTTAGGAAAAACCTGCGAAAAAAGAATAACTACTTCTAGGTGTAAATATGCCTTGTATGGTGGATGAAAGTTCGGTAATCCACATGCTAACAAATCTGTAGTGAATATTTGTCGAGTCCTTTATGCATGTAACATGTTCGTAACACGGAAATTCACAGCCAGGGAATTTATGTAAATTACATTTCCCTTGGTTAGAAATCACTCCAAGAGTTTTTTCCTGAGAAATCGTCCTGATTTTTGAAACTGGCGTTAGGAAAAACCTGCGAACCCTTATTGCTAGATTCTCGGTGTACATCTGCCTTTAATGCTGAATGAAAGTTCGGTAATCCGCATGCTAACTAGTCTGTAGAGAATATTTGTCGAATCCGATATAAATGAAGTGTGTTCGGAACACAGAATATCACGGTGAGCCAATCTATGTAAAATACATATCTCTTGGGTCGAATTTGCTCTAAGAGTTTTTTCTGAGAAATCTGCCTCATTTTTGAACCTGGCGTTTGAAAATCTCTGCAAAGTCAGAGAAAATGCTTCAAAGTGTCTATATGCCTTGTATTGTGATGCAAGATCGTAAAACCACATGCAAACAAATCTGTGGTGAATATTTTTAGAAAGCATTATGCATGCAGTGGGTTCGTATCACGGAAAATCCCGGCGATGGAATCTATGTAAATTACACACCTATTGGTTAGAATTCGCTCCAAAAATTTTTCCCTGAGAAAACGGCCTGATTTTCCAAACTGGCATTAGGAAAAAGCTGCAAATTCAGAGTTAATGTTTCTAGTGGTAAATATGCCATGTATGGTGGATGAAAGTTCTGTAATCTACATGTTCACAACTCATTCGAGAAAGTTTGTTGAAACCTTGATGCATGTAGCGTGTTCGGAAAATGGAATGTCACTGTGAGGGAAACTATGTAAATTACAACTCTATTGGGAAGTACTCGCTCCACGAGAATTTTTCTGCTAAATCTGCCTCCTTTTCACAACTGGCATTAGGAAAATTTTTCGAAATGTGAGAAAATGCTTCAAATTGTCAACATGGCTTTTATGGTGGATGAAAGTTCGGTAATCCACATGGTAACAACTCTGTAGTGAATATTCGTCGAATCCGTGATGCATGTAGCGTGTTCGGAACACGGAATTTCACGATGACGGGTTCTATGTAAATTGCATGTCTATTGGGTAGAACTCGCTCCAAGTGGACTTTTATGTGGAAACTGCATGAGTTTAGAGACTGACATTAGGAGACTACTACTAAATCAGAATAAAATTTCTATGTATAAATATGCACTGTAAGGTGTATTAAAGTTCGTTAATACACATGTTCACAACTCATTAAAGAATGTTTCTTGAATACGTGGTGCATGTAACGTGTTCAGAACATGGAATGTCACGGTGATTGAAAGTAGGGAAATTACCTATCTTTTGGGTAGAACTGGCTCCAAGAGCATTTTTCTGCCAAATCTGCCTCATTTTCAATACTGGCGTTCAAACTAACGTGTGAAATCTGAGAAAATTCTTCAAAGTGTCAGTAAGCCTTGTATGGTGGATGAAAGTGCTGCAATCCACTTGCTAACAACTCTGAAGTGAATATTTGTCGCATCCGAGATGCATGTAGCGTGTTCGGAACACGGAATTTGACGGTGAGCGAATCCATGTAAATTACATGTCTATTGGTTAGAACCCGCTCCAAGAGGTTTTTGCCGTGAAATCGGCCTCATTTTCGAAACTGGCATTTGGAAAACTCTGTGAAATCACAGAAAATGCTTCTAAGCAACTATATGCCTTTTATATTGTGAAAGTCTTGTAATCCACATGCAAACAACACTGTAGTGTATTTTTGTCGAAGCTTATCTGCATGTAGCATGTTCGAAACACGTAAATTCACAGCGAGAGAATCTATGTAATTTACATATGTATTGGGTAGAAATCGCTCCAACAGTTTCCTCCTTTGAAAACTGCCTGATTTTCTAAACTGCTATTAGGAAATATCTGCGAACTCAGTGTTAATTTTTCTAGGTGTCAATATGCCTTGTATGGTGGATGAAAGTTCTGTAACACACATGTACACAACTCATTAAGAATGTTTGTCAAATCCGTGATGTGTGTAGCGCGTTCAGAAAATGGACTGTCACGGTGACGAAGACTATATAAATTACATATCTATTGGTTAGAACACGCTCCAGGAGCATTTTACTGAAAAATCTGCCTCAGTTTGGAAACTGGTGTTATGAAAACGCTGCAAAATCTGAGTAAAAGCTTTAAGGTGACAATATGCCTTCAACGGGTTGTTAAAGAAGTGTAATTCACATGCTAAGAATTCAGAAGTGAATATTTGTTGAATCCGTGGTGCATGGATCGTTTTCGGAACACGGAATGTTACCGTGAAGGTATCTATGAAAATGAGATGTCTATGGGATAGAACATGCACCAAGAGAATTTTTCTGTGAAAACTGCCTGATTTTCGTAACTGACGTTAGGAAAATCGGCGAAATCTAAGTAAATGTTTCTAAGTGTAAATATGCCTTGTACTGTGTTCAAAAATCGGTAATCCACATGCTCATTGTCATTAAATAATGTTTGTTGAAGCCGTGATGTATGTAACGTTTTCAGAACACGGAATGTCTCGGTGAGTGAAGCTCTGAAAATAACAATTCTGCTGGATAGAACTCGCTTGAATTGAATGTTTCTGTGAAAATTTCATGATTTTCGAAACTGGATCATAGGAAAAACCTGCGAAATCAGAATAACTATTTCTAGGTATAAATATGTCTTGTATGGTGGATGAAAGTTCGGTAATCCACATGCTCACACTCATTAAAGAATGTTTGTCGAACTCGTGATGCATGCAAAGTGTTCGGAATACGGAATGTCATAGTGAAGGTAACAATGTAAGTTACATGTCTATTGGGTAGAACTCGCTTGAAGAGAATTTTTTTTGTGAAATGTGCCTCATTTTGAAAACTGCCATTAGGAGAAACCTGTGAAATCTGAGAAAATGCTTCTAAGTGTCAATATGCCTTGACTGGTGAATGAAAGTCCGGTAATCCACATGTTAATAACAGTGTAGTAATCATTTTTTAAACCGTGATTCATGTAGCGCTTTTGGAAAATGGAATTTCACGGTAATGAAAATATGTAAATTACAATTCTATTGAGTAGAACGAGCTAGAAGAGAATTTTTCTGCGAACATTGCATGATTATCGAATCTGAAGTTTGGAAAAAGCTGCAAAAAAGGAGTAAATATTTGCAGGTGTAAGTGTGCCATTATGTTGCAAGAAAGTTCAGTAATACACATATTCACAACATATTAAAGAATCTTTTTCTAATCCGTGATGCATATTACGTGTTCATAACGTGGAATTTCACGGTGATTGAAAAAATGTAAATTATTTCTCTATTGGATAGAACTCGCTCCGAGAGTGTTTTTCTGTGAAAACTTCGTCATTTTTAAACCTGGCGTTTAGAAAACGCTGCAAAATCTGAGAAAATACTTCTAAGAATCAATATTCAATGTATTGTGATGAAAGTTCATTAATCCACATGCTACCAAATTTGTAGTGATTGTTTGTCGAATCCTTTATGCATGTAACATGTTCGGAACACGGAATTTCACGGCCAGGGAATTTATGTAAATTACATTTCCCTTGGTTAGAAATCACTCCAAGAGATTTTTCCTGAGAAATCGGCCTGATTTTCAAACCTGGTTTTAGGAAATATCTGCGAACCCAGATTACTAGATTCTCGGTGTACATCTGCCTTTTATGGTGGATGAAAGTTCGGTAATCCGCATGCTAACTACTCTGTAGTGAATATTTGTCGAATCCGAGATACGTGAAGTGTGTTCGGAACACAGAATATCACGGTGAGCCAATCTATATAAAATACATGTCTCTTGGGTATAATTTGCTCTAAGAGTTTTTTCTGAGAAATCTGCCTCATTTTTGTACCTGGCGTTTGAAAATCTCTGCAAAATCTGGGAAAATTATTCAAAGTGTCAATATGCTTTTATTGTGAGGCAAAATCGTAAAACCACATGCAAACAAATCTGTGGTGAATATTTTTAGAAAGCATTATGCATGCAGTGGGATCGTATCACGGAAAATCCGGGCGATGGAATCTATGTAAATTACACACCTATTGGTTAGAATTTACTCCAAAAATTTTTCCCTGAGAAAACGGCCTGATTTTCCAAACTGGCATTAGGAAAAAGCTGCAAATTCAGAGTTAATGTTTCTAGTGGTAAATATGCCATGTATGGTGGATGAAAGTTCTGTAATCTACATGTTCACAACTCATCCGAGAAAGTTTGTTGAAACCTTGATGCATGTAGCGTGTTCGGAAAATGGAATGTCACTGTGAGGGAAACTATGTAAATTACATTTCTATTGGGAAGTACTCGCTCCACGAGAATTTTTCTGCGAATCTGCCTCCTTTTCAAAACTGGCATTAGGAAAAACTTTCGAAATGTGAGAAAATGCTTCAAATTGTCAACATGGCTTTTATGGTGGATGAAAGTTCGGTAATCCTTATGCTAACAACTCTGTAGTGAATATTTGCGAATCCGTGATGCATGTAGCTTTTTCGGAACACGGAATTTCACGATGACGGGTTCTATGTAAATGGCATGTCTATTGGGTAGAACTCGCTCCAAGAGGATTTTTCTGTGGAAACTGCATGACTTTAGAGACTGACATTAGGAGAATACTACTAAATCAGAATAAAATTTCTATGTATAAATATGCACTGTATGGTGGATTGAAGTACGTTAATACACATGTACACAACTCATTAAAGAATGTTTTTTGAATCCGTGGTGCATGTAACGTGTTCAGAACACGGAATGTCACGGTGATTGGAAGTAGGGAAATTACCTATCTTTTGGGTAGAACTGGCTCCAAGAGCATTTTTCTGCCAAATCTGCCTCATTTTCAAAACTGGCGTTCAAACTCACGTGTGAAATCTGAGAAAATTCTTCAAAGTGTCATTAAGGTTTTTATGGTGGATGAAAGTGCTGTAATCCACTTGCTAACAACTCTGTAGTGAATATATGTCACACCCAAGATGCATGTAGCGTGTTCGGAACATGGAATTTGATGGTGAGCTTATCCATGTAAATTACATGTCTATTAGTTAGAACACGCTCCAAGAGATTTTTGCTGTGAAATCTGCCTCATTTTCGAAACTGGCATTTGGAAAACTCTGTGAAATCACAGAAAATGCTTCTATGCATCTATAGGCCTTATATACTGAGAAAGTCCTTTAATCCACATGCAAACAACTCTGTAGTGTATTTTTGTCGAAACTTTTCTGCATGTAGCATGTTCGAAACACGTAAGTTCACAGCAGGAATATCGATGTAAATTACATATCCATTGGGTAGAACACGCTCCAAATGTTTTTTCCTTTGGAACTGCCTGATTTTCGTTACTGCTATTAGGAAATATCTGCGAAATCAGTGTTAATGTTTCTAGGTGTCAATATGCCTTGTATGGTGGATGAAAGTTGTGTAACAGACATGTACACAACTCATTAAGAATGTTTGTCAAATCCGTGTTGTGTGTAGCGCGTTCGGAACATGGACTGTCACGGTGACGGAAACTATATAAATTACATATCTATTGGTTAGAACACGCTCCAGGAGCATTTTACTGAAACATCTGCCTCAGTTTGGAAACTGTTGTTATGAAAACGCTGCAAAATCTGAGTAAAAGCTTTAAGGTGACAATATGTCTTCAACGGGTTGTTAAAGATGTGTAATTCACATGCTAAGAACTCAGCAGTGAATATTTGTTGAATCCGTGCTGCATGGACCGTTTTCGGAACACGGAATATTACGGTGAAGGTACCTATGAAAATGAGATGTCTATTGGACACAACATGCACCAAGAGAATTTTTCAGCGAAAACTGACTGATTTTCGTAACTGTCATTTGGAAAACCGGCGAAATGTAAGTAAATGTGTCTATGTGTAAATATGCCTTGTATTGTGGTTGAAAAATCGGTAATCAACATGCTCACGGTCATTAAATAATGTTTGTCGAAGCCGTGATGAATGTAATGTTTTCGGAACACGGAATGTCTCGGTGAGTGAAGCTCTGAAAA
Source organism: Camelus bactrianus (assembly GCF_048773025.1). Lineage (NCBI taxonomy): Eukaryota > Metazoa > Chordata > Mammalia > Artiodactyla > Camelidae > Camelus > Camelus bactrianus. The sequence goes on from NC_133541.1 coordinate 150,639,484, forward strand.
TAACAATTCTGCGGGATAGAACTCGCTTGAATTGAATGTTTCTGTGAAAATTTCATGATTTTCGAAACTGGAGGCTAGGAAAAACCTGTGAAATCAGAATAACTACTTCTAGGTGTAAATATGCCTTGTATGGTGGATGAAAGTCCGGTAATCCACATGCAAACAAATTGGTAGTGAATATTTGTCGAGTCATTTATGCATGTAACATGTTTGGAACACGGAATTTCACGGCCAGGGAATTTAAGTAAATTACATTTCCCTTGGTTAGAAATCACTCCAAGAGTTTTTTCCTGAGAAATATGCCTGATTTTCGATACTGGCGTTAGGAAATACCTGCGAACCCAGATTACTAGATTCTCGGTGTACATCTTCCTTTTATGGTGGATGATAGTTCGGTAATCCGCATGCTAACTAGTCTGTAGAAAATATTTGTCGAATCCGACTTACATGAAGTGTGTTCGGAACACAGAATATCACGGTGAGCGTATCTATGTAAAATACATTTCTCATGGGTAGAATTTGCTCTAAGAGTTTTTTCTGAGAAATCTGCCTCATTTTTGAACCTGGCGTTTGAAAACCTCTGCAAAATCAGAGAAAATGCTTCAAAGTGTCAATATGCATTGTATTGTAATGCAAGAACGTAAAACCACATGCAAACAAATCTGTGGTGAATATTTTTAGAAAGCGTTATGCATGCAGTGGGATCGTATCACGGAAAATCCCGGCGGTGGAATCTATGTAAATTACACACCTATTGGTTAGAATTTACTCCAAAAATTTTTCCCTGAGAAAACGGCCTGATTTTCCAAACTGGCATTAGGAAAAAGCTGCAAATTCAGAGTTAATGTTTCTAGTGGTAAATATGCCATGTATGGTGGATGAAAGTTCTGTAATCTACATGTTCACAACTCATTCGAGAAAGTTTGTTGAAACCTTGATGCATGTAGCGTGTTCGGAAAATGGAATGTCACTGTGAGGGAAACTATGTAAATTACAACTCTATTGGGAAGTACTCGCTCCACGAGGATTTTTCTGCGAATCTGCCTCCTTTTCAAAACTGGCATTAGGAAAATCTTTCGAAATGTGAGAAAATGCTTCAAATTGTCAACATGGCTTTTATGGTGGATGAAAGTTCGGTAATCCTTATGCTAACAACTCTGTAGTCAATATTTGTTGAATCCGTGATGCATGTAGCTTTTTCGGAACACGGAATTTCACGATGACGGGTTCTATGTAAATTGCATGTCTATTGGGTAGAACTCGCTCCAAGAGGATTTTTCTGTGGAAACTGCATGATTTTAGAGACTGACATTAGGAGAATTCTACTAAATCAGAATAAAATTTCTATGTATAAATATGCACTGTAATGTGGTTTAAAGTTCGTTAATACACATGTACACAACTCATTAAAGAATGTTTTTTGAATCCGTGGTGCATGTAACGTGTTCAGAACATGGAATGTCACGGTGATTGGAAGTAGGGAAATTACCTATCTTTGGGTAGAACTGGCTCCAAGAGCATTTTTCTGCCAAATCTGGCTCATTTTCAAAACTGGCTTTCAAAATAATGTGTGAAATCTGAGAAAATTCTTCAAAGTGTCAGTGAGCCTTGTATGCTGGATGAAAGTGCTGTCATCCACTTGCTAACAACTCTGTAGTGAATATTTGTCGCATCCGAGATGCATGTAGCGTGTTCGGAACACGGAATTTCACGGTGAGTGAATCCATGTAAATTACATGTCTATTGGTTAGAACCCGCTCCAAGAGGTTTTTGCCGTGAAATCGGCCTCATTTTCGAAACTGGCGTTTGGAAATCTCTTTGAAATCACAGAAAATGCTTCTAAGAAGCTATATGCCTTCTATAGTGAGAAAGTCCTGTAATACACATGCAAACAACTCTGTAGTGTATTTTTGTCGAATATTTTCTGCATGTAGCATGTTCGAAACACGTAATTTCACAGCGGGAGAATCTATGTAATTTACATATCTATTGGGTAGAACAGGCTCCAACAGTTTTTTCCTTTGAAAACTGCCTGATTTTCGAAAATGCTTTTAGGAAATATCTGCGAACTCAGTGTTAAAATTTCTAGGTGTCAATATTCCTTGTATGGTGGATGAAAGTTGTGTAACACACATGTACACAACTCATTAAGAATGTTTGTCAAATCCGTGTTGTGTGTAGCGCGTTCGGAAAATGGACTGTCATGGTGATGCAAACTATAAAATTACATATCTATTGGTTAGAACACACTCCAGGAGCATTTTACTGAAAAATCTGCCTGTTTGGAAACTGGTGTTATGAAAACGCTGCAAAATCTGAGTAAAAGCTTTAAGGTGGCAATATGTCTTCAACGGGTTGTTAAAGATGTGTAATTCACATGCTAAGAACTCAGAAGTGAATATTTGTTGAATCCGTGGTGCATGGACCGTTTTCGGAACACGGAATGTTACGGTGAAGGTACCTATGAAAATGAGATGTCTATTGGACAGAACATGCACCAAGAGAATTTTTCTGCGAAAACTGACTGATTTTCGTAACTGTCGTTTTAGAAAACTGGCTAAATGTAAGTAAATGTGTCTATGTGTAAATATGCCTTGTATTGTGGTTGAAAAATCGGTAATCAACATGCTCACGGTCATTAAATAATGTTTGTCGAAGCCGTGATGAATGTAATGTTTTCGGAACACGGAATGTCTCGGTGAGTGAAGCTCTGAAAATAACAATTCTGCGGGATAGAACTCGCTTGAATTGAATGTTTCTGTGAAAATTTCATGATTTTCGAAACTGGAGGCTAGGAAAAACCTGCGAAAAAAGAATAACTACTTCTAGGTGTAAATATGCCTTGTATGGTGGATGAAAGTCCGGTAATCCACATGCAAACAAATTGGTAGTGAATATTTGTCGAGTCATTTATGCATGTAACATGTTCGGAACACGGAATTTCACGGCCAGGGAATTTAAGTAAATTACATTTCCCTTGGTTAGAAATCACTTCAAGAGTTTTTTCCTGAGAAATATGCCTGATTTTCGATACTGGCGTTAGGAAAAACCTGCGAACCCAGATTACTAGATTCTCGGTGTACATCTTCCTTTTATGGTGGATGATAGATCGGTAATCCGCATGCTAACTAGTCTGTAGAAAATATTTGTCGAATCCGACTTACATGAAGTGTGTTCGGAACACAGAATATCACGGTGAGCGTATCTATGTAAAATAAATTTCTCTTGGGTAGAATTTGCTCTAAGAGTTTTTTCTGAGAAATCTGCCTCATTTTTGAAACTGGCGTTTGAAAATCTCTGCAAAATCAGAGAAAATGCTTCAAAGTGTCAATATGCCTTGTATTGTGATGCAAGATCGTAAAACCACATGCAAACAAATCTGTGGTGAATATATTAAGAAAGCGTTATGCATGCATTGGGATCGTATCACGGAAAATCCCCGCAATGGAATCTATGTAAATTATACACCTATTGGTTAGAATTCGCTCAAAAAATTTTTCCCTGCGAAAACGGCCTGATTTTCCAAACTGGCATTAGGAAAAAGCTGCAAAATCAGAGTTAATGTTTCTAGATGTAAATATGCCATGTATGGTGGATGAAAGTTCTGTAATCTACATGTTCACAACTCATTCGAGAAAGTTTGTTGAAACCTTGATGTATGTAGCGTGTTCGGAAAATGGAATGTCACTGTGAGGGAAACTATATAAATTACATTCATATTGGGAAGTACTCGCTCCACGAGTATTTTTCTGCTAAATCTGCCACATTTTCAAAACTGGCATTAGGAAAAAATTTCGAAATGTGAGAAAATGCTTCAAATTGACAACATGGCTTTTATGGTGGTTGAAAGTTCGGTAATCCTTATGCTAACAACTCTGTAGTCAATATTTGTTGAATCCGTGATGCATGTAGCTTTTTCGGAACACGGAATTTCACGATGACGGGTTCTATGTAATTTGCATGTCTATTGGTTAGAACTCGCTCCAAGAGGATATGTCTGTGGAAACTGCATGATTTTAGAGACTGATATTAGGAGAACACTACTAAATCAGAATAAAATTTCTATGTATAAATATGCACTGTATGGTGGATTAAAGTTCGTTAATACACATGTACACAACTCATTAAAGAATGTTTTTTGTATCCGTGGTGCATTTAACGTGTTCAGAACGTGGAATGTCACGGGGATTGAAAGTAGGGAAATTACCTATCTTTTGGGTAGAAATGGATCCAAGAGCATTTTTCTGCCAAATCTGCCTCATTTTCAAACCTGGCATTCAAACTAACGTGTGAAATCTGAGAAAATTCTTCAAAGTGTCAGTAAGCCTTGTATGGTGGATGAAAGTGCTGTAATCAACTTGCTAACACGTCTGTAGTGAATATTTGTCGCATCCGAGATGCATGTAGCGTGTTCGGAAGACGGAATTTGACGGTGAGCGAATCCATGTAAATTACATGTCTATTGGTTAAAACCCGCTCCAAGAGGTTTTTGCCGTGAAATCGGCCTCATTTTCGAAACTGGCGTTTGGAAAATTCTGTGAAATCACAGAAAATGCTTCTAAGAAGCTATATGCCTTCTATAGTGAGAATGTCCTCTAATCCACATGCAAACAACACTGTAGTGTATTTTTGTCGAAAATTTTCTGTATGTAGCATGTTCGAAACACGTAATTTCACAGCAGGAGAATCTATGTAATTTACATATCTATTGGGTAGAACACGCTCCAACAGTTTTTTCCTTTGAAAACTGCCTGACTTTCGAAACTGCTATAAGGAAATATCTGCGAACTCAGTGTTAATGTTTCTAGGGGACAATATGCCTTGTATGGTGGATGAAAGTTGTGTAACACACATGTACACAACTCATTAAGAATGTTTGTCAAATCCGTGATGTGTGTAGCGCGTTCGGAAAATGGACTGTCATGGTGAGGCAAACTATGTAAATTACATATCTATTGGTTAGAACACGATCCAGGAGCATTTTACTGAAAAATCTGCCTCAGTTTTGAAACTGGGGTTATGAAAACGCTTCAAAATCTGAGTAAATGCTTTAACGTGACAATATGTCTTCAACGGGTTTTTAAAGATGTGTAATTCAAATGCTAAGAACTCAGCAGTTAATATTTGTTGAATCCGTGGTGCATGGACCGTTTTCGGAACACGGAATGTTACGGTGAAAGTATCTATGAAAATGAGATGTCTATTGGATAGAACATGCACCAAGAGAATTTTTCTGCGAAAACTGCCTGATTTTCGTAACTGACGTTAGGAAAACCGGCGAAATCTAAGTAAATATTTCTAGGTGTAAATATGCCTTGTATTGTGGTTGAAAAATCGGTAATCCACATGTTCACGGTCTTTAAACAATGTTTGTCGCAGCCGTGATGAATGTAATGTTTTCGGAACACGGAATGTCTCGGTGAGTGAAGCTCTGAAAAAAACAATTCTGCTGGATAGAACTCACTTTAATTGAATGTTTTTGTGAAAATTTCATGATTTTCGAAGCTGGATGTTAGGAAAAACCTGCGAAAAAAGAATAACTACTTCTAGGTGTAAATATGCCTTGTATGGTGGATGAAAGTTCGGTAATCCACATGCTAACAAATTTGTAGTGAATATTTGTCGAGTCCTTTATGCATGTAACATGTTCGTAACACGGAAATTCACAGCCAGGGAATTTATGTAAATTACATTTCCCTTGGTTAGAAATCACTCCAAGAGTTTTTCCCTGAGAAAACGGCCTGATTTTCCAAACTGGCATTAGGAAAAAGCTGCAAATTCAGAGTTAATCTCTCTAGTTGTAAATATGCCATGTATGGTGGATGAAAGTTCTGTAATCTACATGTTCACAACTCATTCGAGAAAGTTTGTTGAAACCTTGATGCATGTAGCGTGTTCGGAAAATGGAATGTCACTGTGAGGGAAACTATGTAAATTACAACTCTATTGGGAAGTACTCGCTCCACGAGTATTTTTCTGCTAAATCTGCCTCCTTTTCACAACTGGTATTAGGAAAATCTTTCGACATTTGAGAAAATGCTTCAAATTGTCAACATGGCTTTTATGGTGGATGAAAGTTCGGTAATCCACATGGTAACAACCCTGTAGTGAATATTTGTCGAATCCGTGATGCATGTAGCGTGTTCGGAACACGGAATTTCACGATGACGGGTTCTATGTAAATTGCATGTCTATTGGGTAGAACTCGCTCCAAGTGGACTTTTATGTGGAAACTGCATGAGTTTAGAGACTGACATTAGGAGAACACTACTAAATCAGAATAAAATTTCTATGTATAAATATGCACTGTAACGTGTATTAAAGTTCGTTAATACACATGTTCACAACTCATTAAAGAATGTTTCTTGAATACGTGGTGCATGTAACGTGTTCAGAACATGGAATGTCACGGTGATTGAAAGTAGGGAAATTACCTATCTTTTGGGTAGAAATGGCTCCAAGAGCATTTTTCTGCCAAATCTGCCTCATTTTCAAAACTGGCTTTCAAACTAACGTGTGAAATCTGAGAAAATTCTTCAAAGTGTCAGTAAGCCTTGTATGGTGGATGAAAGTGCTCTCATCCACTTGCTAACAACTCTGTAGTGAATATTTGTCGCATCCGAGATGCATGTAGTGTGTTCGGAACATGGAATTTGACGGTGAGCGAATCCATGTAAATTACATGTCTATTGGTTAGAACCCGCTCCAAGAGGTTTTTGCCGTGAAATCGGCCTCATTTTCGAAAGTGGCGTTTGGAAAACTCTGTGAAATCACAGAAAATGCTTCTAAGCAACTATATGCCTTTTATATTGTGAAAGTCTTGTAATCCACATGCAAACAACACTGTAGTGTATTTTTGTCGAAGCTTATCTGCATGTAGCATGTTCGAAACACGTAAATTCACAGCGAGAGAATCTATGTAATTTACATATGTATTGGGTAGAACACGCTCCAACAGTTTCCTCCTTTGAAAACTGCCTGATTTTCTAAACTGCTATTAGGAAATATCTGCGAACTCAGTGTTAATGTTTCTAGGTGTCAATATGCCTTGTATGGTGGATGAAAGTTCTGTAACACACATGTAAACAACTCATTAAGAATGTTTGTCAAATCCGTGATGTGTGTAGCGCGTTCAGAAAATGGACAGTCACGGTGACGAAGACTATATAAATTACATATCTCTTGGTTAGAACACGCTCCAGGAGCATTTTACTGAAAAATCTGCCTCAGTTTGGAAACTGGTGTTATGAAAACGCTGCAAAATCTGAGTAAAAGCTTTAAGGTGGCAATATGTCTTCAACGGGTTGTTAAAGATGTGTAATTCACATGCTAAGAACTCAGAAGTGAATATTTGTTGAATCCGTGGTGCATGGACCGTTTTCGGAACACGGAATGTTACGGTGAAGGTACCTATGAAAATGAGATGTCTATTGGACAGAACATGCACCAAGAGAATTTTTCTGCGAAAACTGACTGATTTTCGTAACTGTCGTTTTAGAAAACTGGCGAAATGTAAGTAAATGTTTCTAGGTGTAAATATGCCTTGTATTGTGGTTGAAAAATCGGTAATCAACATGCTCACGGTCATTAAATAATGTTTGTCGAAGCCGTGATGAATGTAATGTTTTCGGAACACGGAATGTCTCGGTGAGTGAAGCTCTGAAAATAACAATTCTGCTGGATAGAACTCGCTTTAATTGAATGTTTCTGTGAAAATTTCATGATTTTCGAAACTGGAGGCTAGGAAAAACCTGTGAAATCAGAATAACTACTTCTAGGTGTAAATATGCCTTTTATGGTGGATGAAAGTCCGGTAATCCACATGCAAACAAATTGGTAGTGAATATTTGTCGAGTCATTTATGCATGTAACATGTTCGGAACACGGAATTTCACGGCCAGGGAATTTAAGTAAATTACATTTCCCTTGGTTAGAAATCACTCCAAGAGTTTTTTCCTGAGAAATATGTCTGATTTTCGATACTGGCGTTAGGAAAAACCTGCGAACCCAGATTACTAGATTCTCGGTGTACATCTTCCTTTTATGGTGGATGATAGTTCGGTAATCCGCATGCTAACTAGTCTGTAGAAAATATTTGTCGAATCCGACTTACATGAAGTGTGTTCGGAACACAGAATATCACGGTGAGCGTATCTATGTAAAATAAATTTCTCTTGGGTAGAATTTGCTCTAAGAGTTTTTTCTGAGAAATCTGCCTCATTTTTGAAACTGGCGTTTGAAAATCTCTGCAAAATCAGAGAAAATGCTTCAAAGTGTCAATATGCCATGTATTGTGATGCAAGATCGTAAAACCACATGCAAACAAATCTGTGGTGAATATATTAAGAAAGCGTTATGCATGCATTGGGATCGTATCACGGAAAATCCCCTCAATGGAATCTATGTAAATTATACACCTATTGGTTAGAATTCGCTCCAAAAATTTTTCCCTGCGAAAACGGCCTGATTTTCCAAACTGGCATTAGGAAAAAGCTGCAAAATCAGAGTTAATGTTTCTAGATGTAAATATGCCATGTATGGTGGATGAAAGTTCTGTAATCTACATGTTCACAACTCATTCGAGAAAGTTTGTTGAAACCTTGATGTATGTAGCGTGTTCGGAAAATGGAACGTCACTGTGAGGGAAACTATATAAATTACATTCATATTGGGAAGTACTCGCTCCACGAGTATTTTTCTGCTAAATCTGCCACCTTTTCAAAACTGGCATTAGGAAAAAATTTCGAAATGTGAGAAAATGCTTCAAATTGACAACATGGCTTTTATGGTGGTTGAAAGTTCGGTAATCCACATGGTAACAACTCTGTAGTGAATATTTGTCGAATCCGTGATGCATGTAGCGTGTTCGGAACACGGAATTTCACGATGACGGGTTCTATGTAAATTGCATGTCTATTGGGTAGAACTCGCTCCAAGTGGACTTTTATGTGGAAACTGCATGAGTTTAGAGACTGACATTAGGAGAACACTACTAAATCAGAATAAAATTTCTATGTATAAATATGCACTGAAAGATGTATTAAAGTTCGTTAATACACATGTTCACAACTCATTAAAGAATGTTTCTTGAATACGTGGTGCATGTAACGTGTTCAGAACGTGGAATGTCACGGGGATTGAAAGTAGGGAAATTACCTATCTTTTGGGTAGAAATGGCTCCAAGAGCATTTTTCTGCCAAATCTGCCTCATTTTCAAAACTGGCTTTCAAACTAACGTGTGAAATCTGAGAAAATTCTTCAAAGTGTCAGTAAGCCTTGTATGGTGGATGAAAGTGCTGCAATCCACTTGCTAACAACACTGAAGTGAATATTTGTCGCATCCGAGATGCATGTAGCGTGTTCGGAACACGGAATTTGACGGTGAGCGAATCCATGTAAATTACATGTCTATTGGTTAGAACCCGCTCCAAGAGGTTTTTGCCGTGAAATCGGACTCATTTTCGAAACTGGCGTTTGGAAAACTCTGTGAAATCACAGAAAATGCTTCTAAGCAACTATATGCCTTTTATATTGTGAAAGTCTTGTAATCCACATGCAAACAACACTGTAGTGTATTTTTGTCGAAGCTTATCTGCATGTAGCATGTTCGAAACACGTAAATTCACAGCGAGAGAATCTATGTAATTTACATATGTATTGGGTAGAAATCGCTCCAACAGTTTCCTCCTTTGAAAACTGCCTGATTTTCTAAACTGCTATTAGGAAATATCTGCGAACTCAGTGTTAATGTTTCTAGGTGTCAATATGCCTTGTATGGTGGATGAAAGTTCTGTAACACACATGTACACAACTCATTAAGAATGTTTGTCAAATCCGTGATGTGTGTAGCGCGTTCAGAAAATGGACTGTCACGGTGACGAAGACTATATAAATTACATATCTATTGGTTAGAACACGCTCCAGGAGCATTTTACTGAAAAATCTGCCTCAGTTTGGAAACTGGTGTTATGAAAACGCTGCAAAATCTGAGTAAAAGCTTTAAGGTGACAATATGCCTTCAACGGGTTGTTAAAGAAGTGTAATTCACATGCTAAGAATTCAGAAGTGAATATTTGTTGAATCCGTGGTGCATGGATCATTTTCGGAACGCGGAATGTTACCGTGAAGGTATCTATGAAAATGAGATGTCTATGGGATAGAACATGCACCAAGAGAATTTTTCTGCGAAAACTGCCTGATTTTCGTAACTGACGTTAGGAAAATCGGCGAAATCTAAGTAAATGTTTCTAAGTGTAAATATGCCTTGTACTGTGGTTCAAAAATCGGTAATCCACATGCTCATGGTCATTAAATAATGTTTGTTGAAGCCGTGATGTATGTAACGTTTTCAGAACACGGAATGTCTCGGTGAGTGAAGCTCTGAAAATAACAATTCTGCTGGATAGAACTCGCTTTAATTGAATGTTTCTGTGAAAATTTCATGATTTTCGAAACTGGAGGCTAGGAAAAACCTGTGAAATCAGAATAACTATTTCTAGGTATAAATATGTCTTGTATGGTGGATGAAAGTTCGGTAATCCACATGCTCACACTCATTAAAGAATGTTTGTCGAACTCGTGATGCATGCAAATTGTTCGGAATACGGAATGTCATAGTGAAGGTAACAATGTAAGTTACATGTCTATTGGGTAGAACTCGCTTGAAGAGAATTTTTTTGCGAAATGTGCCTCATTTTGAAAACTGCCATTAGGAGAAACCTGTGAAATCTGAGAAAATGCTTCTAAGTGTCAATATGCCTTGACTGGTGAATGAAAGTCCGGTAATCCACATGTTAATAACAGTGTAGTAATCATTTTTTAAACCGTGATTCATGTAGCGCTTTTGGAAAATGGAATTTCACGGTAATGAAAATATGTAAATTACAATTCTATTGAGTAGAACGAGCTAGAAGAGAATTTTTCTGCGAACATTGCATGATTATCGAATCTGAAGTTTGGAAAAAGCTGCAAAAAAGGAGTAAATATTTGCAGGTGTAAGTGTGCCATTATGTTGCAAGAAAGTTCAGTAATACACATATTCACAACATATTAAAGAATCTTTTTCTAATCCGTGATGCATATTACGTGTTCAGAACGTGGAATTTCACGGTGATTGAAAAAATGTAAATTATTTCTCTATTGGATAGAACTCGCTCCGAGAGTGTTTTTCTGTGAAAACTTCGTCATTTTTAAACCTGGCGTTTAGAAACCGCTGCAAAATCTGAGAAAATACTTCTAAGAATCAATATTCAATGTATTGTGATGAAAGTTCATTAATCCACATGCTACCAAATTTGTAGTGATTGTTTGTCGAATCCTTTATGCATGTAACATGTTCGGAACACGGAATTTCACGGCCAGGGAATTTATGTAAATTACATTTCCCTTGGTTAGAAATCACTCCAAGAGATTTTTCCTGAGAAATCGGCCTGATTTTCAAACCTGGTTTTAGGAAATATCTGCGAACCCAGATTACTAGATTCTCGGTGTACATCTGCCTTTTATGGTGGATGAAAGTTCGGTAATCCGCATGCTAACTACTCTGTAGTGAATATTTGTCGAATCCGAGATACGTGAAGTGTGTTCGGAACACAGAATATCACGGTGAGCGTATCTATGTAAAATACATTTCTCATGGGTAGAATTTGCTCTAAGAGTTTTTTCTGAGAAATCTGCCTAATTTTTGAACCTGGCATTTGAAAATCTCTGCAAAATCAGAGAAAATGCTTCAAAGAGTCAATATGCATTTTATTGTAATGCAAGATCGTAAAACCACATGCAAACAAATCTGTGGTGAATATTTTTAGAAAGCGTTATGCATGCAGTGGGATCGTATCACGGAAAATCCCGGCGGTGGAATCTATGTAAATTACACACCTATTGGTTAGAATTTACTCCAAAAATTTTTCCCTGAGAAAACGGCCTGATTTTCCAAACTGGCATTAGGAAAAAGCTGCAAATTCAGAGTTAATGTTTCTACTTGTAAATATGCCATGTATGGTGGATGAAAGTTCTGTAATCTACATGTTCACAACTCATTCGAGAAAGTTTGTTGAAACCTTGATGCATGTAGCGTGTTTGGAAAATGGAATGTCACTTTGAGGGAAACTATGTAAATTACAATTCTATTGGGAAGTACTCGCTCCACGAGGATTTTTCTGCGAATCTGCCTCCTTTTCAAAACTGGCATTAGGAAAATCTTTCGAAATGTGAGAAAATGCTTCAAATTGTCAACATGGCTTTTATGGTGGATGAAAGTTCGGTAATCTTTATGCTAACAACTCTGTAGTCAATATTTGTTGAATCCGTGATGCATGTAGCTTTTTCGGTACACGGAATTTCACGATGACGGGTTCTATGTAAATTGCATGTCTATTGGGTAGAACTCGCTCCAAGAGGAGTTTTCTGTGGAAACTGCATGATTTTAGAGACTGACATTAGGAGAATTCTACTAAATCAGAATAAAATTTCTATGTATAAATATGCACTGTAATGTGGATTAAAGTTCGTTAATACACATGTACACAACTCATTAAAGAATGTTTTTTGAATCCGTGGTGCATGTAACGTGTTCAGAACATGGAATGTCACGGTGATTGGAAGTAGGGAAATTACCTATCTTTTGGGTAGAACTGGCTCCAAGAGCATTTTTCTGCCAAATCTGGCTCATTTTCAAAACTGGCTTTCAAACTAAGGTGTGAAATCTGAGAAAATTCTTCAAAGTGTCAGTAAGCCTTGTATGCTGGATGAAAGTGCTGTCATCCACTTGCTAACAACTCTGTAGTGAATATTTGTCGCATCCGAGATGCATGTAGCGTGTTCGGAACACGGAATTTCACGGTGAGCGAATCCATGTAAATTACATGTCTATTGGTTAGAACCCGCTCCAAGAGGTTTTTGCCGTGAAATCGGCCTCATTTTCGAAACTGGGGTTTGGAAAACTCTGTGAAATCACAGAAAATGCTTCTAAGAAGCTATATGCCTTCTATAGTGAGAAAGTCCTGTAATCCACATGCAAACAACTATGTAGTGTATTTTTGTCGAATATTTTCTGCATGTAGCATGTTCGAAACACGTAATTTCACAGCGGGAGAATCTATGTAATTTACATATCTATTGGGTAGAACAGGCTCCAAAAGTTTTTTCCTTTGAAAACTGCCTGATTTTCGAAAATGCTTTTAGGAAATATCTGCGAACTCAGTGTTAAAGTTTCTAGGTGTCAATATGCCTTGTATGGTGGATGAAAGTTGTGTAACACACATGTACACAACTCATTAAGAATGTTTGTCAAATCCATGTTGTGTGTAGCGCGTTCGGAAAATGGACTGTCATGGTGATGCAAACTATAAAATTACATATCTATTGGTTAGAACACACTCCAGGAGCATTTTACTGAAAAATCTGCCTGTTTGGAAACTGGTGTTATGAAAACGGTGCAAAATCTGAGTAAAAGCTTTAAGGTGGCAATATGTCTTCAACGGGTTGTTAAAGATGTGTAATTCACATGCTAAGAACTCAGAAGTGAATATTTGTTGAATCCGTGGTGCATGGACCGTTTTCGGAACACGGAATATTACGGTGAAGGTACCTATGAAAATGAGATGTCTACTGGACAGAACATGCACCAAGAGAATTTTTCTGCGAAAACTGACTGATTTTCGTAACTGACGTTTTAGAAAACTGGCGAAATGTAAGTAAATGTTTCTAGGTGTAAATATGCCTTGTATTGTGGTTGAAAAATCGGTAATCAACATGCTCACGGTCATTAAATAATGTTTGTCGAAGCCGTGATGAATGTAATGTTTTCGGAACACGGAATGTCTCGGTGAGTGAAGCTCTGAAAATAACAATTCTGCGGGATAGAACTCGCTTGAATTGAATGTTTCTGTGAAAATTTCATGATTTTCGAAACTGGAGGCTAGGAAAAACCTGTGAAATCAGAATAACTACTTCTAGGTGTAAATATGCCTTGTATGGTGGATGAAAGTCCGGTAATCCACATGCAAACAAATTGGTAGTGAATATTTGTCGAGTCATTTATGCATGTAACATGTTCGGAACACGGAATTTCACGGCCAGGGAATTTAAGTAAATTACATTTCCCTTGGTTAGAAATCACTCCAAGAGTTTTTTCCTGAGAAATATGCCTGATTTTCGATACTGGCGTTAGGAAAAACCTGCGAACCCAGATTACAAGATTCTCGGTGTACATCTTCCTTTTATGGTGGATGATAGTTCGGTAATCCGCATTCTAACTAGTCTGTAGAAAATATTTGTCGTATCCGACTTACATGAAGTGTGTTCGGAACACAGAATATCACGGTGAGCGTATCTATGTAAAATAAATTTCTCTTGGGTAGAATTTGCTCTAAGAGTTTTTTCTGAGAAATCTGCCTCATTTTTGAAACTGGCGTTTGAAAATCTCTGCAAAATCAGAGAAAATGCTTCAAAGTGTCAATATGCCTTGTATTGTGATGCAAGATCGTAAAACCACATGCAAACAAATCTGTGGTGAATATATTAAGAAAGCGTTATGCATGCATTGGGATCGTATCACGGAAAATCCCCGCAATGGAATCTATGTAAATTATACACCTATTGGTTAGAATTCGCTCCAAAAATTTTTCCCTGCGAAAACGGCCTGATTTTCCAAACTGGCATTAGGAAAAAGCTGAAAATTCATTGTTAATGTTTCTAGATGTAAATATGCCATGTATGGTGGATGAAAGTTCTGTAATCTACATGTTCACAACTCATTCGAGAATGTTTGTTGAAACCTTGATGTATGTAGCGTGTTCGGAAAATGGAATGTCACTGTGAGGGAAACTATATAAATTACATTCATATTGGGAAGTACTCGCTCCACGAGTATTTTTCTGCTAAATCTGCCACATTTTCAAAACTGGCATTAGGAAAAAATTTCGAAATGTGAGAAAATGCTTCAAATTGACAACATGGCTTTTATGGTGGTTGAAAGTTCGGTAATCCTTATGCTAACAACTCTGTAGTCAATATTTGTTGAATCCGTGATGCATGTAGCTTTTTCGGAACACGGAATTTCACGATGACGGGTTCTATGTAATTTGCATGTCTATTGGTTAGAACTCGCTCCAAGAGGATTTGTCTGTGGAAACTGCATGATTTTAGAGACTGACATTAGGAGAACACTACTAAATCAGAATAAAATTTCTATGTATAAACATGCACTCTAAGGTGGATTAAAGTTCGTTAATACACATGTACACAACTCATTAAAGAATGTTTTTTGTATCCGTGGTGCATTTAACGTGTTCAGAACGTGGAATGTCACGGGGATTGAAAGTAGGGAAATTACCTATCTTTTGGGTAGAAATGGATCCAAGAGCATTTTTCTGCCAAATCTGCCTCATTTTCAAACCTGGCATTCAAACTAACGTGTGAAATCTGAGAAAATTCTTCAAAGTGTCAGTAAGCCTTGTATGGTGGATGAAAGTGCTGTAATCAACTTGCTAACACGTCTGTAGTGAATATTTGTCGCATCCGAGATGCATGTAGCGTGTTCGGAAGACGGAATTTGACGGTGAGCGAATCCATGTAAATTACATGTCTATTGGTTAAAACCCGCTCCAAGAGGTTTTTGCCGTGAAATCGGCCTCATTTTCGAAACTGGCGTTTGGAAAATTCTGTGAAATCACAGAAAATGCTTCTAAGAAGCTATATGCCTTCTATAGTGAGAATGTCCTCTAATCCACATGCAAACAACACTGTAGTGTATTTTTGTCGAAACTTTTCTGCATGTAACGTGTTCGAAACACGTAATTTCACAGCAGGAGAATCTATGTAATTTACATATCTATTGGGTAGAACACGCTCCAACAGTTTTTTCCTTTGAAAACTGCCTGATTTTCGAAACTGCTATAAGGAAATATCTGCGAACTCAGTGTTAATGTTTCTAGGGGTCAATATGCCTTGTATGGTGGATGAAAGTTGTGTAACACACATGTACACAACTCATTAAGAATGTTTGTCAAATCCGTGATGTGTGTAGCGCGTTCGGAAAATGGACTGTCATGGTGAGGCAAACTATGTAAATTACATATCTATTGGTTAGAACACGCTCCAGGAGCATTTTACTGAAAAATCTGCCTCAGTTTTGAAACTGGGGTAATGAAAACGCTGCAAAATCTGAGTAAATGCTTTAACGTGACAATATGTCTTCAACGGGTTTTTAAAGATGTGTAATTCAAATGTTAAGAACTCAGCAGTTAATATTTGTTGAATCCGTGGTGCATGGACCGTTTTCGGAACACGGAATGTTACGGTGAAGGTATCTATGAAAATGAGATGTCTATTGGATAGAACATGCACCAAGAGTATTTTTCTGCGAAAACTGCCTGATTTTCGTAACTGACGTTAGGAAAACCGGCAAAATTTAAGTAAATGTTTCTAGGTGCTAATATGCTTTGTATTGTGGTTGAAAAATCGGTAATCCACATGTTCACGGTCTTTAAAGAATGTTTGTCGCAGCCGTGATGAATGTAATGTTTTCGGAACACGGAATGTCTCGGTGAGTGAAGCTCTGAAAAAAACAATTCTGCTGGATAGAACTCGCTTTAATTGAATGTTTTTGTGAAAATTTCATGATTTTCGAAGCTGGATGTTAGGAAAAACCTGCGAAAAAAGAATAACTACTTCTAGGTGTAAATATGCCTTGTATGGTGGATGAAAGTTCGGTAATCCACATGCTAACAAATCTGTAGTGAATATTTGTCGAGTCCTTTATGCATGTAACATGTTCGTAACACGGAAATTCACAGCCAGGGAATTTATGTAAATTACATTTCCCTTGGTTAGAAATCACTCCAAGAGTTTTTTTCCTGAGAAATCGTCCAGATTTTTGAAACTGGCGTTAGGAAAAACCTGCGAACCCTTATTGCTAGATTCTCGGTGTACATCTGCCTTTAATGCTGAATGAATGTTCGGTAATCCGCATTCTAACTAGTCTGTAGAGAATATTTGTCGAATCCGATATAAATGAAGTGTGTTCGGAACACAGAATATCACGGTGAGCCAATCTATGTAAAATACATATCTCTTGGGTCGAATTTGCTCTAAGAGTTTTTTCTGAGAAATCTGCCTCATTTTTGAACCTGGCGTTTGAAAATCTCTGCAAAGTCAGAGAAAATGCTTCAAAGTGTCTATATGCCTTGTATTGTGATGCAAGATCGTAAAACCACATGCAAACAAATCTGTGGTGAATATTTTTAGAAAGCATTATGCATGCAGTGGGTTCGTATCACGGAAAATCCCGGCGATGGAATCTATGTAAATTACACACCTATTGGTTAGAATTCGCTCCAAAAATTTTTCCCTGAGAAAACGGCCTGATTTTCCAAACTGGCATTAGGAAAAAGCTGCAAATTCAGAGTTAATGTTTCTAGTGGTAAATATGCCATGTATGGTGGATGAAAGTTCTGTAATCTACATGTTCACAACTCATTCGAGAAAGTTTGTTGAAACCTTGATGCATGTAGCGTGTTCGGAAAATGGAATGTCACTGTGAGGGAAACTATGTAAATTACAACTCTATTGGGAAGTACTCGCTCCACGAGTATTTTTCTGCTAAATCTGCCTCCTTTTCACAACTGGCATTAGGAAAATTTTTCGAAATGTGAGAAAATGCTTCAAATTGTCAACATGGCTTTTATGGTGGATGAAAGATCGGTAATCCACATGGTAACAACTCTGTAGTGAATATTCGTCGAATCCGTGATGCATGTAGCGTGTTCGGAACACGGAATTTCACGATGACGGGTTCTATGTAAATTGCATGTCTATTGGGTAGAACTCGCTCCAAGTGGACTTTTATGTGGAAACTGCATGAGTTTAGAGACTGACATTAGGAGACTACTACTAAATCAGAATAAAATTTCTATGTATAAATATGCACTGTAAGGTGTATTAAAGTTCGTTAATACACATGTTCACAACTCATTAAAGAATGTTTCTTGAATACGTAGTGCATGTAACGTGTTCAGAACATGGAATGTCACGGTGATTGAAAGTAGGGAAATTACCTATCTTTTGGGTAGAAATGGCTCCAAGAGCATTTTTCTGCCAAATCTGCCTCATTTTCAAAACTGGCTTTCAAACTAACGTGTGAAATCTGAGAAAATTCTTCAAAGTGTCAGTAAGCCTTGTATGGTGGATGAAAGTGCTGCAATCCACTTGCTAACAACTCTGAAGTGAATATTTGTCGCATCCGAGATGCATGTAGCGTGTTCGGAACACGGAATTTGACGGTGAGCGAATCCATGTAAATTACATGTCTATTGGTTAGAACCCGCTCCAAGAGGTTTTTGCCGTGAAATCGGCCTCATTTTCGAAACTGGCGTTTGGAAAACTCTGTGAAATCACAGAAAATGCTTCTAAGCAACTATATGCCTTTTATATTGTGAAAGTCTTGTAATCCACATGCAAACAACACTGTAGTGTATTTTTCTCGAAGGTTATCTGCATGTAGCATGTTCGAAACACGTAAATTCACAGCGAGAGAATCTATGTAATTTACATATGTATTGGGTAGAAATCGCTCCAACAGTTTCCTCCTTTGAAAACTGCCTGATTTTCTAAACTGCTATTAGGAAATATCTGCGAACTCAGTGTTAATTTTTCTAGGTGTCAATATGCCTTGTATGGTGGATGAAAGTTCTGTAACACACATGTACACAACTCATTAAGAATGTTTGTCAAATCCGTGATGTGTGTAGCGCGTTCAGAAAATGGACTGTCACGGTGACGAAGACTATATAAATTACATATCTATTGGTTAGAACACGCTCCAGGAGCATTTTACTGAAAAATCTGCCTCAGTTTGGAAACTGGTGTTATGAAAACGCTGCAAAATCTGAGTAAAAGCTTTAAGGTGACAATATGCCTTCAATGGGTTGTTAAAGAAGTGTAATTCACATGCTAAGAATTCAGAAGTGAATATTTGTTGAATCCGTGGTGCATGGATAGTTTTCGGAACACGGAATGTTACCGTGAAGGTATCTATGAAAATGAGATGTCTATGGGATAGAACATGCACCAAGAGAATTTTTCTGCGAAAACTGCCTGATTTTCGTAACTGACGTTAGGAAAATCGGCGAAATCTAAGTAAATGTTTCTAAGTGTAAATATGCCTTGTACTGTGGTTCAAAAATCGGTAATCCACATGCTCATGGTCATTAAATAATGTTTGTTGAAGCCGTGATGTATGTAACGTTTTCAGAACACGGAATGTCTCGGTGAGTGAAGCTCTGAAAATAACAATTCTGCTGGATAGAACTCGCTTGAATTGAATGTTTCTGTGAAAATTTCATGATTTTCGAAACTGGATCATAGGAAAAACCTGCGAAATCAGAATAACTATTTCTAGGTATAAATATTTCTTGTATGGTGGATGAAAGTTCGGTAATCCACATGCTCACACTCATTAAAGAATGTTTGTCGAACTCGTGATGCATGCAAAGTGTTCGGAATACGGAATGTCATAGTGAAGGTAACAATGTAAGTTACATGTCTATTGGGTAGAACTCGCTTGAAGAGAATTTTTTTTGCGAAATGTGCCTCATTTTGAAAACTGCCATTAGGAGAAACCTGTGAAATCTGAGAAAATGCTTCTAAGTGTCAATATGCCTTGACTGGTGAATGAAAGTCCGGTAATCCACATGTTAATAACAGTGTAGTAATCATTTTTTAAACCGTGATTCATGTAGCGCTTTTGGAAAATGGAATTTCACGGTAATGAAAATATGTAAATTACAATTCTATTGAGTAGAACGAGCTAGAAGAGAATTTTTCTGCGAACATTGCATGATTATCGAATCTGAAGTTTGGAAAAAGCTGCAAAAAAGGAGTAAATATTTGCAGGTGTAAGTGTGCCATTATGTTGCAAGAAAGTTCAGTAATACACATATTCACAACATATTAAAGAATCTTTTTCTAATCCGTGATGCATATTACGTGTTCAGAACGTGGAATTTCACGGTGATTGAAAAAATGTAAATTATTTCTCTATTGGATAGAACTCGCTCCGAGAGTGTTTTTCTGTGAAAACTTCGTCATTTTTAAACCTGGCGTTTAGAAAACGCTGCAAAATCTGAGAAAATACTTCTAAGAATCAATATTCAATGTATTGTGATGAAAGTTCATTAATCCACATGCTACCAAATTTGTAGTGATTGTTTGTCGAATCCTTTATGCATGTAACATGTTCGGAACACGGAATTTCACGGCCAGGGAATTTATGTAAATTACATTTCCCTTGGTTAGAAATCACTCCAAGAGATTTTTCCTGAGAAATCGGCCTGATTTTCAAACCTGGTTTTAGGAAATATCTGCGAACCCAGATTACTAGATTCTCGGTGTACATCTGCCTTTTATGGTGGATGAAAGTTCGGTAATCCGCATGCTAACTACTCTGTAGTGAATATTTGTCGAATCCGAGATACGTGAAGTGTGTTCGGAACACAGAATATCACGGTGAGCCAATCTATATAAAATACATGTCTCTTGGGTAGAATTTGCTCTAAGAGTTTTTTCTGAGAAATCTGCCTCATTTTTGTACCTGGCGTTTGAAAATCTCTGCAAAATCTGGGAAAATTATTCAAAGTGTCAATATGCTTTTATTGTGATGCAAGATCGTAAAACCACATGCAAACAAATCTGTGGTGAATATTTTTAGAAAGCATTATGCATGCAGTGGGATCGTATCACGGAAAATCCGGGCGATGGAATCTATGTAAATTACACACCTATTGGTTAGAATTTACTCCAAAAATTTTTCCCTGAGAAAACGGCCTGATTTTCCAAACTGGCATTAGGAAAAAGCTGCAAATTCAGAGTTAATGTTTCTACTTGTAAATATGCCATGTATGGTGGATGAAAGTTCTGTAATCTACATGTTCACAACTCATCCGAGAAAGTTTGTTGAAACCTTGATGCATGTAGCGTGTTCGGAAAATGGAATGTCACTGTGAGGGAAACTATGTAAATTACATTTCTATTGGGAAGTACTCGCTCCACGAGAATTTTTCTGCGAATCTGCCTCCTTTTCAAAACTGGCATTAGGAAAAACTTTCGAAATGTGAGAAAATGCTTCAAATTGTCAACATGGCTTTTATGGTGGATGAAAGTTCGGTAATCCTTATGCTAACAACTCTGTAGTGAATATTTGCGAATCCGTGATGCATGTAGCTTTTTCGGAACACGGAATTTCACGATGACGGGTTCTATGTAAATGGCATGTCTATTGGGTAGAACTCGCTCCAAGAGGATTTTTCTGTGGAAACTGCATGACTTTAGAGACTGACATTAGGAGAATACTACTAAATCAGAATAAAATTTCTATGTATAAATATGCACTGTATGGTGGATTGAAGTACGTTAATACACATGTACACAACTCATTAAAGAATGTTTTTTGAATCCGTGGTGCATGTAACGTGTTCAGAACACGGAATGTCACGGTGATTGGAAGTAGGGAAATTACCTATCTTTTGGGTAGAACTGGCTCCAAGAGCATTTTTCTGCCAAATCTGCCTCATTTTCAAAACTGGCGTTCAAACTCACGTGTGAAATCTGAGAAAATTCTTCAAAGTGTCATTAAGGTTTTTATGGTGGATGAAAGTGCTGTAATCCACTTGCTAACAACTCTGTAGTGAATATATGTCACACCCAAGATGCATGTAGCGTGTTCGGAACATGGAATTTGATGGTGAGCTTATCCATGTAAATTACATGTCTATTAGTTAGAACACGCTCCAAGAGATTTTTGCTGTGAAATCTGCCTCATTTTCGAAACTGGCATTTGGAAAACTCTGTGAAATCACAGAAAATGCTTCTATGCATCTATAGGCCTTATATACTGAGAAAGTCCTTTAATCCACATGCAAACAACTCTGTAGTGTATTTTTGTCGAAACTTTTCTGCATGTAGCATGTTCGAAACACGTAAGTTCACAGCAGGAATATCGATGTAAATTACATATCCATTGGGTAGAACACGCTCCAAATGTTTTTTCCTTTGGAACTGCCTGATTTTCGTTACTGCTATTAGGAAATATCTGCGAAATCAGTGTTAATGTTTCTAGGTGTCAATATGCCTTGTATGGTGGATGAAAGTTGTGTAACAGACATGTACACAACTCATTAAGAATGTTTGTCAAATCCGTGTTGTGTGTAGCGCGTTCGGAACATGGACTGTCACGGTGACGGAAACTATATAAATTACATATCTATTGGTTAGAACACGCTCCAGGAGCATTTTACTGAAACATCTGCCTCAGTTTGGAAACTGTTGTTATGAAAACGCTGCAAAATCTGAGTAAAAGCTTTAAGGTGACAATATGTCTTCAACGGGTTGTTAAAGATGTGTAATTCACATGCTAAGAACTCAGCAGTGAATATTTGTTGAATCCGTGCTGCATGGACCGTTTTCGGAACACGGAATATTACGGTGAAGGTACCTATGAAAATGAGATGTCTATGGGATAGAACATGCACCAAGAGAATTTTTCAGCGAAAACTGACTGATTTTCGTAACTGTCATTTGGAAAACCGGCGAAATGTAAGTAAATGTGTCTATGTGTAAATATGCCTTGTATTGTGGTTGAAAAATCGGTAATCAACATGCTCACGGTCATTAAATAATGTTTGTCGAAGCCGTGATGAATGTAATGTTTTCGGAACACGGAATGTCTCGGTGAGTGAAGCTCTGAAAATAACAATTCTGCGGGATAGAACTCGCTTGAATTGAATGTTTCTGTGAAAATTTCATGATTTTCGAAACTGGAGGCTAGGAAAAACCTGTGAAATCAGAATAACTACTTCTAGGTGTAAATATGCCTTGTATGGTGGATGAAAGTCCGGTAATCCACATGCAAACAAATTGGTAGTGAATATTTGTCGAGTCATTTATGCATGTAACATGTTCGGAACACGGAATTTCACGGCCAGGGAATTTAAGTAAATTACATTTCCCTTGGTTAGAAATCACTCCAAGAGTTTTTTCCTGAGAAATATGCCTGATTTTCGATACTGGCGTTAGGAAATACCTGCGAACCCAGATTACTAGATTCTCGGTGTACATCTTCCTTTTATGGTGGATGATAGTTCGGTAATCCGCATGCTAACTAGTCTGTAGAAAATATTTGTCGAATCCGACTTACATGAAGTGTGTTCGGAACACAGAATATCACGGTGAGCGTATCTATGTAAAATACATTTCTCATGGGTAGAATTTGCTCTAAGAGTTTTTTCTGAGAAATCTGCCTCATTTTTGAACCTGGCATTTGAAAACCTCTGCAAAATCAGAGAAAATGCTTCAAAGTGTCAATATGCATTGTATTGTAATGCAAGATCGTAAAACCACATGTAAACAAATCTGTGGTGAATATTTTTAGAAAGCGTTATGCATGCAGTGGGATCGTATCACGGAAAATCCCGGCGGTGGAATCTATGTAAATTACACACCTATTGGTTAGAATTTACTCCAAAAATTTTTCCCTGAGAAAACGGCCTGATTTTCCAAACTGGCATTAGGAAAAAGCTGCAAATTCAGAGTTAATGTTTCTACTTGTAAATATGCCATGTATGGTGGATGAAAGTTCTGTAATCTACATGTTCACAACTCATTCGAGAAAGTTTGTTGAAACCTTGATGTATGTAGCGTGTTTGGAAAATGGAATGTCACTTTGAGGGAAACTATGTAAATTACAATTCTATTGGGAAGTACTCGCTCCACGAGGATTTTTCTGCGAATCTGCCTCCTTTTCAAAACTGGCATTAGGAAAATCTTTCGAAATGTGAGAAAATGCTTCAAATTGTCAACATGGCTTTTATGGTGGATGAAAGTTCGGTAATCCTTATGCTAACAACTCTGTAGTCAATATTTGTTGAATCCGTGATGCATGTAGCTTTTTCGGAACACGGAATTTCACGATGACGGGTTCTATGTAAATTGCATATCTATTGGGTAGAACTCGCTCCAAGAGGATTTTTCTGTGGAAACTGCATGATTTTAGAGACTGACATTAGGAGAATTCTACTAAATCAGAATAAAATTTCTATGTATAAATATGCACTGTAATGTGGTTTAAAGTTCGTTAATACACATGTACACAACTCATTAAAGAATGTTTTTTGAATCCGTGGTGCATGTAACGTGTTCAGAACATGGAATGTCACGGTGATTGGAAGTAGGGAAATTACCTATCTTTGGGTAGAACTGGCTCCAAGAGCATTTTTCTGCCAAATCTGGCTCATTTTCAAAACTGGCTTTCAAAATAATGTGTGAAATCTGAGAAAATTCTTCAAAGTGTCAGTAAGCCTTGTATGCTGGATGAAAGTGCTGTCATCCACTTGCTAACAACTCTGTAGTGAATATTTGTCGCATCCGAGATGCATGTAGCGTGTTCGGAACACGGAATTTCACGGTGAGCGAATCCATGTAAATTACATGTCTATTGGTTAGAACCCGCTCCAAGAGGTTTTTGCCGTGAAATCGGCCTCATTTTCGAAACTGGCGTTTGGAAATCTCTTTGAAATCACAGAAAATGCTTCTAAGAAGCTATATGCCTTCTATAGTGAGAAAGTCCTGTAATACACATGCAAACAACTCTGTAGTGTATTTTTGTCGAATATTTTCTGCATGTAGCATGTTCGAAACACGTAATTTCACAGCGGGAGAATCTATGTAATTTACATATCTATTGGGTAGAACAGGCTCCAACAGTTTTTTCCTTTGAAAACTGCCTGATTTTCGAAAATGCTTTTAGGAAATATCTGCGAACTAAGTGTTAAAATTTCTAGGTGTCAATATTCCTTGTATGGTGGATGAAAGTTGTGTAACACACATGTACACAACTCATTAAGAATGTTTGTCAAATCCGTGTTGTGTGTAGCGCGTTCGGAAAATGGACTGTCATGGTGATGCAAACTATAAAATTACATATCTATTGGTTAGAACACACTCCAGGAGCATTTTACTGAAAAATCTGCCTGTTTGGAAACTGGTGTTATGAAAACGCTGCAAAATCTGAGTAAAAGCTTTAAGGTGGCAATATGTCTTCAACGGGTTGTTAAAGATGTGTAATTCACATGCTAAGAACTCAGCAGTGAATATTTGTTGAATCCGTGGTGCATGGACCGTTTTCGGAACACGGAATGTTACGGTGAAGGTACCTATGAAAATGAGATGTCTATTGGACAGAACATGCACCAAGAGAATTTTTCTGCGAAAACTGACTGATTTTCGTAACTGTCGTTTTAGAAAACTGGCGAAATGTAAGTAAATGTTTCTAGGTGTAAATATGCCTTGTATTGTGGTTGAAAAATCGGTAATCAACATGCTCACGGTCATTAAATAATGTTTGTCGAAGCCGTGATGAATGTAATGTTTTCGGAACACGGAATGTCTCGGTGAGTGAAGCTCTGAAAATAACAATTCTGCTGAATAGAACTCGCTTGAATTGAATGTTTCTGTGAAAATTTCATGATTTTCGAAACTGGAGGCTAGGAAAAACCTGCGAAAAAAGAATAACTACTTCTAGGTGTAAATATGCCTTTTATGGTGGATGAAAGTCCGGTAATCCACATGCAAACAAATTGGTAGTGAATATTTGTCGAGTCATTTATGCATGTAACATGTTCGGAACACGTAATTTCACGGCCAGGGAATTTAAGTAAATTACATTTCCCTTGGTTAGAAATCACTCCAAGAGTTTTTTCCTGAGAAATATGCCTGATTTTCGATACTGGCGTTAGGAAAAACCTGCGAACCCAGATTACTAGATTCTCGGTGTACATCTTCCTTTTATGGTGGATGATAGATCGGTAATCCGCATGCTAACTAGTCTGTAGAAAATATTTGTCGAATCCGACTTACATGAAGTGTGTTCGGAACACAGAATATCACGGTGAGCGTATCTATGTAAAATAAATTTCTCTTGGGTAGAATTTGCTCTAAGAGTTTTTTCTGAGAAATCTGCCTCATTTTTGAAACTGGCGTTTGAAAATCTCTGCAAAATCAGAGAAAATGCTTCAAAGTGTCAATATGCCTTGTATTGTGATGCAAGATCGTAAAACCACATGCAAACAAATCTGTGGTGAATATATTAAGAAAGCGTTATGCATGCATTTGGATCGTATCACGGAAAATCCCCGCAATGGAATCTATGTAAATTATACACCTATTGGTTAGAATTCGCTCCAAAAATTTTTCCCTGCGAAAACGGCCTGATTTTCCAAACTGGCATTAGGAAAAAGCTGCAAAATCAGAGTTAATGTTTCTAGATGTAAATATGCCATGTATGGTGGATGAAAGTTCTGTAATCTACATGTTCACAACTCATTCGAGAAAGTTTGTTGAAACCTTGATGTATGTAGCGTGTTCGGAAAATGGAATGTCACTGTGAGGGAAACTATATAAATTACATTCATATTGGGAAGTACTCGCTCCACGAGTATTTTTCTGCTAAATCTGCCACATTTTCAAAACTGGCATTAGGAAAAAATTTCGAAATGTGAGAAAATGCTTCAAATTGACAACATGGCTTTTATGGTGGTTGAAAGTTCGGTAATCCTTATGCTAACAACTCTGTAGTCAATATTTGTTGAATCCGTGATGCATGTAGCTTTTTCGGAACACGGAATTTCACGATGACGGGTTCTATGTAATTTGCATGTCTATTGGTTAGAACTCGCTCCAAGAGGATTTGTCTGTGGAAACTGCATGATTTTAGAGACTGACATTAGGAGAACACTACTAAATCAGAATAAAATTTCTATGTATAAACATGCACTCTAAGGTGGATTAAAGTTCGTTAATACACATGTACACAACTCATTAAAGAATGTTTTTTGTATCCGTGGTGCATTTAACGTGTTCAGAACGTGGAATGTCACGGGGATTGAAAGTAGGGAAATTACCTATCTTTTGGGTAGAAATGGATCCAAGAGCATTTTTCTGCCAAATCTGCCTCATTTTCAAACCTGGCATTCAAACTAACGTGTGAAATCTGAGAAAATTCTTCAAAGTGTCAGTAAGCCTTGTATGGTGGATGAAAGTGCTGTAATCAACTTGCTAACACGTCTGTAGTGAATATTTGTCGCATCCGAGATGCATGTAGCGTGTTCGGAAGACGGAATTTGACGGTGAGCGAATCCATGTAAATTACATGTCTATTGGTTAAAACCCGCTCCAAGAGGTTTTTGCCGTGAAATCGGCCTCATTTTCGAAACTGGCGTTTGGAAAATTCTGTGAAATCACAGAAAATGCTTCTAAGAATTTATATGCCTTCTATAGTGAGAATGTCCTCTAATCCACATGCAAAAAACACTGTAGTGTATTTTTGTCGAAAATTTTCTGTATGTAGCATGTTCGAAACACGTAATTTCACAGCAGGAGAATCTATGTAATTTACATATCTATTGGGTAGAACACGCTCCAACAGTTTTTTCCTTTGAAAACTGCCTGACTTTAGAAACTGCTATAAGGAAATATCTGCGAACACAGTGTTAATGTTTCTAGGGGACAATATGCCTTGTATGGTGGATGAAAGTTGTGTAACACACATGTACACAACTCATTAAGAATGTTTGTCAAA
The DNA here is from genome assembly GCF_048773025.1 of Camelus bactrianus. NCBI lineage: Eukaryota > Metazoa > Chordata > Mammalia > Artiodactyla > Camelidae > Camelus > Camelus bactrianus. The sequence continues at coordinate 150,667,112 of NC_133541.1, forward strand.
TCCGTGATGTGTGTAGCGCGTTCGGAAAATGGACTGTCATGGTGAGGCAAACTATGTAAATTACATATCTATTGGTTAGAACACGATCCAGGAGCATTTTACTGAAAAATCTGCCTCAGTTTTGAAACTGGGGTTATGAAAACGCTTCAAAATCTGAGTAAATGCTTTAACGTGACAATATGTCTTCAACGGGTTTTTAAAGATGTGTAATTCAAATGCTAAGAACTCAGCAGTTAATATTTGTTGAATCCGTGGTGCATGGACCGTTTTCGGAACACGGAATGTTACGGTGAAGGTATCTATGAAAATGAGATGTCTATTGGATAGAACATGCACCAAGAGAATTTTTCTGCGAAAACTGCCTGATTTTCGTAACTGACGTTAGGAAAACCGGCGAAATCTAAGTAAATATTTCTAGGTGTAAATATGCCTTGTATTGTGGTTGAAAAATCGGTAATCCACATGTTCACGGTCTTTAAACAATGTTTGTCGCAGCCGTGATGAATGTAATGTTTTCGGAACACGGAATGTCTCGGTGAGTGAAGCTCTGAAAAAAACAATTCTGCTGGATAGAACTCGCTTTAATTGAATGTTTTTGTGAAAATTTCATGATTTTCGAAGCTGGATGTTAGGAAAAACCTGCGAAAAAAGAATAACTACTTCTAGGTGTAAATATGCCTTGTATGGTGGATGAAAGTTCGGTAATCCACATGCTAACAAATTTGTAGTGAATATTTGTCGAGTCCTTTATGCATGTAACATGTTCGTAACACGGAAATTCACAGCCAGGGAATTTATGTAAATTACATTTCCCTTGGTTAGAAATCACTCCAAGAGTTTTTCCCTGAGAAAACGGCATGATTTTCCAAACTGGCATAAGGAAAAAGCTGCAAATTCAGAGTTAATCTCTCTAGTTGTAAATATGCCATGTATGGTGGATGAAAGTTCTGTAATCTACATGTTCACAACTCATTCGAGAAAGTTTGTTGAAACCTTGATGCATGTAGCGTGTTCGGAAAATGGAATGTCACTGTGAGGAAAACTATGTAAATTACAACTCTATTGGGAAGTACTCGCTCCACGAGTATTTTTCTGCTAAATCTGCCTCCTTTTCACAACTGGTATTAGGAAAATCTTTCGACATTTGAGAAAATGCTTCAAATTGTCAACATGGCTTTTATGGTGGATGAAAGTTCGGTAATCCACATGGTAACAACCCTGTAGTGAATATTTGTCGAATCCGTGATGCATGTAGCGTGTTCGGAACACGGAATTTCACGATGACGGGTTCTATGTAAATTGCATGTCTATTGGGTAGAACTCGCTCCAAGTGGACTTTTATGTGGAAACTGCATGAGTTTAGAGACTGACATTAGGAGAACACTACTAAATCAGAATAAAATTTCTATGTATAAATATGCACTGTAACGTGTATTAAAGTTCGTTAATACACATGTTCACAACTCATTAAAGAATGTTTCTTGAATACGTGGTGCATGTAACGTGTTCAGAACATGGAATGTCACGGTGATTGAAAGTAGGGAAATTACCTATCTTTTGGGTAGAAATGGCTCCAAGAGCATTTTTCTGCCAAATCTGCCTCATTTTCAAAACTGGCTTTCAAACTAACGTGTGAAATCTGAGAAAATTCTTCAAAGTGTCAGTAAGCCTTGTATGGTGGATGAAAGTGCTGCAATCCACTTGCTAACAACTCTGTAGTGAATATTTGTCGCATCCGAGATGCATGTAGCGTGTTCGGAACACGGAATTTGACGGTGAGCGAATCCATGTAAATTACATGTCTATTGGTTAGAACCCGCTCCAAGAGGTTTTTGCCGTGAAATCGGCCTCATTTTCGAAACTGGCGTTTGGAAAACTCTGTGAAATCACAGAAAATGCTTCTAAGCAACTATATGCCTTTTATATTGTGAAAGTCTTGTAATCCACATGCAAACAACACTGTAGTGTATTTTTGTCGAAGCTTATCTGCATGTAGCATGTTCGAAACACGTAAATTCACAGCGAGAGAATCTATGTAATTTACATATGTATTGGGTAGAAATCGCTCCAACAGTTTCCTCCTTTGAAAACTGCCTGATTTTCTAAACTGCTATTAGGAAATATCTGCGAACTCAGTGTTAATGTTTCTAGGTGTCAATATGCCTTGTATGGTGGATGAAAGTTCTGTAACACACATGTACACAACTCATTAAGAATGTTTGTCAAATCCGTGATGTGTGTAGCACGTTCAGAAAATGGACAGTCACGGTGACGAAGACTATATAAATTACATATCTCTTGGTTAGAACACGCTCCAGGAGCATTTTACTGAAAAATCTGCCTCAGTTTGGAAACTGGTGTTATGAAAACGCTGCAAAATCTGAGTAAAAGCTTTAAGGTGGCAATATGTCTTCAACGGGTTGTTAAAGATGTGTAATTCACATGCTAAGAACTCAGAAGTGAATATTTGTTGAATCCGTGGTGCATGGACCGTTTTCGGAACACGGAATGTTACGGTGAAGGTACCTATGAAAATGAGATGTCTATTGGACAGAACATGCACCAAGAGAATTTTTCTGCGAAAACTGACTGATTTTCGTAACTGTCGTTTTAGAAAACTGGCGAAATGTAAGTAAATGTTTCTAGGTGTAAATATGCCTTGTATTGTGGTTGAAAAATCGGTAATCAACATGCTCACGGTCATTAAATAATGTTTGTCGAAGCCGTGATGAATGTAATGTTTTCGGAACACGGAATGTCTCGGTGAGTGAAGCTCTGAAAATAACAATTCTGCTGGATAGAACTCGCTTTAATTGAATGTTTCTGTGAAAATTTCATGATTTTCGAAACTGGAGGCTAGGAAAAACCTGTGAAATCAGAATAACTACTTCTAGGTGTAAATATGCCTTTTATGGTGGATGAAAGTCCGGTAATCCACATGCAAACAAATTGGTAGTGAATATTTGTCGAGTCATTTATGCATGTAACATGTTCGGAACACGGAATTTCACGGCCAGGGAATTTAAGTAAATTACATTTCCCTTGGTTAGAAATCACTCCAAGAGTTTTTTCCTGAGAAATATGTCTGATTTTCGATACTGGCGTTAGGAAAAACCTGCGAACCCAGATTACTAGATTCTCGGTGTACATCTTCCTTTTATGGTGGATGATAGTTCGGTAATCCGCATGCTAACTAGTCTGTAGAAAATATTTGTCGAATCCGACTTACATGAAGTGTGTTCGGAACACAGAATATCACGGTGAGCGTATCTATGTAAAATAAATTTCTCTTGGGTAGAATTTGCTCTAAGAGTTTTTTCTGAGAAATCTGCCTCATTTTTGAAACTGGCGTTTGAAAATCTCTGCAAAATCAGAGAAAATGCTTCAAAGTGTCAATATGCCATGTATTGTGATGCAAGATCGTAAAACCACATGCAAACAAATCTGTGGTGAATATATTAAGAAAGCGTTATGCATGCATTGGGATCGTATCACGGAAAATCCCCGCAATGGAATCTATGTAAATTATACACCTATTGGTTAGAATTCGCTCCAAAAATTTTTCCCTGCGAAAACGGCCTGATTTTCCAAACTGGCATTAGGAAAAAGCTGCAAAATCAGAGTTAATGTTTCTAGATGTAAATATGCCATGTATGGTGGATGAAAGTTCTGTAATCTACATGTTCACAACTCATTCGAGAAAGTTTGTTGAAACATTGATGTATGTAGCGTGTTCGGAAAATGGAACGTCACTGTGAGGGAAACTATATAAATTACATTAATATTGGGAAGTACTCGCTCCACGAGTATTTTTCTGCTAAATCTGCCACCTTTTCAAAACTGGCATTAGGAAAAAATTTCGAAATGTGAGAAAATGCTTCAAATTGACAACATGGCTTTTATGGTGGTTGAAAGTTCGGTAATCCTTATGCTAACAACTCTGTAGTCAATATTTGTTGAATCCGTGATGCATGTAGCTTTTTCGGAACACGGAATTTCACGATGACGGGTTCTATGTAATTTGCATGTCTATTGGTTAGAACTCGCTCCAAGAGGATTTGTCTGTGGAAACTGCATGATTTTAGAGACTGACATTAGGAGAACACTACTAAATCAGAATAAAATTTCTATGTATAAATATGCACTGTAAAGTGGATTAAAGTTCGTTAATACACATGTACACAACTCATTAAAGAATGATTTTGGATCCGTGGTGCATTTAACGTGTTCAGAACGTGGAATGTCACGGGGATTGAAAGTAGGGAAATTAACTATCTTTTGGGTAGAAATGGATCCAAGAGCATTTTTCTGCCAAATCTACCTCATTTTCAAACCTGGCATTCAAACTAACGTGTGAAATCTGAGAAAATTCTTCAAAGTGTCAGTAAGCCTTGTATGGTGGATGAAAGTGCTGTAATCAACTTGCTAACACGTCTGTAGTGAATATTTGTCGCATCCGAGATGCATGTAGCGTGTTCGGAAGACGGAATTTGACGGTGAGCGAATCCATGTAAATTACATGTCTATTGGTTAAAACCCGCTCCAAGAGGTTTTTGCCGTGAAATCGGCCTCATTTTCGAAACTGGCGTTTGGAAAATTCTGTGAAATCACAGAAAATGCTTCTAAGAAGCTATATGCCTTCTATAGTGAGAATGTCCTCTAATCCACATGCAAAAAACACTGTAGTGTATTTTTGTCGAAAATTTTCTGTATGTAGCATGTTCGAAACACGTAATTTCACAGCAGGAGAATCTATGTAATTTACATATCTATTGGGTAGAACACGCTCCAACAGTTTTTTCCTTTGAAAACTGCCTGATTTTCGAAACTGCTATAAGGAAATATCTGCGAACTCAGTGTTAATGTTTCTAGGGGACAATATGCCTTGTATGGTGGATGAAAGTTGTGTAACACACATGTACACAACTCATTAAGAATGTTTGTCAAATCCGTGATGTGTGTAGCGCGTTCGGAAAATGGACTGTCATGGTGAGGCAAACTATGTAAATTACATATCTATTGGTTAGAACACGCTCCAGGAGCATTTTACTGAAAAATCTGCCTCAGTTTTGAAACTGGGGTTACGAAAACGCTTCAAAATCTGAGTAAATGCTTTAACGTGACAATATGTCTTCAACGGGTTTTTAAAGATGTGTAATTCAAATGCTAAGAACTCAGCAGTTAATATTTGTTGAATCCGTGGTGCATGGACCGTTTTCAGAACACGGAATGTTACGGTGAAGGTATCTATGAAAATGAGATGTCTATTGGATAGAACATGCACCAAGAGTATTTTTCTGCGAAAACTGCCTGATTTTCGTAACTGACGTTAGGAAAACCGGCGAAATCTAAGTAAATATTTCTAGGTGTAAATATGCTTTGTATTGTGGTTGAAAAATCGGTAATCCACATGTTCACGGTCTTTAAACAATGTTTGTCGCAGCCGTGATGAATGTAATGTTTTCGGAACACGGAATGTCTCGGTGAGTGAAGCTCTGAAAAAAACAATTCTGCTGGATAGAACTCGCTTTAATTGAATGTTTTTGTGAAAATTTCATGATTTTCGAAGCTGGATGTTAGGAAAAACCTGCGAAAAAAGAATAACTACTTCTAGGTGTAAATATGCCTTGTATGGTGGATGAAAGTGCGGTAATCCACATGCTAACAAATTTGTAGTGAATATTTGTCGAGTCCTTTATGCATGTAACATGTTCGTAACACGGAAATTCACAGCCAGGGAATTTATGTAAATTACATTTCCCTTGGTTAGAAATCACTCCAAGAGTTTTTTCCTGAGAAATCTTCCTGATTTTTGAAACTGGCGTTAGGAAAAACCTGCGAACCCTTATTGCTAGATTCTCGGTGTACATCTGCCTTTTATGCTGAATGAAAGTTCGGTAATCCGCATGCTAACTAGTCTGTAGAGAATATTTGTCGAATCCGATATAAATGAAGTGTTTTCGGAACACAGAATATCACGGTGAGCCAATCTATGTAAAATACATATCTCTTGGGTAGAATTTGCTCTAAGAGTTTTTTCTGAGAAATCTGCCTCATTTTTGAACCTGGCGTTTGAAAATCTCTGCAAAGTCAGAGAAAATGCTTCAAAGTGTCTATATGCCTTGTATTGTGATGCAAGATCGTAAAACCACATGCAAACAAATCTGTGGTGAATATTTTTAGAAAGCATTATGCATGCAGTGGGTTCGTATCACGGAAAATCCCGGCGATGGAATCTATGTAAATTACACACCTATTGGTTAGAATTCGCTCCAAAAAATTTTCCCTGAGAAAACGGCCTGATTTTCCAAACTGGCATTAGGAAAATGCTGCAAATTCAGAGTTAATCTCTCTAGTTGTAAATATGCCATGTATGGTGGATGAAAGTTCTGTAATCTACATGTTCACAACTCATTCGAGAAAGTTTGTTGAAACCTTGATGCATGTAGCGTGTTCGGAAAATGGAATGTCACGGTGAGGGAAACTATGTAAATTACAACTCTATTGGGAAGTACTCGCTCCACGAGTATTTTTCTGCTAAATCTGCCTCCTTTTCAAAACTGGCATTAGGAAAATTTTTCGAAATTTGAGAAAATGCTTCAAATTGTCAACATGGCTTTTATGGTGGATGAAAGTTCGGTAATCCACATGGTAACAACTCTGTAGTGAATATTTGTCGAATCCGTGATGCATGTAGCGTGTTCGGAACACGGAATTTCACGATGACGGGTTCTATGTAAATTGCATGTCTATTGGGTAGAACTCGCTCCAAGTGGACTTTTATGTGGAAACTGCATGAGTTTAGAGACTGACATTAGGAGAACACTACTAAATCAGAATAAAATTTCTATGTATAAATATGCACTGAAAGATGTATTAAAGTTCGTTAATACACATGTTCACAACTCATTAAAGAATGTTTCTTGAATACGTGGTGCATGTAACGTGTTCAGAACATGGAATGTCACGGTGATTGAAAGTAGGGAAATTACCTATCTTTTGGGTAGAAATGGCTCCAAGAGCATTTTTCTGCCAAATCTGCCTCATTTTCAAAACTGGCTTTCAAACTAACGTGTGAAATCTGAGAAAATTCTTCAAAGTGTCAGTAAGCCTTGTATGGTGGATGAAAGTGCTGCAATCCACTTGCTAACAACACTGAAGTGAATATTTGTCGCATCCGAGATGCATGTAGCGTGTTCGGAACACGGAATTTGACGGTGAGCGAATCCATGTAAATTACATGTCTATTGGTTAGAACCCGCTCCAAGAGGTTTTTGCCGTGAAATCGGACTCATTTTCGAAACTGGCGTTTGGAAAACTCTGTGAAATCACAGAAAATGCTTCTAAGCAACTATATGCCTTTTATATTGTGAAAGTCTTGTAATCCACATGCAAACAACACTGTAGTGTATTTTTGTCGAAGCTTATCTGCATGTAGCATGTTCGAAACACGTAAATTCACAGCGAGAGAATCTATGTAATTTACATATGTATTGGGTAGAAATCGCTCCAACAGTTTCCTCCTTTGAAAACTGCCTGATTTTCTAAACTGCTATTAGGAAATATCTGCGAACTCAGTGTTAACGTTTCTAGGTGTCAATATGCCTTGTATGGTGGATGAAAGTTCTGTAACACACATGTACACAACTCATTAAGAATGTTTGTCAAATCCGTGATGTGTGTAGCGCGTTCAGAAAATGGACTGTCACGGTGACGAAGACTATATAAATTACATATCTATTGGTTAGAACACGCTCCAGGAGCATTTTACTGAAAAATCTGCCTCAGTTTGGAAACTGGTGTTATGAAAACGCTGCAAAATCTGAGTAAAAGCTTTAAGGTGACAATATGCCTTCAACGGGTTGTTAAAGAAGTGTAATTCACATGCTAAGAATTCAGAAGTGAATATTTGTTGAATCCGTGGTGCATGGATCATTTTCGGAACGCGGAATGTTACCGTGAAGGTATCTATGAAAATGAGATGTCTATGGGATAGAACATGCACCAAGAGAATTTTTCTGCGAAAACTGCCTGATTTTCGTAACTGACGTTAGGAAAATCGGCGAAATCTAAGTAAATGTTTCTAAGTGTAAATATGCCTTGTACTGTGGTTCAAAAATCGGTAATCCACATGCTCATGGTCATTAAATAATGTTTGTTGAAGCCGTGATGTATGTAACGTTTTCAGAACACGGAATGTCTCGGTGAGTGAAGCTCTGAAAATAACAATTCTGCTGGATAGAACTCGCTTGAATTGAATGTTTCTGTGAAAATTTCATGATTTTCGAAACTGGATGATAGGAAAAACCTGCGAAATCAGAATAACTATTTCTAGGTATAAATATGTCTTGTATGGTGGATGAAAGTTCGGTAATCCACATGCTCACACTCATTAAAGAATGTTTGTCGAACTCGTGATGCATGCAAAGTGTTCGGAATACGGAATGTCATAGTGAAGGTAACAATGTAAGTTACATGTCTATTGGGTAGAACTCGCTTGAAGAGAATTTTTTTTGCGAAATGTGCCTCATTTTGAAAACTGCCATTAGGAGAAACCTGTGAAATCTGAGAAAATGCTTCTAAGTGTCAATATGCCTTGACTGGTGAATGAAAGTCCGGTAATCCACATGTTAATAACAGTGTAGTAATCATTTTTTAAACCGTGATTCATGTAGCGCTTTTGGAAAATGGAATTTCACGGTAATGAAAATATGTAAATTACAATTCTATTGAGTAGAACGAGCTAGAAGAGAATTTTTCTGCGAACATTGCATGATTATCGAATCTGAAGTTTGGAAAAAGCTGCAAAAAAGGAGTAAATATTTGCAGGTGTAAGTGTGCCATTATGTTGCAAGAAAGTTCAGTAATACACATATTCACAACATATTAAAGAATCTTTTTCTAATCCGTGATGCATATTACGTGTTCAGAACGTGGAATTTCACGGTGATTGAAAAAATGTAAATTATTTCTCTATTGGATAGAACTCGCTCCGAGAGTGTTTTTCTGTGAAAACTTCGTCATTTTTAAACCTGGCGTTTAGAAACCGCTGCAAAATCTGAGAAAATACTTCTAAGAATCAATATTCAATGTATTGTGATGAAAGTTCATTAATCCACATGCTACCAAATTTGTAGTGATTGTTTGTCGAATCCTTTATGCATGTAACATGTTCGGAACACGGAATTTCACGGCCAGGGAATTTATGTAAATTACATTTCCCTTGGTTAGAAATCACTCCAAGAGATTTTTCCTGAGAAATCGGCCTGATTTTCAAACCTGGTTTTAGGAAATATCTGCGAACCCAGATTACTAGATTCTCGGTGTATATCTGCCTTTTATGGTGGATGAAAGTTCGGTAATCCGGATGCTAACTACTCTGTAGTGAATATTTGTCGAATCCGAGATACGTGAAGTGTGTTCGGAACACAGAATATCACGGTGAGCCAATCTATATAAAATACATGTCTCTTGGGTAGAATTTGCTCTAAGAGTTTTTTCTGAGAAATCTGCCTCATTTTTGTACCTGGCGTTTGAAAATCTCTGCAAAATCTGGGAAAATTATTCAAAGTGTCAATATGCTTTTATTGTGATGCAAGATCGTAAAACCACATGCAAACAAATCTGTGGTGAATATTTTTAGAAAGCATTATGCATGCAGTGGGATCGTATCACGGAAAATCCCGGCGGTGGAATCTATGTAAATTACACACCTATTGGTTAGAATTTACTCCAAAAATTTTTCCCTGAGAAAACGGCCTGATTTTCCAAACTGGCATTAGGAAAAAGCTGCAAATTCAGAGTTAATGTTTCTAGTGGTAAATATGCCATGTATGGTGGATGAAAGTTCTGTAATCTACATGTTCACAACTCATCAGAGAAAGTTTGTTGAAACCTGGATGCATGTAGCGTGTTCGGAAAATGGAATGTCACTGTGAGGGAAACTATGTAAATTACATTTCTATTGGGAAGTACTCGCTCCACGAGAATTTTTCTGCGAATCTGCCTCCTTTTCAAAACTGGCATTAGGAAAAACTTTCGAAATGTGAGAAAATGCTTCAAATTGTCAACATGGCTTTTATGGTGGATGAAAGTTCGGTAATCCTTATGCTAACAACTCTGTAGTGAATATTAGCGAATCCGTGATGCATGTAGCTTTTTCGGAACACGGAATTTCACGATGACGGGTTCTATGTAAATTGCATGTCTATTGGGTAGAACTCGCTCCAAGAGGATTTTTCTGTGGAAACTGCATGATTTTAGAGACTGACATTAGGAGAATACTACTAAATCAGAATAAAATTTCTATGTATAAATATGCACTGTATGGTGGATTGAAGTACGTTAATACACATGTACACAACTCATTAAAGAATGTTTTTTGAATCCGTGGTGCATGTAACGTGTTCAGAACACGGAATGTCACGGTGATTGGAAGTAGGGAAATTACCTATCTTTTGGGTAGAACTGGCTCCAAGAGCATTTTTCTGCCAAATCTGCCTCATTTTCAAAACTGGCGTTCAAACTCACGTGTGAAATCTGAGAAAATTCTTCAAAGTGTCATTAAGGTTTTTGTGGTGGATGTAAGTGCTGTAATCCACTTGCTAACAACTCTGTAGTGAATATATGTCACACCCAAGATGCATGTAGCGTGTTCGGAACATGGAATTTGATGGTGAGCTTATCCATGTAAATTACATGTCTATTAGTTAGAACACGCTCCAAGAGATTTTTGCTGTGAAATCTGCCTCATTTTCGAAACTGGCATTTGGAAAACTCTGTGAAATCACAGAAAATGCTTCTATGCATCTATAGGCCTTATATACTGAGAAAGTCCTTTAGTCCACATGCAAACAACTCTGTAGTGTATTTTTGTCGAAACTTTTCTGCATGTAGCATGTTCGAAACACGTAAGTTCACAGCAGGAATATCGATGTAAATTACATATCCATTGGGTAGAACACGCTCCAAATGTTTTTTCCTTTGGAACTGCCTGATTTTCGTTACTGCTATTAGGAAATGTCTGAGAAATAAGTGTTAATGTTTCTAGGTGTCAATATGCCTTGTATGGTGGATGAAAGTTGTGTAACAGACATGTACACAACTCATTAAGAATGTTTGTCAAATCCGTTTTGTGTGTAGCGCGTTCGGAACATGGACTGTCACGGTGACGGAAACTATATAAATTACATATCTATCGGTTAGAACACGCTCCAGGAGCATTTTACTGAAACATCTGCCTCAGTTTGGAAACTGTTGTTGTGAAAACGCTTCAAAATCTGAGTAAAAGCTTTAAGGTGACAATATGTCTTCACCGGGTTGTTAAAGATGTGTAATTCACATGCTAAGAACTCAGCAGTGAATATTTGTTGAATCCGTGCTGCATGGACCATTTTCGGAACACCGAATATTACGGTGAAGGTACCTATGAAAATGAGATGTCTATTGGACACAACATGCACCAAGAGAATTTTTCAGCGAAAACTGACTGATTTTCGTAACTGTCATTTGGAAAACCGGCGAAATGTAAGTAAATGTTTCTAGGTGTAAATATGCCTTGTATTGTGGTTGAAAAATCGGTAATCAACATGCTCACGGTCATTAAATAATGTTTGTCGAAGCCGTGATGAATGTAATGTTTTCGGAACACGGAATGTCTCGGTGAGTGAAGCTCTGAAAATAACAATTCTGCTGGATAGAACTCGCTTGAATTGAATGTTTCTGTGAAAATTTCATGATTTTCGAAACTGGAGGCTAGGAAAAACCTGTGAAATCAGAATAACTACTTCTAGGTGTAAATATGCCTTGTATGGTGGATGAAAGTCCGGTAATCCACATGCAAACAAATTGGTAGTGAATATTTGTCGAGTCATTTATGCATGTAACATGTTCGGAACACGGAATTTCACGGCCAGGGAATTTAAGTAAATTACATTTCCCTTGGTTAGAAATCACTCCAAGAGTTTTTTCCTGAGAAATATGCCTGATTTTCGATACTGGCGTTAGGAAAAACCTGCGAACCCAGATTACTAGATTCTCGGTGTACATCTTCCTTTTATGGTGGATGATAGTTCGGTAATCCGCATGCTAACTAGTCTGTAGAAAATATTTGTCGAATACGACTTACATGAAGTGTGTTCGGAACACAGAATATCACGGTGAGCGTATCTATGTAAAATACATTTCTCATGGGGAGAATTTGCTCTAAGAGTTTTTTCTGAGAAATCTGCCTCATTTTTGAACCTGGCGTTTGAAAACCTCTGCAAAATCAGAGAAAATGCTTCAAAGTGTCAATATGCATTGTATTGTAATGCAAGATCGTAAAACCACATGCAAACAAATCTGTGGTGAATATTTTTAGAAAGCGTTATGCATGCAGTGGGATCGTATCACGGAAAATCCCGGCGGTGGAATCTATGTAAATTACACACCTATTGGTTAGAATTTACTCCAAAAATTTTTCCCTGAGAAAACGGCCTGATTTTCAAAACTGGCATTAGGAAAAAGCTGCAAATTCAGAGTTAATGTTTCTACTTGTAAATATGCCATGTATGGTGGATGAAAGTTCTGTAATCTACATGTTCACAACTCATTCGAGAAAGTTTGTTGAAACCTTGATGCATGTAGCGTGTTTGGAAAATGGAATGTCACTTTGAGGGAAACTATGTAAATTACAATTCTATTGGGAAGTACTCGCTCCACGAGGATTTTTCTGCGAATCTGCCTCCTTTTCAAAACTGGCATTAGGAAAATCTTTCGAAATGTGAGAAAATGCTTCAAATTGTCAACATGGCTTTTATGGTGGATGAAAGTTCGGTAATCCTTATGCTAACAACTCTGTAGTCAATATTTGTTGAATCCGTGATGCATGTAGCTTTTTCGGAACACGGAATTTCACGATGACGGGTTCTATGTAAATTGCATGTCTATTGGGTAGAACTCGCTCCAAGAGGATTTTTCTGTGGAAACTGCATGATTTTAGAGACTGACATTAGGAGAATTCTACTAAATCAGAATAAAATTTCTATGTATAAATATGCACTGTAATGTGGATTAAAGTTCGTTAATACACATGTACACAACTCATTAAAGAATGTTTTTTGAATCCGTGGTGCATGTAACGTGTTCAGAACATGGAATGTCACGGTGATTGGAAGTAGGGAAATTACCTATCTTTTGGGTAGAACTGGCTCCAAGAGCATTTTTCTGCCAAATCTGGCTCATTTTCAAAACTGGCTTTCAAAATAATGTGTGAAATCTGAGAAAATTCTTCAAAGTGTCAGTAAGCCTTGTATGCTGGATGAAAGTGCTGTCATCCACTTGCTAACAACTCTGTAGTGAATATTTGTCGCATCCGAGATGCATGTAGCGTGTTCGGAACACGGAATTTCACGGTGAGCGAATCCATGTAAATTACAAGTCTATTGGTTAGAACCCGCTCCAAGAGGTTTTTGCCGTGAAATCGGCCTCATTTTCGAAACTGGCGTTTGGAAATCTCTGTGAAATCACAGAAAATGCTTCTAAGAAGCTATATGCCTTCTATAGTGAGAAAGTCCTGTAATCCACATGCAAACAACTCTGTAGTGTATTTTTGTCGAATATTTTCTGCATGTAGCATGTTCGAAACACGTAATTTCACAGCGGGAGATTGTATGTAATTTACATATTTATTGGGTAGAACAGGCTCCAAAAGTTTTTTCCTTTGAAAACTGCCTGATTTTCGAAAATGCTTTTAGGAAATATCTGCGAACTCAGTGTTAAAGTTTCTAGGTGTCAATATGCCTTGTATGGTGGATGAAAGTTGTGTAACACACATGTACACAACTCATTAAGAATGTTTGTCAAATCCGTGTTGTGTGTAGCGCGTTCGGAAAATGGACTGTCATGGTGATGCAAACTATAAAATTACATATCTATTGGTTAGAACACACTCCAGGAGCATTTTACTGAAAAATCTGCCTGTTTGGAAACTGGTGTTATGAAAACGCTGCAAAATCTGTGTAAAAGCTTTAAGGTGGCAATATGTCTTCAACGGGTTGTTAAAGATGTGTAATTCACATGCTAAGAACTCAGAAGTGAATATTTGTTGAATCCGTGGTGCATGGACCGTTTTCGGAACACGGAATGTTACGGTGAACGTACCTATGAAAATGAGATGTCTATTGGACAGAACATGCACCAAGAGAATTTTTCTGCGAAAACTGAATGATTTTCGTAACTGTCATTTTAGAAAACTGGCGAAATGTAAGTAAATGTTTCTAGGTGTAAATATGCCTTGTATTGTGGTTGAAAAATCGGTAATCAACATGCTCACGGTCATTAAATAATGTTTGTCGAAGCCGTGATGAATGTAATGTTTTCGGAACACGGAATGTCTTGGTAAGTGAAGCTCTGAAAATAACAATTCTGCTGGATAGAACTCGCTTGAATTGAATGTTTCTGTGAAAATTTCATGATTTTCGAAACTGGAGGCTAGGAAAAACCTGTGAAATCAGAATAACTACTTCTAGGTGTAAATATGCCTTGTATGGTGGATGAAAGTCCGGTAATCCACATGCAAACAAATTGGTAGTGAATATTTGTCGAGTCATTTATGCATGTAACATGTTCGGAACACGGAATTTCACGGTCAGGGAATTTAAGTAAATTACATTTCCCTTGGTTAGAAATCACTCCAAGAGTTTTTTCCTGAGAAATATGCCTGATTTTCGATACTGGCGTTAGGAAAAACCTGCGAACCCAGATTACTAGATTCTCGGTGTACATCTTCCTTTTATGGTGGATGATAGTTCGGTAATCCGCATGCTAACTAGTCTGTAGAAAATATTTGTCGAATCCGACTTACATGAAGTGTGTTCGGAACACAGAATATCACGGTGAGCGTATCTATGTAAAATAAATTTCTCTTGGGTAGAATTTGCTCTAAGAGTTTTTTCTAGAAATCTGCCTCATTTTTGAAACTGGCGTTTGAAAATCTCTGCAAAATCAGAGAAAATGCTTCAAAGTGTCAATATGCCTTGTATTGTGATGCAAGATCGTAAAACCACATGCAAACAAATCTGTGGTGAATATATTAAGAAAGCGTTATGCATGCATTGGGATCGTATCACGGAAAATCCCCGCAATGGAATCTATGTAAATTATACACCTATTGGTTAGAATTCGCTCCAAAAATTTTTCCCTGCGAAAACGGCCTGATTTTCCAAACTGGCATTAGGAAAAAGCTGCAAAATCAGAGTTAATGTTTCTAGATGTAAATATGCCATGTATGGTGGATGAAAGTTCTGTAATCTACATGTTCACAACTCATTCGAGAAAGTTTGTTGAAACCTTGATGTATGTAGCGTGTTCGGAAAATGGAATGTCACTGTGAGGGAAACTATATAAATTACATTCATATTGGGAAGTACTCGCTCCACGAGTATTTTTCTGCTAAATCTGCCACCTTTTCAAAACTGGCATTAGGAAAAAAATTCGAAATGTGAGAAAATGCTTCAAATTGTCAACATGGCTTTTATGGTGTTTGAAAGTTCGGTAATCCATATGCTAACATCTCTGTAGTCAATATTTGTTGAATCCGTGATGCATGTAGCTTTTTCAGAACACGGAATTTCACGATGACGGGTTCTATGTAATTTGCATGTCTATTGGGTAGAACTCGCTCCAAGAGGATTTTTCTGTGGAAACTGCATGATTTTAGAGACTGACATTAGGAGAACACTACTAAATCAGAATAAAATTTCTATGTATAAATATGCACTGTAAGGTGGATTAAAGTTCGTTAATACACATGTACACAACTCTTTAAAGAATGTTTTTTGTATCCGTGGTGCATTTAACGTGTTCAGAACGTGGAATATCACGGGGATTGAAAGTAGGGAAATTACCTATCTTTTGGGTAGAAATGGATCCAAGAGCATTTTTCTGCCAAATGTGGCTCATTTTCAAACCTGGCATTCAAACTAACGTGTGAAATCTGAGAAAATTTTTCAAAGTGTCAGTAAGCTTTGTATGGTGGATGAAAGTGCTGTAATCAACTTGCTGACACTTCTGTAGTGAATATTTGTCGCATCCGAGATGCATGTAGCGTGTTCGGAACACGGATTTCGACGGTGAGCGAATCCATGTAAATTATAAGTCTATTGGTTAAAACCCGCTCCAAGAGGTTTTTGTCGTGAAATCGGCCTCATTTTCGAAAGTGGCGTTTGGAAAATTCTGTGAAATCACAGAAAATGCTTCTAAGAAGCTATATGCCTTCTATAGTGAGAATGTCCTCTAATCCACATGCAAACAACACTGTAGTGTATTTTTGTCGAAAATTTTCTGTATGTAGCATGTTCGAAACACGTAATTTCACAGCAGGAGAATCTATGTAATTTACATATCTATTGGGTAGAACACGCTCCAACAGATTTTTCCTTTGAAAACTGCCTGATATTCGAAACTGCTATAAGGAAATATCTGCGAACTCAGTGTTAAGGTTTCTAGATGTCAATATGCCTTGTATGGTGGATGAAAGTTGTGTAACACACATGTACACAACTCATTAAGAATGTTTGTCAAATCCAAGATGTGTGTAGCGTGTTCGGAAAATGGACTGTCATGGTGAGGCAAACTATGTAAATTACATATCTATTGGTTAGAACACGCTCCAGGAGCATTTTACTGAAAAATCTGCCTCAGTTTTGAAACTGGGGTTATGAAAACGCTGCAAAATCTGAGTAAATGCTTTAACGTGACAATATGTCTTCAACGGGTTTTTAAAGATGTGTAATTCAAATGCTAAGAACTCAGCAGTGAATATTTGTTGAATCCGTGGTGCATGGACCGTTTTCGGAACACGGAATGTTACGGTGAAGGTATCTATGAAAATGAGATGTCTATTGGATAGAACATGCACCAAGAGTATTTTTCTGCGAAAACTGCCTGATTTTCGTAACTGACATTAGGAAAACCGGCGAAATCTAAGTAAATATTTCTAGGTGTAAATATGCCTTGTATTGTGGTTGAAAAATCGGTAGTCCACATGTTCACGGTCTTTAAAGAATGTTTGTCGCAGCCGTGATGAATGTAATGTTTACGAAACACGGAATGTCTCGGTGAGTGAAGCTCTGAAAAAAACAATTCTGCTGGATAGAACTCGCTTTAATTGAATGTTTTTGTGAAAATTTCATGATTTTCGAAGCTGGATGTTAGGAAAAACCTGCGAAAAAAGAATAACTACTTCTAGGTGTAAATATGCCTTGTATGGTGGATGAAAGAGCGGTAATCCACATGCTAACAAATTTGTAGTGAATATTTGTCGAGTCCTTTATGCATGTAACATGTTCGTAACACGGAAATTCACAGCCAGGGAATTTATGTAAATTACATTTCCCTTGGTTAGAAATCACTCCAAGAGTTTTTTCCTGAGAAATCGTCCTGATTTTTGAAACTGGCGTTAGGAAAAACCTGCGAACCCTTATTGCTAGATTCTCGGTGTACATCTGCCTTTTATGCTGAATGAAAGTTCGGTAATCCGCATGCTAACTAGTCTGTAGAGAATATTTGTCGAATCCGATATAAATGAAGTGTGTTCGGAAAACAGAATATCACGGTGAGCCAATCTATGTAAAATACATATCTCTTGGGTAGAATTTGCTCTAAGAGTTTTTTCTGAGAAAACTGCCTCATTTTTGAACCTGGCGTTTGAAAATCTCTGCAAAGTCAGAGAAAATGCTTCAAAGTGTCTATATGCCTTGTATTGTGATGCAAGATCGTAAAAGCACATGCAAACAAATCTGTCGTGAATATTTTTAGAAATCATTATGCATGCAGTGGGTTCGTATCACGGAAAGTCCCGGCGATGGAATCTATGTAAATTACACACCTATTGGTTAGAATTCGCTCCAAAAAATTTTCCCTGAGAAAACGGCCTGATTTTCCAAACTGGCATTAGGAAAAAGCTGCAAATTCAGAGTTAATGTTTTTACTTGTAAATATGCCATATATGGTGGATGAAAGTTCTGTAATCTACATGTTCACAACTCATTCGAGAAAGTTTGTTGAAACCTTGATGCATGTAGCGTGTTCGGAAAATGAAATGTCACTGTGAGGGAAACTATGTAAATTACAACTCTATTGGGAAGTACTCGCTCCACGAGTATTTTTCTGCTAAATCTGCCTCCTTTTCAAAACTGGCATTAGGAAAATCTTTCGTAATTTGAGAAAATGCTTCAAATTATCAACATGGCTTTTATGGTGGATGAAAGTTCGGTAATCCACATGGTAACAACTCTGTAGTGAATATTTGTCGAATCCGTGATGCATGTAGCGTGTTCGGAACACGGAATTTCACGATGACGGGTTCTATGTAAATTGCATGTCTATTGGGTAGAACTCGCTCCAAGTGGACTTTTATGTGGAAACTGCATGAGTTTAGAGACTGACATTAGGAGAACACTACTAAATCAGAATAAAATTTCTATGTATAAATATGCACTGTAAGGTGTATTAAAGTTCGTTAATACACATGTTCACAACTCATTAAAGAATGTTTCTTGAATACGTGGTGCATGTAACGTGTTCAGAACATGGAATGTCACGGTGATTGAAAGTAGGGAAATTACCTATCTTTTGAGTACAACTGGCTCCAAGAGCATTTTTCTGCCAAATCTGGCTCATTTTCAAAACTGGCTTTCAAACTAACGTGTGAAATCTGAGAAAATTCTTCAAAGTGTCAGTAAGCCTTGTATGGTGGATGAAAGTGCTGCAATCCACTTGCTAACAACTCTGAAGAGAATATTTGTCGCATCCGAGATGCATGTAGCGTGTTCGGAACACGGAATTTGACGGTGAGCGAATCCATGTAAATTACATGTCTATTGGTTAGAACCCGCTCCAAGAGGTTTTTGCCGTGAAATCGGCCTCATTTTCGAAACTGGCATTTGGAAAACTCTGTGAAATCACAGAAAATGCTTCTAAGCAACTATATGCCTTTTATATTGTGAAAGTCTTGTAATCCACATGCAAACAACACTGTAGTGTATTTTTGTCGAAGCTTATCTGCATGTAGCATGTTCGAAACACGTAAATTCACAGCGAGAGAATCTATGTAATTTACATATCTATTGGGTAGAAATCGCTCCAACAGTTTCCTCCTTTGAAAACTGCCTGATTTTCGAAAATGCTTTTAGGAAATATCTGCGAACTCAGTGTTAATGTTTCTAGGTGTCAATATGCCTTGTATGGTGGATGAAAGTTCTGTAACACACATGTACACAACTCATTAAGAATGTTTGTCAAATCCGTGATGTGTGTAGCGCGTTCAGAAAATGGACTGTCACGGTGACGAAGACTATATAAATTACATATCTATTGGTTAGAACACGCTCCAGGAGCATTTTACTGAAAAATCTGCCTCAGTTTGGAAACTGGTGTTATGAAAACGCTGCAAAATCTGAGTAAAAGCTTTAAGGTGACAATATGCCTTCAACGGGTTGTTAAAGAAGTGTAATTCACATGCTAAGAATTCAGAAGTGAATATTTGTTGAATCCGTGGTGCATGGATCGTTTTCGGAACACGGAATGTTACCGTGAAGGTATCTATGAAAATGAGATGTCTATGGGATAGAACATGCACCAAGAGAATTTTTCTGCGAAAACTGCCTGATTTTCGTAACTGACGTTAGGAAAATCGGCGAAATCTAAGTAAATGTTTCTAAGTGTAAATATGCCTTGTATTGTGGTTGAAATATCGGTAATCCACATGCTCATGGTCATTAAATAATGTTTGTTGAAGCCGTGATGTATGTAACGTTTTCAGAACACGGAATGTCTCGGTGAGTGAAGCTCTGAAAATAACAATTCTGCTGGATAGAACTCGCTTGAATTGAATGTTTCTGTGAAAATTTCATGATTTTCGAAACTGGATGATAGGAGAAACCTGCGAAATCAGAATAACTATTTCTAGGTATAAATATGTCTTGTATGGTGGATGAAAGTTCGGTAATCCACATGCTCACACTCATTAAAGAATGTTTGTCGAACTCGTGATGCATGCAAAGTGTTCGGAATACGGAATGTCATAGTGAAGGTAACAATGTAAGTTACATGTCTATTGGGTAGAACTCGCTTGAAGAGAATTTTTTTGCGAAATGTGCCTCATTTTGAAAACTGCCATTAGGAGAAACCTGTGAAATCTGAGAAAATGCTTCTAAGTGTCAATATGACTTGACTGGTGAATGAAAGTCCGGTAATCCACATGTTAATAACAGTGTAGTAATCATTTTTTAAACCGTGATTCATGTAGCGCTTTTGGAAAATGGAATTTCACGGTAATGAAAATATGTAAATTACAATTCTATTGAGTAGAACGAGCTAGAAGAGAATTTTTCTGCGAACATTGCATGATTATCGAATCTGAAGTTTGGAAAAAGCTGCAAAAAAGGAGTAAATATTTGCAGGTGTAAGTGTGCCATTATGTTGCAAGAAAGTTCAGTAATACACATATTCACAACATATTAAAGAATCTTTTTCTAATCCGTGATGCATATTACGTGTTCATAACGTGGAATTTCACGGTGATTGAAAAAATGTAAATTATTTCTCTATTGGATAGAACTCGCTCCGAGAGTGTTTTTCTGTGAAAACTTCGTCATTTTTAAACCTGGCGTTTAGAAAACGCTGTAAAATCTGAGAAAATACTTCTAAGAATCAATATTCAATGTATTGTGATGAAAGTTCATTAATCCACATGCTACCAAATTTGTAGTGATTGTTTGTCGAATCCTTTATGCATGTAACATGTTCGGAACACGGAATTTCACGGCCAGGGAATTTATGTAAATTACATTTCCCTTGGTTAGAAATCACTCCAAGAGATTTTTCCTGAGAAATCGGCCTGATTTTGAAACCTGGTTTTAGGAAATATCTGCGAACCCAGATTACTAGATTCTCGGTGTACATCTGCCTTTTATGGTGGATGAAAGTTCGGTAATCCGCATGCTAACTACTCTGTAGTGAATATTTGTCGAATCCGAGATACGTGAAGTGTGTTCGGAACACAGAATATCACGGTGAGCCAATCTATATAAAATACATGTCTCGGGTAGAATTTGCTCTAAGAGTTTTTTCTGAGAAATCTGCCTCATTTTTGTACCTGGCGTTTGAAAATCTCTGCAAAATCTGGGAAAATTATTCAAAGTGTCAATATGCTTTTATTGTGATGCAAGATCGTAAAACCACATGCAAACAAATCTGTGGTGAATATTTTTAGAAAGCATTTTGCATGCAGTGGGATCGTATCACGGAAAATCCCGGCGATGGAATCTATGTAAATTACACACCTATTGGTTAGAATTTACTCCAAAAATTTTTCCCTGAGAAAACGGCCTGATTTTCCAAACTGGCATTAGGAAAAAGCTGCAAATTCAGAGTTAATGTTTCTAGTGGTAAATATGCCATGTATGGTGGATGAAAGTTCTGTAATCTACATGTTCACAACTCATCCGAGAAAGTTTGTTGAAACCTTGATGCATGTAGCGTGTTCGGAAAATGGAATGTCACTGTGAGGGAAACTATGTAAATTACATTTCTATTGGGAAGTACTCGCTCCACGAGAATTTTTCTGCGAATCTGCCTCCTTTTCAAAACTGGCATTAGGAAAAACTTTCGAAATGTGAGAAAATGCTTCAAATTGTCAACATGGCTTTTATGGTGGATGAAAGTTTGGTTATCCTTATGCTAACAACTCTGTAGTGAATATTTGCGAATCCGTGATGCATGTAGCTTTTTCGGAACACGGAATTTCACGATGACGGGTTCTATGTAAATGGCATGTCTATTGGGTAGAACTCGCTCCAAGAGGATTTTTCTGTGGAAACTGCATGACTTTAGAGACTGACATTAGGAGAATACTACTAAATCAGAATAAAATTTCTATGTATAAATATGCACTGTATGGTGGATTGAAGTACGTTAATACACATGTACACAACTCATTAAAGAATGTTTTTTGAATCCGTGGTGCATGTAACGTGTTCAGAACACGGAATATCACGGTGATTGGAAGTAGGGAAATTACCTATCTTTTGGGTAGAACTGGCTCCAAGAGCATTTTTCTGCCAAATCTGCCTCATTTTCAAAACTGGCGTTCAAACTCACGTGTGAAATCTGAGAAAATTCTTCAAAGTGTCATTAAGGTTTTTATGGTGGATGAAAGTGCTGTAATCCACTTGCTAACAACTCTGTAGTGAATATATGTCACACCCAAGATGCATGTAGCGTGTTCGGAACATGGAATTTGATGGTGAGCTTATCCATGTAAATTACATGTCTATTAGTTAGAACACGCTCCAAGAGATTTTTGCTGTGAAATCTGCCTCATTTTCGAAACTGGCATTTGGAAAACTCTGTGAAATCACAGAAAATGCTTCTATGCATCTATAGGCCTTATATACTGAGAAAGTCCTTTAGTCCACATGCAAGAAACTCTCTAGTGTATTTTTGTCGAAAGTTTTCTGCATGTAGCATGTTCGAAACACGTAAGTTCACAGCAGGAATATCGATGTAAATTACATATCCATTGGGTAGAACACGCTCCAAATGTTTTTTCCTTTGGAACTGCCTGATTTTCGTTACTGCTATTAGGAAATGTCTGCGAAATCAGTGTTAAAGTTTCTAGGTGTCAATATGCCTTGTATGGTGGATGAAAGTTGTGTAACAGACATGTACACAACTCATTAAGAATGTTTGTCAAATCCGTTTTGTGTGTAGCGCGTTCGGAACATGGACTGTCACGGTGACGGAAACTATATAAATTACATATCTATTGGTTAGAACACGCTCCAGGAGCATTTTACTGAAACATCTGCCTCAGTTTGGAAACTGTTGTTATGAAAACGCTGCAAAATCTGAGTAAAAGCTTTAAGGTGACAATATGCCTTCAACGGGTTGTTAAAGAAGTGTAATTCACATGCTAAGAATTCAGAAGTGAATATTTGTTGAATCCGTGGTGCATGGATCGTTTTCGGAACACGGAATGTTACCGTGAAGGTATCTATGAAAATGAGATGTCTATGGGATAGAACATGCACCAAGAGAATTTTTCTGCGAAAACTGCCTGATTTTCGTAACTGACGTTAGGAAAATCGGCGAAATCTAAGTAAATGTTTCTAAGTGTAAATATGCCTTGTATTGTGGTTGAAATATCGGTAATCCACATGCTCATGGTCATTAAATAATGTTTGTTGAAGCCGTGATGTATGTAACGTTTTCAGAACACGGAATGTCTCGGTGAGTGAAGCTCTGAAAATAACAATTCTGCTGGATAGAACTCGCTTGAATTGAATGTTTCTGTGAAAATTTCATGATTTTCGAAACTGGATGATAGGAGAAACCTGCGAAATCAGAATAACTATTTCTAGGTATAAATATGTCTTGTATGGTGGATGAAAGTTCGGTAATCCACATGCTCACACTCATTAAAGAATGTTTGTCGAACTCGTGATGCATGCAAAGTGTTCGGAATACGGAATGTCATAGTGAAGGTAACAATGTAAGTTACATGTCTATTGGGTAGAACTCGCTTGAAGAGAATTTTTTTGCGAAATGTGCCTCATTTTGAAAACTGCCATTAGGAGAAACCTGTGAAATCTGAGAAAATGCTTCTAAGTGTCAATATGACTTGACTGGTGAATGAAAGTCCGGTAATCCACATGTTAATAACAGTGTAGTAATCATTTTTTAAACCGTGATTCATGTAGCGCTTTTGGAAAATGGAATTTCACGGTAATGAAAATATGTAAATTACAATTCTATTGAGTAGAACGAGCTAGAAGAGAATTTTTCTGCGAACATTGCATGATTATCGAATCTGAAGTTTGGAAAAAGCTGCAAAAAAGGAGTAAATATTTGCAGGTGTAAGTGTGCCATTATGTTGCAAGAAAGTTCAGTAATACACATATTCACAACATATTAAAGAATCTTTTTCTAATCCGTGATGCATATTACGTGTTCATAACGTGGAATTTCACGGTGATTGAAAAAATGTAAATTATTTCTCTATTGGATAGAACTCGCTCCGAGAGTGTTTTTCTGTGAAAACTTCGTCATTTTTAAACCTGGCGTTTAGAAAACGCTGTAAAATCTGAGAAAATACTTCTAAGAATCAATATTCAATGTATTGTGATGAAAGTTCATTAATCCACATGCTACCAAATTTGTAGTGATTGTTTGTCGAATCCTTTATGCATGTAACATGTTCGGAACACGGAATTTCACGGCCAGGGAATTTATGTAAATTACATTTCCCTTGGTTAGAAATCACTCCAAGAGATTTTTCCTGAGAAATCGGCCTGATTTTGAAACCTGGTTTTAGGAAATATCTGCGAACCCAGATTACTAGATTCTCGGTGTACATCTGCCTTTTATGGTGGATGAAAGTTCGGTAATCCGCATGCTAACTACTCTGTAGTGAATATTTGTCGAATCCGAGATACGTGAAGTGTGTTCGGAACACAGAATATCACGGTGAGCCAATCTATATAAAATACATGTCTCGGGTAGAATTTGCTCTAAGAGTTTTTTCTGAGAAATCTGCCTCATTTTTGTACCTGGCGTTTGAAAATCTCTGCAAAATCTGGGAAAATTATTCAAAGTGTCAATATGCTTTTATTGTGATGCAAGATCGTAAAACCACATGCAAACAAATCTGTGGTGAATATTTTTAGAAAGCATTTTGCATGCAGTGGGATCGTATCACGGAAAATCCCGGCGATGGAATCTATGTAAATTACACACCTATTGGTTAGAATTTACTCCAAAAATTTTTCCCTGAGAAAACGGCCTGATTTTCCAAACTGGCATTAGGAAAAAGCTGCAAATTCAGAGTTAATGTTTCTAGTGGTAAATATGCCATGTATGGTGGATGAAAGTTCTGTAATCTACATGTTCACAACTCATCCGAGAAAGTTTGTTGAAACCTTGATGCATGTAGCGTGTTCGGAAAATGGAATGTCACTGTGAGGGAAACTATGTAAATTACATTTCTATTGGGAAGTACTCGCTCCACGAGAATTTTTCTGCGAATCTGCCTCCTTTTCAAAACTGGCATTAGGAAAAACTTTCGAAATGTGAGAAAATGCTTCAAATTGTCAACATGGCTTTTATGGTGGATGAAAGTTTGGTTATCCTTATGCTAACAACTCTGTAGTGAATATTTGCGAATCCGTGATGCATGTAGCTTTTTCGGAACACGGAATTTCACGATGACGGGTTCTATGTAAATGGCATGTCTATTGGGTAGAACTCGCTCCAAGAGGATTTTTCTGTGGAAACTGCATGACTTTAGAGACTGACATTAGGAGAATACTACTAAATCAGAATAAAATTTCTATGTATAAATATGCACTGTATGGTGGATTGAAGTACGTTAATACACATGTACACAACTCATTAAAGAATGTTTTTTGAATCCGTGGTGCATGTAACGTGTTCAGAACACGGAATATCACGGTGATTGGAAGTAGGGAAATTACCTATCTTTTGGGTAGAACTGGCTCCAAGAGCATTTTTCTGCCAAATCTGCCTCATTTTCAAAACTGGCGTTCAAACTCACGTGTGAAATCTGAGAAAATTCTTCAAAGTGTCATTAAGGTTTTTATGGTGGATGAAAGTGCTGTAATCCACTTGCTAACAACTCTGTAGTGAATATATGTCACACCCAAGATGCATGTAGCGTGTTCGGAACATGGAATTTGATGGTGAGCTTATCCATGTAAATTACATGTCTATTAGTTAGAACACGCTCCAAGAGATTTTTGCTGTGAAATCTGCCTCATTTTCGAAACTGGCATTTGGAAAACTCTGTGAAATCACAGAAAATGCTTCTATGCATCTATAGGCCTTATATACTGAGAAAGTCCTTTAGTCCACATGCAAGAAACTCTCTAGTGTATTTTTGTCGAAAGTTTTCTGCATGTAGCATGTTCGAAACACGTAAGTTCACAGCAGGAATATCGATGTAAATTACATATCCATTGGGTAGAACACGCTCCAAATGTTTTTTCCTTTGGAACTGCCTGATTTTCGTTACTGCTATTAGGAAATGTCTGCGAAATCAGTGTTAAAGTTTCTAGGTGTCAATATGCCTTGTATGGTGGATGAAAGTTGTGTAACAGACATGTACACAACTCATTAAGAATGTTTGTCAAATCCGTTTTGTGTGTAGCGCGTTCGGAACATGGACTGTCACGGTGACGGAAACTATATAAATTACATATCTATTGGTTAGAACACGCTCCAGGAGCATTTTACTGAAACATCTGCCTCAGTTTGGAAACTGTTGTTATGAAAACGCTGCAAAATCTGAGTAAAAGCTTTAAGGTGACAATATGTCTTCAACGGGTTGTTAAAGATGTGTAATTCACATGCTAAGAACTCAGCAGTGAATATTTGTTGAATCCGTGCTGCATGGACCGTTTTCGGAACACGGAATATTACGGTGAAGGTACCTATGAAAATGAGATGTCTATTGGACACAACATGCACCAAGAGAATTTTTCAGCGAAAACTGACTGATTTTCGTAACTGTCATTTGGAAAACCGGCGAAATGTAAGTAAATGTGTCTATGTGTAAATATGCCTTGTATTGTGGTTGAAAAATCGGTAATCAACATGCACACGGTCATTAAATAATGTTTGTCGAAGCCGTGATGAATGAAATGTTTTCGGAACACGGAATGTCTCGGTGAGTGAAGCTCTGAAAATAACAATTCTGCTGGATTGAACTCACTTGAATTGAATGTTTCTGTGAAAATTTCATGATTTTCGAAACTGGAGGTTAGGAAAAACCTGTGAAATCAGAATAACTACTTCTAGGTGTAAATATGCCTTGTATGCTGGATGAAAGTCTGGTAATCCACATGCAAACAAATTGGTAGTTAATATTTGTCGAGTCCTTTATGCATGTAACATGTTCGGAACACGGAATTTCACGGCCAGGGAATTTATGTAAATTACATTTCCCTTGGTTAGAAATCAGTCCAAGAGTTTTTTCCTGAGAAATCGGCCTGATTTTATAAACTGGTGTTAGGAAAAACCTGCGAACCCAGATTACTAGATACACGGTGAACATCTGCCTTTTATGGTGGATGATAGTTCGGTAATCCGCATGCTAACTAGTCTGTAGAGAATATTTGTCGAATCCGACTTACATGAAGTGTGTTCGGAACACAGAATATCACGGTGAGCGTATCTATGTAAAATACATTTCTCATGGGTAGAATTTGCTCTAAGAGTTTTTTCTGAGAATTCTGCCTCATTTTTGAACCTGGCGTTTGAAAATCTCCGCAAAATCTGGGAAAATTATTCAAAGTGTCAATATGCCTAGTATTGTGATGCAAGATCATAAAACCACATGCAAAAAAATCTGTGGTGAATATTTTTAGAAAGCGTTATGCATGCAGTGGGATCGTATCACGGAAAATCCCCGCGATGGAATCTATGTAAATTACACACCTATTGGTTAGAATTCGCTCCAAAAATTTTTCCCTGAGAAAACGGCCTGATTTTCCAAACTGGCATTAGGAAAAAGCTGCAAATTCAGAGTTAATGTTTCTACTTGTAAATATGCCATGTATGGTGGATGAAAGTTCTGTAATCTACATGTTCACAACTCATTCGAGAAAGTTTGTTGAAACTTTGATGCATGTAGCGTGTTCGGAAAATGGAATGTCAGTGCGAGGGAAACTATTTAAATTACATTTCTATTAGGAAGTACTCGCTCCACGAGTATTTTTCTGCTAAATCTGCCTCCTTTTAAAAACTGGCATTAAGAAAAACTTTCGAAATGTGAGAAAATGCTTCAAATTGTCAACATGGCTTTTATGGTGGATGAAAGTTCGGTAATCCTTAAGCTAACAACTCTGTAGTGAATATTTGCGAATCCGTGATGCATGTAGCTTTTTCGGAACACGGAATTTCACGATGACGGGTTCTATGTAAATGGCATGTCTATTGGGTAGAACTCGCTCCAAGAGGATTTTTCTGTGGAAACTGCATGATTTTAGAGACTGACATTAGGAGAATACTACTAAACCAAAATAAAATTTCTATGTATAAATATGCACTGTAATGTGGATTAAAGTTCATTAATACACATGTACACAACTCATTAAAGAATGTTTTTTGAATCCATGGTGCATGTAACGTGTTTAGAACATGGAATGTCACGGTGATTGAAAGTAGGGAAATTACCTATCTTTTGGGTAGAAATGGCTCCAAGAGCATTTTTCTGCCAAATCTGGCTCATTTTCAAAACTGGCGTTCAAACTAACGTGTGAAATCTGAGAAAATTCTTCAAAGTGTCAGTAAGCCTTGTATGGTGGATGAAAGTGCTCTAATCCACTTGCTAACAACTCTGTAGTGAATAATTGTCGCATCCGAATTGCACGTAGTCTGTTAGGAACACGGAATTTGACGGTGAGCGAATCCATGTAAATTACATGTCTAATGGTTAGAACCCGCTCCAAGAGGTTTTTGCCGTGAAATCGGCCTCATTTTCGAAACTGGCATTTGGAAAACTCTGTGAAATCACAGAAAATGCTTCTAAGCAACTATATGCCTTTTATATTGTGAAAGTCTTGTAATCCACATGCAAACAACACAGTAGTGTATTTTTGTCGAAGCTTATCTGCATGTAGCATGTTCGAAACACGTAAATTCACAGCGAGAGAATCTATGTAATTTACATATGTATTGGGTAGAAATCGCTCCAACAGTTTCCTCCTTTGAAAACTGCCTGATTTTCGAAAATGCTTTTAGGAAATATCTGCGAACTCAGTGTTAATGTTTCTAGGTGTCAATATGCCTTGTATGGTGGATGAAAGTTCTGTAACACACATGTACACAACTCATTAAGAATGTTTGTCAAATCCGTGATGTGTGTAGCGCGTTCAGAAAATGGACTGTCACGGTGACGAAGACTATATAAATTACATATCTATTGGTTAGAACACGCTCCAGGAGCATTTTACTGAAAAATCTGCCTCAGTTTGGAAACTGGTGTTATGAAAACGCTGCAAAATCTGAGTAAAAGCTTTAAGGTGACAATATGCCTTCAACGGGTTGTTAAAGAAGTGTAATTCACATGCTAAGAATTCAGAAGTGAATATTTGTTGAATCCGTGGTGCATGGATCGTTTTCGGAACACGGAATGTTACCGTGAAGGTATCTATGAAAATGAGATGTCTATGGGATAGAACATGCACCAAGAGAATTTTTCTGCGAAAACTGCCTGATTTTCGTAACTGACGTTAGGAAAATCGGTGAAATCTAAGTAAATGTTTCTAAGTGTAAATATGCCTTGTACTGTGGTTCAAAAATCGGTAATCCACATGCTCATGGTCATTAAATAATGTTTGTTGAAGCCGTGATGTATGTAACGTTTTCAGAACACGGAATGTCTCGGTGAGTGAAGCTCTGAAAATAACAATTCTGCTGGATAGAACTCGCTTGAATTGAATGTTTCTGTGAAAATTTCATGATTTTCGAAACTGGATGATAGGAAAAACCTGCGAAATCAGAATAACTATTTCTAGGTATAAATATGTCTTGTATGGTGGATGAAAGTTCGGTAATCCACATGCTCACACTCATTAAAGAATGTTTGTCGAACTCGTGATGCATGCAAAGTGTTCGGAATACGGAATGTCATAGTGAAGGTAACAATGTAAGTTACATGTCTATTGGGTAGAACTCGCTTGAAGAGAATTTTTTTGCGAAATGTGCCTCATTTTGAAAACTGCCATTAGGAGAAACCTGTGAAATCTGAGAAAATGCTTCTAAGTGTCAATATGCCTTGACTGGTGAATGAAAGTCCGGTAATCCACATGTTAATAACAGTGTAGTAATCATTTTTTAAACCGTGATTCATGTAGCGCTTTTGGAAAATGGAATTTCACGGTAATGAAAATATGTAAATTACAATTCTATTGAGTAGAACGAGCTAGAAGAGAATTTTTCTGCGAACATTGCATGATTATCGAATCTGAAGTTTGGAAAAAGCTGCAAAAAAGGAGTAAATATTTGCAGGTGTAAGTGTGCCATTATGTTGCAAGAAAGTTCAGTAATACACATATTCACAACATATTAAAGAATCTTTTTCTAATCCGTGATGCATATTACGTGTTCATAACGTGGAATTTCACGGTGATTGAAAAAATGTAAATTATTTCTCTATTGGATAGAACTCGCTCCGAGAGTGTTTTTCTGTGAAAACTTCGTCATTTTTAAACCTGGCGTTTAGAAAACGCTGCAAAATCTGAGAAAATACTTCTAAGAATCAATATTCAATGTATTGTGATGAAAGTTCATTAATCCACATGCTACCAAATTTGTAGTGATTGTTTGTCGAATCCTTTATGCATGTAACATGTTCGGAACACGGAATTTCACGGCCAGGGAATTTATGTAAATTACATTTCCCTTGGTTAGAAATCACTCCAAGAGATTTTTCCTGAGAAATCGGCCTGATTTTGAAACCTGGTTTTAGGAAATATCTGCGAACCCAGATTACTAGATTCTCGGTGTACATCTGCCTTTTATGGTGGATGAAAGTTCGGTAATCCGCATGCTAACTACTCTGTAGTGAATATTTGTCGAATCCGAGATACGTGAAGTGTGTTCGGAACACAGAATATCACGGTGAGCCAATCTATATAAAATACATGTCTCTTGGGTAGAATTTGCTCTAAGAGTTTTTTCTGAGAAATCTGCCTCATTTTTGTACCTGGCGTTTGAAAATCTCTGCAAAATCTGGGAAAATTATTCAAAGTGTCAATATGCTTTTATTGTGATGCAAGATCGTAAAACCACATGCAAACAAATCTGTGGTGAATATTTTTAGAAAGCATTTTGCATGCAGTGGGATCGTATCACGGAAAATCCCGGCGATGGAATCTATGTAAATTACACACCTATTGGTTAGAATTTACTCCAAAAATTTTTCCCTGAGAAAACGGCCTGATTTTCCAAACTGGCATTAGGAAAAAGCTGCAAATTCAGAGTTAATGTTTCTAGTGGTAAATATGCCATGTATGGTGGATGAAAGTTCTGTAATCTACATGTTCACAACTCATCCGAGAAAGTTTGTTGAAACCTTGATGCATGTAGCGTGTTCGGAAAATGGAATGTCACTGTGAGGGAAACTATGTAAATTACATTTCTATTGGGAAGTACTCGCTCCACGAGAATTTTTCTGCGAATCTGCCTCCTTTTCAAAACTGGCATTAGGAAAAACTTTCGAAATGTGAGAAAATGCTTCAAATTGTCAACATGGCTTTTATGGTGGATGAAAGTTTGGTAATCCTTATGCTAACAACTCTGTAGTGAATATTTGCGAATCCGTGATGCATGTAGCTTTTTCGGAACACGGAATTTCACGATGACGGGTTCTATGTAAATGGCATGTCTATTGGGTAGAACTCGCTCCAAGAGGATTTTTCTGTGGAAACTGCATGACTTTAGAGACTGACATTAGGAGAATACTACTAAATCAGAATAAAATTTCTATGTATAAATATGCACTGTATGGTGGATTGAAGTACGTTAATACACATGTACACAACTCATTAAAGAATGTTTTTTGAATCCGTGGTGCATGTAACGTGTTCAGAACACGGAATATCACGGTGATTGGAAGTAGGGAAATTACCTATCTTTTGGGTAGAACTGGCTCCAAGAGCATTTTTCTGCCAAATCTGCCTCATTTTCAAAACTGGCGTTCAAACTCACGTGTGAAATCTGAGAAAATTCTTCAAAGTGTCATTAAGGTTTTTATGGTGGATGAAAGTGCTGTAATCCACTTGCTAACAACTCTGTAGTGAATATATGTCACACCCAAGATGCATGTAGCGTGTTCGGAACATGGAATTTGATGGTGAGCTTATCCATGTAAATTACATGTCTATTAGTTAGAACACGCTCCAAGAGATTTTTGCTGTGAAATCTGCCTCATTTTCGAAACTGGCATTTGGAAAACTCTGTGAAATCACAGAAAATGCTTCTATGCATCTATAGGCCTTATATACTGAGAAAGTCCTTTAGTCCACATGCAAGAAACTCTCTAGTGTATTTTTGTCGAAAGTTTTCTGCATGTAGCATGTTCGAAACACGTAAGTTCACAGCAGGAATATCGATGTAAATTACATATCCATTGGGTAGAACACGCTCCAAATGTTTTTTCCTTTGGAACTGCCTGATTTTCGTTACTGCTATTAGGAAATGTCTGCGAAATCAGTGTTAAAGTTTCTAGGTGTCAATATGCCTTGTATGGTGGATGAAAGTTGTGTAACAGACATGTACACAACTCATTAAGAATGTTTGTCAAATCCGTTTTGTGTGTAGCGCGTTCGGAACATGGACTGTCACGGTGACGGAAACTATATAAATTACATATCTATTGGTTAGAACACGCTCCAGGAGCATTTTACTGAAACATCTGCCTCAGTTTGGAAACTGTTGTTATGAAAACGCTGCAAAATCTGAGTAAAAGCTTTAAGGTGACAATATGTCTTCAACGGGTTGTTAAAGATGTGTAATTCACATGCTAAAAA
This sequence comes from Camelus bactrianus, assembly GCF_048773025.1. Taxonomy (NCBI): domain Eukaryota; kingdom Metazoa; phylum Chordata; class Mammalia; order Artiodactyla; family Camelidae; genus Camelus; species Camelus bactrianus. Next base: position 150,699,706 of record NC_133541.1, read on the forward strand.
CTCAGCAGTGAATATTTGTTGAATCCGTGCTGCATGGACCGTTTTCGGAACACGGAATATTACGGTGAAGGTACCTATGAAAATGAGATGTCTATTGGACACAACATGCACCAAGAGAATTTTTCAGCGAAAACTGACTGATTTTCGTAACTGTCATTTGGAAAACCGGCGAAATGTAAGTAAATGTGTCTATGTGTAAATATGCCTTGTATTGTGGTTGAAAAATCGGTAATCAACATGCACACGGTCATTAAATAATGTTTGTCGAAGCCGTGATGAATGAAATGTTTTCGGAACACGGAATGTCTCGGTGAGTGAAGCTCTGAAAATAACAATTCTGCTGGATTGAACTCACTTGAATTGAATGTTTCTGTGAAAATTTCATGATTTTCGAAACTGGAGGTTAGGAAAAACCTGTGAAATCAGAATAACTACTTCTAGGTGTAAATATGCCTTGTATGCTGGATGAAAGTCTGGTAATCCACATGCAAACAAATTGGTAGTTAATATTTGTCGAGTCCTTTATGCATGTAACATGTTCGGAACACGGAATTTCACGGCCAGGGAATTTATGTAAATTACATTTCCCTTGGTTAGAAATCAGTCCAAGAGTTTTTTCCTGAGAAATCGGCCTGATTTTATAAACTGGCGTTAGGAAAAACCTGCGAACCCAGATTACTAGATACACGGTGAACATCTGCCTTTTATGGTGGATGATAGTTCGGTAATCCGCATGCTAACTAGTCTGTAGAGAATATTTGTCGAATCCGACTTACATGAAGTGTGTTCGGAACACAGAATATCACGGTGAGCGTATCTATGTAAAATACATTTCTCATGGGTAGAATTTGCTCTAAGAGTTTTTTCTGAGAATTCTGCCTCATTTTTGAACCTGGCGTTTGAAAATCTCCGCAAAATCTGGGAAAATTATTCAAAGTGTCAATATGCCTAGTATTGTGATGCAAGATCATAAAACCACATGCAAAAAAATCTGTGGTGAATATTTTTAGAAAGCGTTATGCATGCAGTGGGATCGTATCACGGAAAATCCCCGCGATGGAATCTATGTAAATTACACACCTATTGGTTAGAATTCGCTCCAAAAATTTTTCCCTGAGAAAACGGCCTGATTTTCCAAACTGGCATTAGGAAAAAGCTGCAAATTCAGAGTTAATGTTTCTACTTGTAAATATGCCATGTATGGTGGATGAAAGTTCTGTAATCTACATGTTCACAACTCATTCGAGAAAGTTTGTTGAAACTTTGATGCATGTAGCGTGTTCGGAAAATGGAATGTCAGTGCGAGGGAAACTATTTAAATTACATTTCTATTAGGAAGTACTCGCTCCACGAGTATTTTTCTGCTAAATCTGCCTCCTTTTAAAAACTGGCATTAAGAAAAACTTTCGAAATGTGAGAAAATGCTTCAAATTGTCAACATGGCTTTTATGGTGGATGAAAGTTCGGTAATCCTTAAGCTAACAACTCTGTAGTGAATATTTGCGAATCCGTGATGCATGTAGCTTTTTCGGAACACGGAATTTCACCATGACGGGTTCTATGTAAATGGCATGTCTATTGGGTAGAACTCGCTCCAAGAGGATTTTTCTGTGGAAACTGCATGATTTTAGAGACTGACATTAGGAGAATACTACTAAACCAAAATAAAATTTCTATGTATAAATATGCACTGTAATGTGGATTAAAGTTCATTAATACACATGTACACAACTCATTAAAGAATGTTTTTTGAATCCATGGTGCATGTAACGTGTTTAGAACATGGAATGTCACGGTGATTGAAAGTAGGGAAATTACCTATCTTTTGGGTAGAAATGGCTCCAAGAGCATTTTTCTGCCAAATCTGGCTCATTTTCAAAACTGGCGTTCAAACTAACGTGTGAAATCTGAGAAAATTCTTCAAAGTGTCAGTAAGCCTTGTATGGTGGATGAAAGTGCTCTAATCCACTTGCTAACAACTCTGTAGTGAATAATTGTCGCATCCGAATTGCACGTAGTCTGTTAGGAACACGGAATTTGACGGTGAGCGAATCCATGTAAATTACATGTCTAATGGTTAGAACCCGCTCCAAGAGGTTTTTGCCGTGAAATCGGCCTCATTTTCGAAACTGGCATTTGGAAAACTCTGTGAAATCACAGAAAATGCTTCTAAGCAACTATATGCCTTTTATATTGTGAAAGTCTTGTAATCCACATGCAAACAACACAGTAGTGTATTTTTGTCGAAGCTTATCTGCATGTAGCATGTTCGAAACACGTAAATTCACAGCGAGAGAATCTATGTAATTTACATATGTATTGGGTAGAAATCGCTCCAACAGTTTCCTCCTTTGAAAACTGCCTGATTTTCGAAAATGCTTTTAGGAAATATCTGCGAACTCAGTGTTAATGTTTCTAGGTGTCAATATGCCTTGTATGGTGGATGAAAGTTCTGTAACACACATGTACACAACTCATTAAGAATGTTTGTCAAATCCGTGATGTGTGTAGCGCGTTCAGAAAATGGACTGTCACGGTGACGAAGACTATATAAATTACATATCTATTGGTTAGAACACGCTCCAGGAGCATTTTACTGAAAAATCTGCCTCAGTTTGGAAACTGGTGTTATGAAAACGCTGCAAAATCTGAGTAAAAGCTTTAAGGTGACAATATGCCTTCAACGGGTTGTTAAAGAAGTGTAATTCACATGCTAAGAATTCAGAAGTGAATATTTGTTGAATCCGTGGTGCATGGATCGTTTTCGGAACACGGAATGTTACCGTGAAGGTATCTATGAAAATGAGATGTCTATGGGATAGAACATGCACCAAGAGAATTTTTCTGCGAAAACTGCCTGATTTTCGTAACTGACGTTAGGAAAATCGGCGAAATCTAAGTAAATGTTTCTAAGTGTAAATATGCCTTGTACTGTGGTTCAAAAATCGGTAATCCACATGCTCATGGTCATTAAATAATGTTTGTTGAAGCCGTGATGTATGTAACGTTTTCAGAACACGGAATGTCTCGGTGAGTGAAGCTCTGAAAATAACAATTCTGCTGGATAGAACTCGCTTGAATTGAATGTTTCTGTGAAAATTTCATGATTTTCGAAACTGGATGATAGGAAAAACCTGCGAAATCAGAATAACTATTTCTAGGTATAAATATGTCTTGTATGGTGGATGAAAGTTCGGTAATCCACATGCTCACACTCATTAAAGAATGTTTGTCGAACTCGTGATGCATGCAAAGTGTTCGGAATACGGAATGTCATAGTGAAGGTAACAATGTAAGTTACATGTCTATTGGGTAGAACTCGCTTGAAGAGAATTTTTTTGCGAAATGTGCCTCATTTTGAAAACTGCCATTAGGAGAAACCTGTGAAATCTGAGAAAATGCTTCTAAGTGTCAATATGCCTTGACTGGTGAATGAAAGTCCGGTAATCCACATGTTAATAACAGTGTAGTAATCATTTTTTAAACCGTGATTCATGTAGCGCTTTTGGAAAATGGAATTTCACGGTAATGAAAATATGTAAATTACAATTCTATTGAGTAGAACGAGCTAGAAGAGAATTTTTCTGCGAACATTGCATGATTATCGAATCTGAAGTTTGGAAAAAGCTGCAAAAAAGGAGTAAATATTTGCAGGTGTAAGTGTGCCATTATGTTGCAAGAAAGTTCAGTAATACACATATTCACAACATATTAAAGAATCTTTTTCTAATCCGTGATGCATATTACGTGTTCATAACGTGGAATTTCACGGTGATTGAAAAAATGTAAATTATTTCTCTATTGGATAGAACTCGCTCCGAGAGTGTTTTTCTGTGAAAACTTCGTCATTTTTAAACCTGGCGTTTAGAAAACGCTGCAAAATCTGAGAAAATACTTCTAAGAATCAATATTCAATGTATTGTGATGAAAGTTCATTAATCCACATGCTACCAAATTTGTAGTGATTGTTTGTCGAATCCTTTATGCATGTAACATGTTCGGAACACGGAATTTCACGGCCAGGGAATTTATGTAAATTACATTTCCCTTGGTTAGAAATCACTCCAAGAGATTTTTCCTGAGAAATCGGCCTGATTTTGAAACCTGGTTTTAGGAAATATCTGCGAACCCAGATTACTAGATTCTCGGTGTACATCTGCCTTTTATGGTGGATGAAAGTTCGGTAATCCGCATGCTAACTACTCTGTAGTGAATATTTGTCGAATCCGAGATACGTGAAGTGTGTTCGGAACACAGAATATCACGGTGAGCCAATCTATATAAAATACATGTCTCTTGGGTAGAATTTGCTCCAAGAGTTTTTTCTGAGAAATCTGCCTCATTTTTGTACCTGGCGTTTGAAAATCTCTGCAAAATCTGGGAAAATTATTCAAAGTGTCAATATGCTTTTATTGTGATGCAAGATCGTAAAACCACATGCAAACAAATCTGTGGTGAATATTTTTAGAAAGCATTTTGCATGCAGTGGGATCGTATCACGGAAAATCCCGGCGATGGAATCTATGTAAATTACACACCTATTGGTTAGAATTTACTCCAAAAATTTTTCCCTGAGAAAATGGCCTGATTTTCCAAACTGGCATTAGGAAAAAGCTGCAAATTCAGAGTTAATGTTTCTAGTGGTAAATATGCCATGTATGGTGGATGAAAGTTCTGTAATCTACATGTTCACAACTCATCCGAGAAAGTTTGTTGAAACCTTGATGCATGTAGCGTGTTCGGAAAATGGAATGTCACTGTGAGGGAAACTATGTAAATTACATTTCTATTGGGAAGTACTCGCTCCACGAGAATTTTTCTGCGAATCTGCCTCCTTTTCAAAACTGGCATTAGGAAAAACTTTCGAAATGTGAGAAAATGCTTCAAATTGTCAACATGGCTTTTATGGTGGATGAAAGTTTGGTAATCCTTATGCTAACAACTCTGTAGTGAATATTTGCGAATCCGTGATGCATGTAGCTTTTTCGGAACACGGAATTTCACGATGACGGGTTCTATGTAAATGGCATGTCTATTGGGTAGAACTCGCTCCAAGAGGATTTTTCTGTGGAAACTGCATGACTTTAGAGACTGACATTAGGAGAATACTACTAAATCAGAATAAAATTTCTATGTATAAATATGCACTGTATGGTGGATTGAAGTACGTTAATACACATGTACACAACTCATTAAAGAATGTTTTTTGAATCCGTGGTGCATGTAACGTGTTCAGAACACGGAATATCACGGTGATTGGAAGTAGGGAAATTACCTATCTTTTGGGTAGAACTGGCTCCAAGAGCATTTTTCTGCCAAATCTGCCTCATTTTCAAAACTGGCGTTCAAACTCACGTGTGAAATCTGAGAAAATTCTTCAAAGTGTCATTAAGGTTTTTATGGTGGATGAAAGTGCTGTAATCCACTTGCTAACAACTCTGTAGTGAATATATGTCACACCCAAGATGCATGTAGCGTGTTCGGAACATGGAATTTGATGGTGAGCTTATCCATGTAAATTACATGTCTATTAGTTAGAACACGCTCCAAGAGATTTTTGCTGTGAAATCTGCCTCATTTTCGAAACTGGCATTTGGAAAACTCTGTGAAATCACAGAAAATGCTTCTATGCATCTATAGGCCTTATATACTGAGAAAGTCCTTTAGTCCACATGCAAGAAACTCTCTAGTGTATTTTTGTCGAAAGTTTTCTGCATGTAGCATGTTCGAAACACGTAAGTTCACAGCAGGAATATCGATGTAAATTACATATCCATTGGGTAGAACACGCTCCAAATGTTTTTTCCTTTGGAACTGCCTGATTTTCGTTACTGCTATTAGGAAATGTCTGCGAAATCAGTGTTAAAGTTTCTAGGTGTCAATATGCCTTGTATGGTGGATGAAAGTTGTGTAACAGACATGTACACAACTCATTAAGAATGTTTGTCAAATCCGTTTTGTGTGTAGCGCGTTCGGAACATGGACTGTCACGGTGACGGAAACTATATAAATTACATATCTATTGGTTAGAACACGCTCCAGGAGCATTTTACTGAAACATCTGCCTCAGTTTGGAAACTGTTGTTATGAAAACGCTGCAAAATCTGAGTAAAAGCTTTAAGGTGACAATATGTCTTCAACGGGTTGTTAAAGATGTGTAATTCACATGCTAAGAACTCAGCAGTGAATATTTGTTGAATCCGTGCTGCATGGACCGTTTTCGGAACACGGAATATTACGGTGAAGGTACCTATGAAAATGAGATGTCTATTGGACACAACATGCACCAAGAGAATTTTTCAGCGAAAACTGACTGATTTTCGTAACTGTCATTTGGAAAACCGGCGAAATGTAAGTAAATGTGTCTATGTGTAAATATGCCTTGTATTGTGGTTGAAAAATCGGTAATCAACATGCACACGGTCATTAAATAATGTTTGTCGAAGCCGTGATGAATGAAATGTTTTCGGAACACGGAATGTCTCGGTGAGTGAAGCTCTGAAAATAACAATTCTGCTGGATTGAACTCACTTGAATTGAATGTTTCTGTGAAAATTTCATGATTTTCGAAACTGGAGGTTAGGAAAAACCTGTGAAATCAGAATAACTACTTCTAGGTGTAAATATGCCTTGTATGCTGGATGAAAGTCTGGTAATCCACATGCAAACAAATAGGTAGTTAATATTTGTCGAGTCCTTTATGCATGTAACATGTTCGGAACACGGAATTTCACGGCCAGGGAATTTATGTAAATTACATTTCCCTTGGTTAGAAATCAGTCCAAGAGTTTTTTCCTGAGAAATCGGCCTGATTTTATAAACTGGCGTTAGGAAAAACCTGCGAACCCAGATTACTAGATACACGGTGAACATCTGCCTTTTATGGTGGATGATAGTTCGGTAATCCGCATGCTAACTAGTCTGTAGAGAATATTTGTCGAATCCGACTTACATGAAGTGTGTTCGGAACACAGAATATCACGGTGAGCGTATCTATGTAAAATACATTTCTCATGGGTAGAATTTGCTCTAAGAGTTTTTTCTGAGAATTCTGCCTCATTTTTGAACCTGGCGTTTGAAAATCTCCGCAAAATCTGGGAAAATTATTCAAAGTGTCAATATGCCTAGTATTGTGATGCAAGATCATAAAACCACATGCAAAAAATCTGTGGTGAATATTTTTAGAAAGCGTTATGCATGCAGTGGGATCGTATCACGGAAAATCCCCGCGATGGAATCTATGTAAATTACACACCTATTGGTTAGAATTCGCTCCAAAAATTTTTCCCTGAGAAAACGGCCTGATTTTCCAAACTGGCATTAGGAAAAAGCTGCAAATTCAGAGTTAATGTTTCTACTTGTAAATATGCCATGTATGGTGGATGAAAGTTCTGTAATCTACATGTTCACAACTCATTCGAGAAAGTTTGTTGAAACTTTGATGCATGTAGCGTGTTCGGAAAATGGAATGTCAGTGCGAGGGAAACTATTTAAATTACATTTCTATTAGGAAGTACTCGCTCCACGAGTATTTTTCTGCTAAATCTGCCTCCTTTTAAAAACTGGCATTAAGAAAAACTTTCGAAATGTGAGAAAATGCTTCAAATTGTCAACATGGCTTTTATGGTGGATGAAAGTTCGGTAATCCTTAAGCTAACAACTCTGTAGTGAATATTTGCGAATCCGTGATGCATGTAGCTTTTTCGGAACACGGAATTTCACCATGACGGGTTCTATGTAAATGGCATGTCTATTGGGTAGAACTCGCTCCAAGAGGATTTTTCTGTGGAAACTGCATGATTTTAGAGACTGACATTAGGAGAATACTACTAAACCAAAATAAAATTTCTATGTATAAATATGCACTGTAATGTGGATTAAAGTTCATTAATACACATGTACACAACTCATTAAAGAATGTTTTTTGAATCCATGGTGCATGTAACGTGTTTAGAACATGGAATGTCATGGTGATTGAAAGTAGGGAAATTACCTATCTTTTGGGTAGAAATGGCTCCAAGAGCATTTTTCTGCCAAATCTGGCTCATTTTCAAAACTGGCGTTCAAACTAACGTGTGAAATCTGAGAAAATTCTTCAAAGTGTCAGTAAGCCTTGTATGGTGGATGAAAGTGCTCTAATCCACTTGCTAACAACTCTGTAGTGAATAATTGTCGCATCCGAATTGCACGTAGTCTGTTAGGAACACGGAATTTGACGGTGAGCGAATCCATGTAAATTACATGTCTAATGGTTAGAACCCGCTCCAAGAGGTTTTTGCCGTGAAATCGGCCTCATTTTCGAAACTGGCATTTGGAAAACTCTGTGAAATCACAGAAAATGCTTCTAAGCAACTATATGCCTTTTATATTGTGAAAGTCTTGTAATCCACATGCAAACAACACAGTAGTGTATTTTTGTCGAAGCTTATCTGCATGTAGCATGTTCGAAACACGTAAATTCACAGCGAGAGAATCTATGTAATTTACATATGTATTGGGTAGAAATCGCTCCAACAGTTTCCTCCTTTGAAAACTGCCTGATTTTCGAAAATGCTTTTAGGAAATATCTGCGAACTCAGTGTTAATGTTTCTAGGTGTCAATATGCCTTGTATGGTGGATGAAAGTTCTGTAACACACATGTACACAACTCATTAAGAATGTTTGTCAAATCCGTGTTGTGTGTAGCGTGTTCAGAAAATGGACTGTCACGGTGACGAAGACTATATAAATTACATATCTATTGGTTAGAACACGCTCCAGGAGCATTTTACAGAAAAATCTGCCTCAGTTTGGAAACTGGTGTTATGAAAACGCTGCAAAATCTGAGTAAAAGCTTTAAGGTGACAATATGCCTTCAACGGGTTGTTAAAGAAGTGTAATTCACATGCTAAGAATTCAGAAGTGAATATTTGTTGAATCCGTGGTGCATGGATCGTTTTCGGAACACGGAATGTTACCGTGAAGGTATCTATGAAAATGAGATGTCTATGGGATAGAACATGCACCAAGAGAATTTTTCTGCGAAAACTGCCTGATTTTCGTAACTGACGTTAGGAAAATCGGCGAAATCTAAGTAAATGTTTCTAAGTGTAAATATGCCTTGTACTGTGGTTCAAAAATCGGTAATCCACATGCTCATGGTCATTAAATAATGTTTGTTGAAGCCGTGATGTATGTAACGTTTTCAGAACACGGAATGTCTCGGTGAGTGAAGCTCTGAAAATAACAATTCTGCTGGATAGAACTCGCTTGAATTGAATGTTTCTGTGAAAATTTCATGATTTTCGAAACTGGATGATAGGAAAAACCTGCGAAATCAGAATAACTATTTCTAGGTATAAATATGTCTTGTATGGTGGATGAAAGTTCGGTAATCCACATGCTCACACTCATTAAAGAATGTTTGTCGAACTCGTGATGCATGCAAAGTGTTCGGAATACGGAATGTCATAGTGAAGGTAACAATGTAAGTTACATGTCTATTGGGTAGAACTCGCTTGAAGAGAATTTTTTTGCGAAATGTGCCTCATTTTGAAAACTGCCATTAGGAGAAACCTGTGAAATCTGAGAAAATGCTTCTAAGTGTCAATATGCCTTGACTGGTGAATGAAAGTCCGGTAATCCACATGTTAATAACAGTGTAGTAATCATTTTTTAAACCGTGATTCATGTAGCGCTTTTGGAAAATGGAATTTCACGGTAATGAAAATATGTAAATTACAATTCTATTGAGTAGAACGAGCTAGAAGAGAATTTTTCTGCGAACATTGCATGATTATCGAATCTGAAGTTTGGAAAAAGCTGCAAAAAAGGAGTAAATATTTGCAGGTGTAAGTGTGCCATTATGTTGCAAGAAAGTTCAGTAATACACATATTCACAACATATTAAAGAATCTTTTTCTAATCCGTGATGCATATTACGTGTTCATAACGTGGAATTTCACGGTGATTGAAAAAATGTAAATTATTTCTCTATTGGATAGAACTCGCTCCGAGAGTGTTTTTCTGTGAAAACTTCGTCATTTTTAAACCTGGCGTTTAGAAAACGCTGCAAAATCTGAGAAAATACTTCTAAGAATCAATATTCAATGTATTGTGATGAAAGTTCATTAATCCACATGCTACCAAATTTGTAGTGATTGTTTGTCGAATCCTTTATGCATGTAACATGTTCGGAACACGGAATTTCACGGCCAGGGAATTTATGTAAATTACATTTCCCTTGGTTAGAAATCACTCCAAGAGATTTTTCCTGAGAAATCGGCCTGATTTTGAAACCTGGTTTTAGGAAATATCTGCGAACCCAGATTACTAGATTCTCGGTGTACATCTGCCTTTTATGGTGGATGAAAGTTCGGTAATCCGCATGCTAACTACTCTGTAGTGAATATTTGTCGAATCCGAGATACGTGAAGTGTGTTCGGAACACAGAATATCACGGTGAGCCAATCTATATAAAATACATGTCTCTTGGGTAGAATTTGCTCTAAGAGTTTTTTCTGAGAAATCTGCCTCATTTTTGTACCTGGCGTTTGAAAATCTCTGCAAAATCTGGGAAAATTATTCAAAGTGTCAATATGCTTTTATTGTGATGCAAGATCGTAAAACCACATGCAAACAAATCTGTGGTGAATATTTTTAGAAAGCATTTTGCATGCAGTGGGATCGTATCACGGAAAATCCCGGCGATGGAATCTATGTAAATTACACACCTATTGGTTAGAATTTACTCCAAAAATTTTTCCCTGAGAAAACGGCCTGATTTTCCAAACTGGCATTAGGAAAAAGCTGCAAATTCAGAGTTAATGTTTCTAGTGGTAAATATGCCATGTATGGTGGATGAAAGTTCTGTAATCTACATGTTCACAACTCATCCGAGAAAGTTTGTTGAAACCTTGATGCATGTAGCGTGTTCGGAAAATGGAATGTCACTGTGAGGGAAACTATGTAAATTACATTTCTATTGGGAAGTACTCGCTCCACGAGAATTTTTCTGCGAATCTGCCTCCTTTTCAAAATTGGCATTAGGAAAATCTTTCGAAATGTGAGAAAATGCTTCAAATTGTCAACATGGCTTTTATGGTGGATGAAAGTTTGGTAATCCTTATGCTAACAACTCTGTAGTGAATATTTGCGAATCCGTGATGCATGTAGCTTTTTCGGAACACGGAATTTCACGATGACGGGTTCTATGTAAATGGCATGTCTATTGGGTAGAACTCGCTCCAAGAGGATTTTTCTGTGGAAACTGCATGACTTTAGAGACTGACATTAGGAGAATACTACTAAATCAGAATAAAATTTCTATGTATAAATATGCACTGTATGGTGGATTGAAGTACGTTAATACACATGTACACAACTCATTAAAGAATGTTTTTTGAATCCGTGGTGCATGTAACGTGTTCAGAACACGGAATGTCACGGTGATTGGAAGTAGGGAAATTACCTATCTTTTGGGTAGAACTGGCTCCAAGAGCATTTTTCTGCCAAATCTGCCTCATTTTCAAAACTGGCGTTCAAACTCACGTGTGAAATCTGAGAAAATTCTTCAAAGTGTCATTAAGGTTTTTATGGTGGATGAAAGTGCTGTAATCCACTTGCTAACAACTCTGTAGTGAATATATGTCACACCCAAGATGCATGTAGCGTGTTCGGAACATGGAATTTGATGGTGAGCTTATCCATGTAAATTACATGTCTATTAGTTAGAACACGCTCCAAGAGATTTTTGCTGTGAAATCTGCCTCATTTTCGAAACTGGCATTTGGAAAACTCTGTGAAATCACAGAAAATGCTTCTATGCATCTATAGGCCTTCTATACTGAGAAAGTCCTTTAGTCCACATGCAAGAAACTCTCTAGTGTATTTTTGTCGAAAGTTTTCTGCATGTAGCATGTTCGAAACACGTAAGTTCACAGCAGGAATATCGATGTAAATTACATATCCATTGGGTAGAACACGCTCCAAATGTTTTTTCCTTTGGAACTGCCTGATTTTCGTTACTGCTATTAGGAAATGTCTGCGAAATCAGTGTTAAAGTTTCTAGGTGTCAATATGCCTTGTATGGTGGATGAAAGTTGTGTAACAGACATGTACACAACTCATTAAGAATGTTTGTCAAATCCGTTTTGTGTGTAGCGCGTTCGGAACATGGACTGTCACGGTGACGGAAACTATATAAATTACATATCTATTGGTTAGAACACGCTCCAGGAGCATTTTACTGAAACATCTGCCTCAGTTTGGAAACTGTTGTTATGAAAACGCTGCAAAATCTGAGTAAAAGCTTTAAGGTGACAATATGTCTTCAACGGGTTGTTAAAGATGTGTAATTCACATGCTAAGAACTCAGCAGTGAATATTTGTTGAATCCATGCTGCATGGACCGTTTTCGGAACACGGAATATTACGGTGAAGGTACCTATGAAAATGAGATGTCTATTGGACACAACATGCACCAAGAGAATTTTTCAGCGAAAACTGACTGATTTTCGTAACTGTCATTTGGAAAACCGGCGAAATGTAAGTAAATGTGTCTATGTGTAAATATGCCTTGTATTGTGGTTGAAAAATCGGTAATCAACATGCTAACGGTCATTAAACAATGTTTGTCGAAGCCGTGATGAATGTAATGTTTTCGGAACACGGAATGTCTCGGTGAGTGAAGCTCTGAAAATAACAATTCTGCTGGATAGAACTCGCTTGAATTGAATGTTTCTGTGAAAATTTCATGATTTTCGAAACTGGAGGTTAGGAAAAACCTGTGAAATCAGAATAACTACTTCTAGGTGTAAATATGCCTTGTATGGTGGATGAAAGACTGGTAATCCACTTGCAAACAAATTGGTAGTTAATATTTGTCGAGTCCTTTATGCATGTAACATGTTCGGAACACGGAATTTCACGGCCAGGGAATTTATGTAAATTACATTTCCCTTGGTTAGAAATCAGTCCAAGAGTTTTTTCCTGAGAAATCGGCCTGATTTTATAAACTGGCGTTAGGAAAATCCTGCGAACCCAGATTACTAGATACACGGTGTACATCTGCCTTTTATGGTGGATGATAGTTCGGTAATCCGCATGCTAACTAGTCTGTAGAGAATATTTGTCGAATCCGACTTACATGAAGTGTGTTCGGAACACAGAATATCACGGTGAGCGTATCTATGTAAAATACATTTCTCATGGGTAGAATTTGCTCTAAGAGTTTTTTCTGAGAATTCTGCCTCATTTTTGAACCTGGCGTTTGAAAATCTCCGCAAAATCTGGGAAAATTATTCAAAGTGTCAATATGCCTAGTATTGTGATGCAAGATCATAAAACCACATGCAAAAAAATCTGTGGTGAATATTTTTAGAAAGCGTTATGCATGCAGTGGGATCGTATCACGGAAAATCCCCGCGATGGAATCTATGTAAATTACACACCTATTGGTTAGAATTCGCTCCAAAAATTTTTCCCTGAGAAAACGGCCTGATTTTCCAAACTGGCATTAGGAAAAAGCTGCAAATTCAGAGTTAATGTTACTAGTTGAAAATATGCCATATATGGTGGATGAAAGTTCTGTAATCTACATGTTCACAACTCATCAGAGAAAGTTTGTTGAAACCTTGATGCTTGAAGCGTATTCGGAAAATGGAATGTCAGTGTGAGGGAAACTATTTAAATTACATTCATATTGGGAAGTACTCGCTCCACGAGTATTTTTCTGCTAAATCTGCCTCCTTTTCAAAACTGGCATTAGGAAAAACTTTCGAAATGTGAGAAAATGCTTCAAATTGTCAACATGGCTTTTATGGTGGATGAAAATTCGGTAATCCTTATGCTAACAACTCTGTAGTGAATATTTGTAGAATCCGTGATGCATGTAGCTTTTTCGGAACACGGAATTTCACGATGACGGGTTCTATGTAAATTGCATGTCTATTGGGTAGAACTCTCTCCAAGAGGATTTTTCTGTGGAAACTGCATGATTTTAGAGACTGACATTAGGAGAATACTACTAAACCAAAATAAAATTTCTATGTATAAATATGCACTGTAATGTGGATTAAAGTTCGTTAATACACATGTACACAACTCATTAAAGAATGTTTTTTGAATCCGTGGTGCATGTAACGTGTTTAGAACATGGAATGTCACGGTGATTGAAAGTAGGGAAATTACCTATCCTTTGGGTAGAAATGGCTCCAAGAGCATTTTTCTGCCAAATCTGGCTCATTTTCAAAACTGGCGTTCAAACTAACGTGTGAAATCTGAGAAAATTCTTCAAAGTGTCATTAAGCCTTGTATGGTGGATGAAAGTGCTGTAATCCACTTGCTAACAACTCTGTAGTGAATAATTGTCGCATCCGAATTGCACGTAGTGTGTTAGGAACACGGAATTTGACGGTGAGCGAATCCATGTAAATTACATGTCTAATGGTTAGAACCCGCTCCAAGAGGTTTTTGCCGTGAAATCGGCCTCATTTTCGAAACTGGGTTTTGGAAAACACTGTGAAATCACAGAAAATGCTTCTAAGAAGCTATATGCCTTCTATACTGAGAAAGTCCTGTAATCCACATGCAAACAACACTGTAGTGTATTTTTGTCGAAACTTTTCTGCATGTAGCATGTTCGAAACACGTAAATTCACAGCGGGAGAATCTATGTAATTTACATATCTATTGGGTAGAACAAGCTCCAACAGTTTTTTCCTTTGAAAACTGCCTGATTTTCTAAACTGCTATAAGGAAATATCTGCGAACTCAGTGTTAATGTTTCTAGGTGTCAATATGCCTTGTATGGTGGATGAAAGTTGTGTAACACACATGTACACAACTCATTAAGAATGTTTGTCAAATCCGTGTTGTGTGTAGCGCGTTCGGAAAATGGACTGTCACGGTGAGGCAAACTATGTAAATTACATATCTATTGGTTAGAACACGCTCCAGGAGCATTTTACTGAAAAATCTGCCTCAGTTTGGAAACTGGGGTTATGAAAACGCTGCAAAATCTGAGTAAAAGCTTTAAGGTGACAATATGTCTTCAACGGGTTGTTATAGATGTGTAATTCACATGCTAAAAACTCAGCAGTGAATATTTGTTGAATCCGTGGTGCATGGACCGTTTTCGGAACACGGAATGTTACGGTGAAGGTATCTATGAAAATGAGATGTCTATTGGATAGAACATGCACCAAGAGTATTTTTCTGTGAAAACTGCCTGATTTTGGTAACTGACGTTAGGAAAACCGGCGAAATTTAAGTAAATGTTTCTAGGTGCAAATATGGCTTGTATTGTGGTTGAAAAATCGGTAATCCACATGATCACGGTCATTAAACAATGTTTGTCGAAGCCGTGATGAATGTAATGTTTTCGGAACGCGGAATGTCTCGGTGAGTGAAGCTCTGAAAATAACAATTCTGCTGGATAGAACTCGCTTGAATTGAATGTTTCTGTGAAAATTTCATGATTTTCGAAACTGGATGTTAGGAAAAAACTGTGAAATCAAAATAACTACTTCTAGGTGTAAATATGCCTTGTATGGTGGATGAAAGTTCGGTAATCCACATGTTAACAAATTTGTGGTGAATATTTGTCGAGTCTTTTATGCATGTAATATGTTCGTATCACGGAAATTCACAGCCAGGTAATTTATGTAAATTACATTTCCCTGGGTTAGAAATCACTCCAAGAGGTTTTTCCTGAGAAATCGTCCTGATTTTCGAAACTGGAGTTAGGAAACAACTGCGAACACAGATTGCTAGATTCTCGGTGTACATCTGCCTTTTATGGTGAATGAAAGTTCGGTAATCCGCATGCCAACTAGTCTGTAGAGAATATTTGTCGAATCTGAGTTAAATGAAATTTGTTCGGAACACAGAATATCACAGTGAGCGTATCTAAGTAAAATAAATTTCTCTTGGGTAGAATTTGCTCTAAGAGTTTTTCTGAGAAATCTGCCTCATTTTTGAACCTGGCGTTTGAAAATCTCTGCAAAATCAGAGAAAATGCTTCAAAGTTTCAATATGCCTTGTATTGTGATGCAAGATCGTAAAACCACATGCAAACAAATCTGTGGTGAATATTTTTAGAAAGCGTTATGCATGCAGTGGGATCGTATCACGGAAAATCCCGGCGGTGGAATCTATGTAAATTACACACCTATTGGTTAGAATTTGCTCCAAAAACTTTTCCCTGAGAAAACGGCCTGATTTTCCAAACTGGCATTAGGAAAAAGCTGCAAATTCAGAGTTAATGTTTCTAGTTGTAAATATGCCATGTATGGTGGATGAAAGTTCTGTAATCTACATGTTCACAACTCATTCGAGAAAGTTTGTTGAAACCTTGATGCATGTAGCGTGTTCGGAAAATGGAATGTCACTGTGAGGGAAACTATGTAAATTACAATTCTATTAGGAAGTACTCGCTCCACGAGGATTTTTCTGCGAATCTGCCTCCTTTACAAAACTGGCATTAGGAAAATCTTTCGAAATGTGAGAAAATGCTTCAAATTGTCAACATGGCTTTTATGGTGGATGAAAGTTCGGTAATCCTTATGCTAACAACTCTGTAGTCAATATTTGTTGAATCCGTGATGCATGTAGCTTTTTCGGAACACGGAATTTCACGATGACGGGTTCTATGTAAATTGCATGTCTATTGGGTAGAACTCGCTCCAAGAGG
Organism: Camelus bactrianus; assembly: GCF_048773025.1. Classification (NCBI taxonomy): domain Eukaryota; kingdom Metazoa; phylum Chordata; class Mammalia; order Artiodactyla; family Camelidae; genus Camelus; species Camelus bactrianus. The sequence goes on from NC_133541.1 coordinate 150,716,379, forward strand.
ATTTTTCTGTGGAAACTGCATGATTTTAGAGACTGACATTAGGAGAATACTACTAAATCAGAATAAAATTTCTATTTATAAACATGCACTGTAATGTGGATTAAAGTTCGTTAATACACATGTTCACAACTCATTAAAGAATGTTTTTTGAAACCGTGGTGCATGTAACGTGTTCAGAACATGGAATGTCACGGTGATTGGAAGTAGGGAAATTACCTATCTTTTGGGTAGAACTGGCTCCAAGAGCAATTTTCTGCCAAATCTTGCTCATTTTCAAAACTGGCTTTCAAACTAACGTGTGAAATCTGAGAAAATTCTTCAAAGTGTCATTAAGCCTTTTATGGTGGATGAAAGTGCTGTCATCCACTTGCTAACAACTCTGTAGTGAATATTTGTCGCATCCGAGATGCATGTAGCGTGTTCGGAACACGGAATTTGACGGTGAGCGAATCCATGTAAATTACATGTCTATTGGTTAGAACCTGCTCCAAGAGGTTACTGCCGTGAAATCGGCCTCATTTTCGAAACTGGCGTTTGGAAATCTCTGTGAAATCACAGAAAATGCTTCTAAGAAGCTATATGCCTTGTATAGTGAGAAAGTCCTGTAATCCACATGCAAAAAACTCTGTAGTGTATTTTTGTCGAATATTTTCTGCATGTAGCATGTTCGAAACACGTAATTTCAAAGCGGGAGAATCTATGTAATTTACATATCTATTGGGTAGAACAGGCTCCAAAAGTTTTTTCCTTTGAAAACTGCCTGATTTTCGAAAATGCTTTTAGGAAATATCTGCGAACTCATTGTTAAAGTTTCTAGGTGTCAATATGCCTTGTATGGTGGATGAAAGTTGTGTAACACACATGTACACAACTCATTAAGAATGTTTGTCAAATCTGTGATGTGTGTAGCGCGTTCGGAAAATGGACTGTCATGGTGATGCAAACTATAAAATTACATATCTATTGGTTAGAACACAATCCAGGAGCATTTTACTGAAAAATCTGCCTGTTTGGAAACTGGGGTTATGAAAACCCTGCAAAATCTGAGTAAAAGCTTTAAGGTGGCAATATGTCTTCAACAGGTTGTTAAAGATGTGTAATTCACATGCTAAGAACTCAGAAGTGAATATTTGTTGAATCAGTGGTGCATGGACCGTTTTCGGAACACGGAATGTTACGGTGAACGTACCTATGAAAATGAGATGTCTATTGGATAGAACATGCACCAAGAGAATTTTTCTGCGAAAACTGCCTGATTTTCGTAACTGTCGTTGTAGAAAACTGACGAAATGTAAGTAAATGTTTCTAGGTGTAAATATGCCTTGTATTGTGGTTGAAAAATCGGTAATCAACATGCTCACGGTCATTAAATAATGTTTGTCGAAGCCGTGATGAATGTAATGTTTTCGGAACACGGAATGTCTCGGTGAGTGAAGCTCTGAAAATAACAATTCTGCTGGATAGAACTCGCTTGAATTGAATGTTTCTGTGAAAATTTCATGATTTTCGAAACTGGAGGCTAGGAAAAACCTGTGAAATCAGAATAACTACTTCTAGGTGTAAATATGCCTTTTATGGTGGATGAAAGTCCGGTAATCCACATGCAAACAAATTGGTAGTGAATATTTGTCGAGTCATTTATGCATGTAACATGTTCGGAACACGGAATTTCATGGCCAGGGAATTTAAGTAAATTACATTTCCCTTGGTTAGAAATCACTCCAAGAGCTTTTTCCTGAGAAATATGCCTGATTTTCGATACTGGCGTTAGGAAAAACCTGCGAACCCAGATTACTAGATTCTCGGTGTACTTCTTCCTTTTATGGTGGATGATAGTTCGGTAATCCGCATGCTAACTAGTCTGTAGAAAATATTTGTCGAATCCGACTTACATGAAGTGTGTTCGGAACACAGAATATCACAGTGAGCCTATCTATGTTAAATAAATTTCTCTTGGTTAGAATTTGCTCTAAGAGTTTTTTCTGAGAAATCTGCCTCATTTTTGAAACTGGCGTTTGAAAATCTCTGCAAAATCAGAGAAAATGCTTCAAAGTGTCAATATGCCTTGTATTGTGATGCAAGATCGTAAAAACACATACAAACAAATCTGTGGTGAATATATTAAGAAATCGTTATGCATGCATTGGGATCGTATCACGGAAAATCCCCGCATTGGAATCTATGTAAATTATACACCTATTGGTTAGAATTCGCTCCAAAAATTTTTCCCTGAGAAAACGGCCTGATTTTCCAAACTGGCATTAGGAAAAAGCTGCAAATTCAGAGTTAATGTTTCTAGATGTAAATATGCCATGTATGGTGGATGAAAGTTCTGTAATCTACATGTTCACAACTCATCCGAGAAAGTTTGTTGAAACCTTGATGCATGTAGCGTGTTTGGAAAATGGAATGTCACTGTGAGGGAAACTATGTAAATTACATTTCTATTGGGAAGTACTCGCTCCACGAGAATTTTTCTGCGAATCTGCCTCCTTTTCAAAACTGGCATTAGGAAAAACTTTCGAAATGTGAGAAAATGCTTCAAATTGTCAACATGGCTTTTATGGTGGATGAAAGTTCGGTAATCCTTATGCTAACAACTCTGTAGTGAATATTTGTCGAATCCTTGATGCATGTAGCTTTTTTGGAACACGGAATTCACGATGACGTGTTCTATGTAAATTGCATGTCTATTGGGTAGAACTCGCTCCAAGAGGATTTTTCTGTGGAAACTGCATGATTTTAGAGACTGACATTAGGAGAACACTACTAAATCAGAATAAAATTTCTATGTATAAATATGCACTGTAAGGTGGATTAAAGTTCGTTAATACACATGTTCACAACTCATTAAAGAATGTTTGTTGAATCCGTGGTGCATGTAACGTGTTCAGAACACAGAATGTCACGGTGATTGAAAGTAGGGAAATTACTTATCTTTTGGGTAGAAATGGCTCCAAGAGCATTTTTCTGCCAAACCTGCCTCATTTTCAAAACTGGCATTCAAACTAACGTTTGAAATCTGAGAAAATTCTTCAAAGTGTCAGTAATGTTTGTATGGTGGATGAAAGTGCTGTAATCCACTTGCTAACAACTCTGTAGTTAATATTTGTCGCAGCCGAGATGCATGTAGCGTGTTCGGAACACGGAATTTGACGGTGAGCGAATCCATGTAAATTATATATCTATTGTTTAGAACACACTCCAAGAGGTTTTTGCTGTGAAATCGGCCTCATTTTCGAAACTGATGTATGGAAATCTCTGTGAAATCACAAAAAATGCTTCTAAGCATCTATATGACTTCTATACTGAGAAAGTCCTGTAATCCACATGCAAACAACCCTGTAGTGTATTTTTGTCGAAACTTTTCTGCATGTAGCGTGTTCAAAACACGTAATATCACAGTGGGAGAATCTATGTAATTTACATATCTATTGGGTAGAACACGCTGCAACAGTTTTTTCCTTTGAAAACAGCCTGATTTTCAAAACTGCTATTAGGAAATATCTGCGAACTCAGTGTTAATGTTTCTAGGTGTCAATATGCCTTGTATGGTGGATGAAAGTTGTGTAACACACATGTACACAACTCATTAAGAATGTTTGTCAAATCCGTGTTGTGTGTAGCGCGTTCGGAACATGGACTGTCACGGTGACGGAAACTATATAAATTACATATCTATTGGTTAGAACACGCTCCAGGAGCATTTTACTGAAACATCTGCCTCAGTTTGGAAACTGTTGTTATGAAAACGCTGCAAAATCTGAGTAAAAGCTTTAAGGTGACAATATGTCTTCAACGGGTTGTTAAAGATGTGTAATTCACATGCTAAGAACTCAGCAGTGAATATTTGTTGAATCCGTGCAGCATGGACCGTTTTCAGAACACGGAATATTACGGTGAAGGTACCTATGAAAATGAGATCTCTATTGGACACAACATGCACCAAGAGAATTTTTCAGCGAAAACTGACTGATTTTCGTAACTGTCGTTTGGAAAACCGGCGAAATGTAAGTAAATGTTTCTATGTGTAAATATGCCTTGTATTGTGGTTGAAAAATCGGTAATCCACATGATCACGGTCATTAAACAATGTTTGTCGAAGCCGTGATGAATGAAATGTTTTCGGAACACGGAATGTCTCGGTGAGTGAAGCTCTGAAAATAACAATTCTGCTGGATAGAACTCGCTTGAATTGAATGTTTCTGTGAAAATTTCATGATTTTCGAAACTGGATGTTAGGAAAAATCTGTGAAATCAAAATAACTACTTCTAGGTGTAAATATGCCTTGTATGGTGGATGAAAGATCTGTAATCCACATGCTAACAAATTTGTGGTGAATATTTGTCGAGTCTTTTATGCATGTAATATGTTCGTAACAAGGAAATTCACAGCCAGGGAATTTATGTAAATTACATTTCCCTGGGTTAGAAATCACTCCAAGAGTTTTTTCCTGAGAAATCGTCCTGATTTTTGAAACTGGAGTTAGGAAACAGCTGCGAACACAGATTGCTAAATTCTCGGTGTACATCTGCCTTTTATGGTGAATGAAAGTTCGGTAATCCGCATGCTAACTAGTCTGTAGAGAATATTTGTCGAATCCGAGATAAATGAAGTTTGTTCGGAAGACAGAATATCACGGTGAGCGTATCTAAGTAAAATAAATTTCTCTTGGGTAGAATTTGCTCTAAGAGTTTTTTCTGAGAAATCTGCCTCATTTTTGAACATGGCGTTTGAAAATCTCAGCAACATCAGAGAAAATGCTTCAAAGTGTCAATATGCCTTGTATTGTGATGCAAGATAGTAAAACCACATGCAAACAAATCTGTGGTGTATATTTTTAGAAAGCGTTATGCATGCAGTGGGATCGTATCACGGAAAATCCCCGCGGTGGAATCTATGTAAATTACACACCTATTGGTTAGAATTTGCTCCAAAAATTTTTCCCTGAGAAAACGGCCTGATTTTCCAAACTGGCATTAGGAAAAATCTGCAAATTCAGAGTTCATGTTTCTACTTGTAAATATGCCATGTATGGTGGATGAAAGTTCTGTAATCTACATGTTCACAACTCATCCGAGAAAGTTTGTTGAAACCTTGATGCATGTAGCGTGTTTGGAAAATGGAATGTCACTGTGAGGGAAACTATGTAAATTACATTTCTATTGGGAAGTACTCGCTCCACGAGAATTTTTCTGCGAATCTGCCTCCTTTTCAAAACTGGCATTAGGAAAAACTTTCGAAATGTGAGAAAATGCTTCAAATTGTCAACATGGCTTTTATGGTGGATGAAAGTTCGGTAATCCTTATGCTAACAACTCTGTAGTGAATATTTGTCGAATCCTTGATGCATGTAGCTTTTTTGGAACACGGAATTCACGATGACGTGTTCTATGTAAATTGCATGTCTATTGGGTAGAACTCGCTCCAAGAGGATTTTTCTGTGGAAACTGCATGATTTTAGAGACTGACATTAGGAGAACACTACTAAATCAGAATAAAATTTCTATGTATAAATATGCACTGTAAGGTGGATTAAAGTTCGTTAATACACATGTTCACAACTCATTAAAGAATGTTTGTTGAATCCGTGGTGCATGTAACGTGTTCAGAACACAGAATGTCACGGTGATTGAAAGTAGGGAAATTACTTATCTTTTGGGTAGAAATGGCTCCAAGAGCATTTTTCTGCCAAACCTGCCTCATTTTCAAAACTGGCATTCAAACTAACGTTTGAAATCTGAGAAAATTCTTCAAAGTGTCAGTAATGTTTGTATGGTGGATGAAAGTGCTGTAATCCACTTGCTAACAACTCTGTAGTTAATATTTGTCGCAGCCGAGATGCATGTAGCGTGTTCGGAACACGGAATTTGACGGTGAGCGAATCCATGTAAATTATATATCTATTGTTTAGAACACACTCCAAGAGGTTTTTGCTGTGAAATCGGCCTCATTTTCGAAACTGATGTATGGAAATCTCTGTGAAATCACAAAAAATGCTTCTAAGCATCTATATGACTTCTATACTGAGAAAGTCCTGTAATCCACATGCAAACAACCCTGTAGTGTATTTTTGTCGAAACTTTTCTGCATGTAGCGTGTTCAAAACACGTAATATCACAGTGGGAGAATCTATGTAATTTACATATCTATTGGGTAGAACACGCTGCAACAGTTTTTTCCTTTGAAAACAGCCTGATTTTCGAAACTGCTATTAGGAAATATCTGCGAACTCAGTGTTAATGTTTCTAGGTGTCAATATGCCTTGTATGGTGGATGAAAGTTGTGTAACACACATGTACACAACTCATTAAAATGTTTGTCAAATCCGTGTTGTGTGTAGCGCGTTCGGAACATGGACTGTCACGGTGATGGAAACTATATAAATTACATATCTATTGGTTAGAACACGCTCCAGGAGCATTTTACTGAAACATCTGCCTCAGTTTGGAAACTGTTGTTATGAAAACGCTGCAAAATCTGAGTAAAAGCTTTAAGGTGACAATATGTCTTCAACGGGTTGTTAAAGATGTGTAATTCACATGCTAAGAACTCAGCAGTGAATATTTGTTGAATCCGTGCAGCATGGACCGTTTTCAGAACACGGAATATTACGGTGAAGGTACCTATGAAAATGAGATCTCTATTGGACACAACATGCACCAAGAGAATTTTTCAGCGAAAACTGACTGATTTTCGTAACTGTCGTTTGGAAAACCGGCGAAATGTAAGTAAATGTTTCTATGTGTAAATATGCCTTGTATTGTGGTTGAAAAATCGGTAATTCACATGATCACGGTCATTAAACAATGTTTGTCGAAGCCGTGATGAATGAAATGTTTTCGGAACACGGAATGTCTCGGTGAGTGAAGCTCTGAAAATAACAATTCTGCTGGATAGAACTCGCTTGAATTGAATGTTTCTGTGAAAATTTCATGATTTTCGAAACTGGATGTTAGGAAAAATCTGTGAAATCAAAATAACTACTTCTAGGTGTAAATATGCCTTGTATGGTGGATGAAAGATCTGTAATCCACATGCTAACAAATTTGTGGTGAATATTTGTCGAGTCTTTTATGCATGTAATATGTTCGTAACAAGGAAATTCACAGCCAGGGAATTTATGTAAATTACATTTCCCTGGGTTAGAAATCACTCCAAGAGTTTTTTCCTGAGAAATCGTCCTGATTTTTGAAACTGGAGTTAGGAAACAGCTGCGAACACAGATTGCTAAATTCTCGGTGTACATCTGCCTTTTATGGTGAATGAAAGTTCGGTAATCCGCATGCTAACTAGTCTGTAGAGAATATTTGTCGAATCCGAGATAAATGAAGTTTGTTCGGAAGACAGAATATCACGGTGAGCGTATCTAAGTAAAATAAATTTCTCTTGGGTAGAATTTGCTCTAAGAGTTTTTTCTGAGAAATCTGCCTCATTTTTGAACATGGCGTTTGAAAATCTCAGCAACATCAGAGAAAATGCTTCAAAGTGTCAATATGCCTTGTATTGTGATGCAAGATCGTAAAACCACATGCAAACAAATCTGTGGTGTATATTTTTAGAAAGCGTTATGCATGCAGTGGGATCGTATCACGGAAAATCCCCGCGGTGGAATCTATGTAAATTACACACCTATTGGTTAGAATTTGCTCCAAAAATTTTTCCCTGAGAAAACGGCCTGATTTTCCAAACTGGCATTAGGAAAAATCTGCAAATTCAGAGTTCATGTTTCTACTTGTAAATATGCCATGTATGGTGGATGAAAGTTCTGTAATCTACATGTTCACAACTCATTCGAGAAAGTTTGTTGAAACCTTGATGCATGTAGCGTGTTCGGAAAATAGAATGTCACTTTGAGGGAAACTATGTAAATTACAATTCTATTAGGAAGTACTCGCTCCACGAGGATTTTTCTGCGAATCTGCCTCCTTTTCAAAACTGGCATTAGGAAAATCTTTCGAAATGTGAGAAAATGCTTCAAATTGTCAACATGGCTTTTATGGTGGATGAAAGTTCGATAATCCTTATGCTAACAACTCTGTAGTCAATATTTGTTGAATCCGTGATGCATGTAGCTTTTTCGGAACACGGAATTTCACGATGACGGGTTCTATGTAAATTGCATGTCTATTGGGTAGAACTCGCTCCAAGAGGATTTTTCTGTGGAAACTGCATGATTTTAGAGACTGACATTAGGAGAATACTACTAAATCAGAATAAAATTTCTATTTATAAACATGCACTGTAATGTGGATTAAAGTTCGTTAATACACATGTACACAACTCATTAAAGAATGTTTTTTGAATCCGTGGTGCATGTAACGTGTTCAGAACATGGAATGTCACGGTGATTGGAAGTAGGGAAATTACCTATCTTTTGGGTAGAACTGGCTCCAAGAGCAATTTTCTGCCAAATCTTGCTCATTTTCAAAACTAGCTTTCAAACTAACGTGTGAAATCTGAGAAAATTCTTCAAAGTGTCATTAAGCCTTTTATGGTGGATGAAAGTGCTGTCATCCACTTGCTAACAACTCTGTAGTGAATATTTGTCGCATCCGAGATGCATGTAGCGTGTTCGGAACACGGAATTTGACGGTGAGCGAATCCATGTAAATTACATGTCTATTGGTTAGAACCCGCTCCAAGAGGTTTTTGCCGTGAAATCGGCCTCATTTTCGAAACTGGCGTTTGGAAATCTCTGTGAAATCACAGAAAATGCTTCTAAGAAGCTATATGCCTTGTATAGTGAGAAAGTCCTGTAATCCACATGCAAAAAACTCTGTAGTGTATTTTTGTCGAATATTTTCTGCATGTAGCATGTTTGAAACACGTAATTTCAAAGCGGGAGAATCTATGTAATTTACATATCTATTGGGTAGAACAGGCTCCAAAAGTTTTTTCCTTTGAAAACTGCCTGATTTTCGAAAATGCTTTTAGGAAATATCTGCGAACTCATTGTTAAAGTTTCTAGGTGTCAATATGCCTTGTATGGTGGATGAAAGTTGTGTAACACACATGTACACAACTCATTAAGAATGTTTGTCAAATCCGTGATGTGTGTAGCGCGTTCGGAAAATGGACTGTCATGGTGATGCAAACTATAAAATTACATATCTATTGGTTAGAACACAATCCAGGAGCATTTTACTGAAAAATCTGCCTGTTTGGAAACTGGGGTTATGAAAACCCTGCAAAATCTGAGTAAAAGCTTTAAGGTGGCAATATGTCTTCAACGGGTTGTTAAAGATGTGTAATTCACATGCTAAGAACTCAGAAGTGAATATTTGTTGAATCCGTGGTGCATGGACCGTTTTCGGAACACGGAATGTTACAGTGAACGTACCTATGAAAATGAGATGTCTATTGGATAGAACATGCACCAAGAGAATTTTTCTGCGAAAACTGCCTGATTTTCGTAACTGTCGTTGTAGAAAACTGACGAAATGTAAGTAAATGTTTCTAGGTGTAAATATGCCTTGTATTGTGGTTGAAAAATCGGTAATCAACATGCTCACGGTCATTAAATAATGTTTGTCGAAGCCGTGATGAATGTAATGTTTTCGGAACACGGAATGTCTCGGTGAGTGAAGCTCTGAAAATAACAATTCTGCTGGATAGAACTCGCTTGAATTGAATGTTTCTGTGAAAATTTCATGATTTTCGAAACTGGAGGCTAGGAAAAACCTGTGAAATCAGAATAACTAATTCTAGGTGTAAATATGCCTTTTATGGTGGATGAAAGTCCGGTAATCCAGATGCAAACAAATTGGTAGTGAATATTTGTCGAGTCATTTATGCATGTAACATGTTCGGAACACGGAATTTCATGGCCAGGGAATTTAAGTAAATTACATTTCCCTTGGTTAGAAATCACTCCAAGAGCTTTTTCCTGAGAAATATGCCTGATTTTCGATACTGGCGTTAGGAAAAACCTGCGAACCCAGATTACTAGATTCTCGGTGTACATCTTCCTTTTATGGTGGATGATAGTTCGGTAATCCGCATGCTAACTAGTCTGTAAAGAATATTTGTCGAATCCGACTTACATGAAGTGTGTTCGGAACACAGAATATCACAGTGAGCCTATCTATGTTAAATAAATTTCTCTTGGTTAGAATTTGCTCTAAGAGTTTTTTCTGAGAAATCTGCCTCATTTTTGAAACTGGCGTTTGAAAATCTCTGCAAAATCAGAGAAAATGCTTCAAAGTGTCAATATGCCTTGTATTGTGATGCAAGATCGTAAAACCACATACAAACAAATCTGTGGTGAATATATTAAGAAATCGTTATGCATGCATTGGGATCGTTTCACGGAAAATCCCCGCATTGGAATCTATGTAAATTATACACCTATTGGTTAGAATTCGCTCCAAAAATTTTTCCCTGAGAAAACGGCCTGATTTTCCAAACTGGCATTAGGAAAAAGCTGCAAATTCAGAGTTAATGTTTCTAGATGTAAATATGCCATGTATGGTGGATGAAAGTTCTGTAATCTACATGTTCACAACTCATCCGAGAAAGTTTGTTGAAACCTTGATGCATGTAGCGTGTTTGGAAAATGGAATGTCACTGTGAGGGAAACTATGTAAATTACATTTCTATTGGGAAGTACTCGCTCCACGAGAATTTTTCTGCGAATCTGCCTCCTTTTCAAAACTGGCATTAGGAAAAACTTTCGAAATGTGAGAAAATGCTTCAAATTGTCAACATGGCTTTTATGGTGGATGAAAGTTCGGTAATCCTTATGCTAACAACTCTGTAGTGAATATTTGTCGAATCCTTCATGCATGTAGCTTTTTTGGAACACGGAATTCACGAAGACGTGTTCTATGTAAATTGCATGTCTATTGGGTAGAACTCTCTCCAAGAGGATTTTTCTGTGGAAACTGCATGATTTTAGAGACTGACATTAGGAGAACACTACTAAATCAGAATAAAATTTCTATGTATAAATATGCACTGTAAGGTGGATTAAAGTTCGTTAATACACATGTTCACAACTCATTAAAGAATGTTTGTTGAATCCGTGGTGCATGTAACGTGTTCAGAACACAGAATGTCACGGTGATTGAAAGTAGGGAAATTACTTATCTTTTGGGTAGAAATGGCTCCAAGAGCATTTTTCTGCCAAACCTGCCTCATTTTCAAAACTGGCATTCAAACTAACGTTTGAAATCTGAGAAAATTCTTCAAAGTGTCAGTAATGTTTGTATGGTGGATGAAAGTGCTGTAATCCACTTGCTAACAACTCTGTAGTGAATATTTGTCGCATCCGAGATGCATGTAGCGTGTTCGGAACACGGAATTTGACGGTGAGCGAATCCATGTAAATTATATATCTATTGTTTAGAACACACTCCAAGAGGTTTTTGCTGTGAAATCGGCCTCATTTTCGAAACTGATGTATGGAAATCTCTGTGAAATCACAAAAAATGCTTCTAAGCATCTATATGCCTTCTATACTGAGAAAGTCCTGTAATCCACATGCAAACAACCCTGTAGTGTATTTTTGTCGAAACTTTTCTGCATGTAGCGTGTTCAAAACACGTAATTTCACAGTGGGAGAATCTATGTAATTTACATATCTATTGGGTAGAACACGCTGCAACAGTTTTTTCCTTTGAAAACTGCCTGATTTTCGAAACTGTTATTAGGAAATATCTGCAAACTCATTGTTAATGTTTCTAGGTGTCAATATGCCTTGTATGGTGGATGAAAGTTGTGTAATACACATGTACACAACTCATTAAGAATGTTTGTCAAATCCGTGATGTGTGTAACGCTTTCGGAAAATGGACTGTCACGGTGAGGCAAACTTTGTAAATTACATATCTATTGGTTAGAACACGCTCCAGGAGCGTTTTACTGAAAAATCTGCCTCAGTTTGGAAACTGTTGTTATGAAAACGCTGCAAAATCTGAGTAAATGCTTTAAGGTGACAATGTGTATCAATGGGTTATTATAGAAGTGTAATTCACGTGCTAAGAAATCAGCAGTGATATTTGTTGAATCCGTGGTGCATGGACCGTTTTCGGAACACAGAATGTTACGGTGAAGGTATCTATGAAAATGAGATGTCTATTGGATAGAACATGCACCAAGAGAATTTTTCTGCGTAAACTGCCTGATTTTCGTAAGTGATTTTAGTAAAACCTGCGAAATATGAGTAAATGTTTCTATGTGTAAATATGCCTTGTATTGTGGTTGAAAAATCGGTAATCCACATGGTAATAACAGTGTAGTATTTAATTTTTAAACCGTGATTCATGTAGCACTTTTGGAAAACGGAATTTCACGGTAATGAAACTATGTAAATTACAATTCTATTGAGTACAACGAGCTAGAAGAGGATTTTTCTGCGAAAATTGCATGATTATCGCATCTGAAGTTTGGAAAAAGCTGCAAAACGAGAGTAAATATTTGTAGGTGTAAATGTGCCTTTATGTTGCAAGAAAGATCGTTAATCCACATTTTCACAACATATTAAAGAATCTTTTTCTAATCCGTGATGCATGTACCGTGTTCAGAATGTGGAATTTCACGGTGATTGAAACAATGTAAATTACGTCTCTATTGTGTAGAACTCGCTCCGAGAGTGTTTTTCTGTGAAAACTTCATCAATTTCAAAACTGGCATTAGAAAAAAGCTGCAAATTAAAAGTTAATGTTTCTAGTTGTAAATATGCCATGTATGGTGGATGAAGTTCGGTAATACACATGTTCACAACTCATTAAGAAATGTTTGTTGAAATCGTGGTGCATGTAACGTGTTCAGAACACGGAATGTCACGGTGATTGAAACTAGGTAAATTACATATCTTTTGGCTAGAACTGGCTCCAAGAGCATTTTTCTGTGAAATCTGCCTCATTTTCAAATCTGGCAAAGAAAATAAACTGCGAAATCTGAGAAAATTCTTAAAAGTCTCAGTAAGCCTGTATGGTAGATGAAAGTGCTGTAATCCACATGCTAACCACTAGGTAGTGAATAATTGTCGCATTCGAGATGCATGTAGCGTGTTCGGAACACGGAATTTCACGGTGAGCGAATCCATGTAAATTACATTCTATTGGTTAGAACCAGCTCCAAGAGGTTTTTTTCCGTGAAATCTGCCTCATTTTCGAAACTGGCATTTCAAAAGCTGTGTGATATCACAGAAAATACTTCTAAGCATCAATATGCCTTCTATTGTGATGAAAGTCCTGTAATCCACATGCAAACAACTCTGTAGTGTATTTTTGTCGAATCTTTTCTGCATGTAGCGTGTTCGAAACACGTAATTTCACAGCAGGAGAATGTATGTAATTTACATATCTATTGGGTAGAACACGCTCCAACAGTTTTTTCCTTTGAAAACTGCCTGATTTTCGAAACTGCTTTTAGGAAATATATGTGAACTCAGTGTTAATGTTTCTAGGTGTAAATATGCCTTGTATGGTGGATGAAAGTTTTGTAATACACATGTACACAACTCATTAAAATGTTTGTCAAATCCGTGAGGTGTGTAGCACGTTCGAAACATGGACTGTCACGGTGAGGAAAACTATGTAAATGACATATCTTTTGGTTAGAACACGCTCCAGGAGAATTTTACTGAAAAATCTGCCTCAGTTTGGAAACTGCAGTTTTGAAAACGCTGCAAAATTTGAGTAAATGCTTTAAGGTGGCAATGTGTCTTCAATGGGTTATTAAAGATGTGTAATTCACATGCTAAGAATTCAGCAGTGAATATTTGTTGAATCCGTGGTGCATGTAATGTTTTCGGAACACAGAATGTTACGGTGACGGTATCTATGAAGATGAGATATCTATTGGATAGAACATGCACCAAGAGAATTTTTCTGCGAAAACTACCTGATTTTCGTAACTACCTTTAGGAAAACCTGCGAAATCTGAATAAATGTTTCTAGGTGTAAATATGCCTTGTATTGTGGTTGAAAAATCGATAATCCACTTGCTCACACTCATTAAAGAATGTTTGTCGACCTCGTGATGCATTTAATGTGTTCAGAATATGGAATGTCAGATTAAAGGAAACATTGTAAGTTACATGTCTATTGGGTAGGACTCTCTTGAAGAGAATTTTTCTGCGAAATGTGCCTCATTTTGGAAACTGCCATTAGGAGAATCCTGTGAAATCTGAGAAAATGCTTCTAAGTGTCAATATGCCTTGAATGGTGAACGAAAGTCCGGTAATCCACATGGAAATTACAGTGTAGTAATGATTTTTTAAACCGTGATTCATGTAGCGCTTTTGGAAAACGGAATTTCACGGTAATGAAACTATGTAAATTAAAATTCTATTGAGTAGAACGAGCTAGAAGAGGATTTTTCTGTGAAAATTGCATGATTATCGAATCTGAAGCTTGGAAAAAGCTGCAAAACGAGAGTAAATATTTGTAGGTGTAAATGTGCCTATATGTTGCAAGAAAGTTCGGTAATCCACATTTTCACAACATATTAAAGAATCTTTTTGTAATTCGTGATGCATGTACCGTGTTCAGAACGTGGAAATTCACGGTGATTGAAACAATGTAAATTACTTCTCTATTGGGTAGAACTCGCTCCGAGAGAGTTTTTCTGCGAAAACTTCGTCTTTTTTGAAACTGGCGTTTGAAAAACTCTGGAAAATTTGAGAAAATACTTCTATGAATCAATATTCAGTGTATTGTGATGAAAGTTCGGTAATCCACATGCTAACAAATTTGTAGTGACTATTTGTCGAAACGTTTATGAATGTAGCATGTTCGGAACACGGAATTTCATGGCCAGGGAATTTATGTAAATTACATTTCTCTTGGTTAGAAATCACTCCAAGAGATTTTTCCTGAGAAATCGGCCTGATTTTCGAAACTGGCTTAAGGAAAACCATGCGAAAACAGATTACTAGATTTTCGGTGTAAAGCTGCCTTTTATGGTGGATGAAAGTTCGGTAATCCATATGCTAACAACTCTGTAGTGAATATTTGTTGAATCCGAGATACGTGAAGCATGTTCGGAACACAGAATATCACGGTGAGCGAATCTATGTAAAATACATGTGTCTTGGGTAGAATTCGCTCCAAGAGAATTTTCTACGAAATCTGCCTCATTTTTGAAACTGGCGTTTGAAAATCTCTGCAAAATCAGAGATAAAGCTTCAAAGTGTCAATATGACTTGTATTGTGATGGAAGATCGTTAAAAACATGCAAACAAATCTGTGGTGAGTATTTGTAGAAAGTGTTATGCATGCAGGTTGATCGTATCACGGAAAATGCCGGCAATGGAATCTATGTTAATTACATGCCTATTGGTTAGAATCCAATCCAAAAATTTTTTTCTGAAAAAACGGACTGAATTTCAAAACTGGCATTAGGAAAAAGCTGCAAATTCAGAGTTAATGTTTCTAGTCGTAAATATGCCATGAATTGTGGATGAAGTTCAGTAATACACATGTTCACAATTCATTATAAATGTTTGTTGAATCCGTGGTGCATGGAACGTGTGCAGACCACAGAATGTCACGGTGATTGAAACTAGGTAAATTACATATCTTTTGGGTAGAACTGCCTCCAAGAGCTTTTTTCTGCCAAATCTGCCTCATTTCCAAACTGGCATAAAACTAAACTCAAAAATCTGAGAAATTTCTTCAAAGTTTCAATAAGCCTTGTATGGTGGATGAAAGTGCTGTAATCCACTTGCTAACAACTCTGCAGTGAATATTTGTCGCATCCGAGATGCATGTAGCGTGTTCAGAAGACGGAATTTGATGGTGAGCGAATCCATGTAAATTACATGTCTATTTGTTAGAACCCGCTCTAAGAGGTTTTTGCCGTGAAATCTGCCTCATTTTCGAAACTGGCATTTGAAAAACTCTGAAATCACAGAAAATGCTTCTAAGCATCTATAGGCCTTCTATAGTGAGAAAGTCCTGTAATCCTCATGCAAATAAATCTGTAGTGTATATTTGTTGTATATTTTCTGCATGTACCATGTTCGAAACATGTAATTTCACAGCGGGAGAATCTATGTAATATACATATCTATTTTGTAGAACACGCTCCAACAGTTTTTCCTTTGAAAACTGCCTGATTTTTGAAACTGCTTTTAGGAAATATATGCGAACTCAGTGTTAATGTTTCTAGGTGTAAATATGCCTTGTATGGTGGATGAAAGTTTTATAATACACATGTACACAACTCATTAAAATGTTTGTCAAATCCGTGATGTGTGTAGCACGTTCGGAACATGGACTGTCACGGTGAGGAAAACTATGTAAATGACATATCTATTGGTTAGAACACGCTCCAGGAGCATTTTACTGAAAAATCTGCCTCAGTTTGGAAACTGGTGTTTTGAAACGCTGCAAAATCTGAGTAAATGCTTTAAGGTGACAATGTGTCTTCAATGGGTTATTAAAGATGTGTAATTCACATGCTAAGAACTCAGCAGTGAATATTTGTTGAATCATTGGTGCATGTAACTTTTTCGGAACACAGAATGTTACGGTGACGGTATCTATGAAGATTAGATATCTATTGGATAGAACATGCACCAAGAGTATTTTTCAGCAAATCTCCCTGATTTTCGTAACTGACGTTAGGAAACCTGCAAAATCTAATTAAATATTTCTAGGTGTAAATATGCTTGTATTGTGGTTGAAAAATCGGTAAACCACATGCTCACGGTCATTAAATAATGTTTGTCGAAGCCGTGATGAATGTAACGTTTTCAGAACACGGAATGTCTCGGTGAGTGAAGCTCTGAAAATAACAATTCTGCTGGATAGAACTCGCTTGAATTGAATGTTTCTGTAAAAATTTCATGATTTTCAAAACTGGATGTTACGAAAAACCTGCGAAATCAAAATAACTACTTCTAGGTGTAAATATTCCTTTTATGGTGGATGAAAGTTTGGTAATCCACATGCTCACACTCATTAAAGAATGTTTGTTGAATTCGTGATGCATGTAACGTGTTCGGAATACGGAATGACGTAGTGAAGGAAAAAATTTAAGTTACATGTCTATTGGGTAGAACTCGCTTGAAGAGAATTTTTTTGTGAAATGTGCCTCATTTTGAAAACTGCCATTAGGAGAACCCTGTGAAATCTGAGAAAATGCTTCTAAGTGTCAATATGCCTTGAATGGTGAATGAAAGTCCGGTAATCCACATGGTAATAACAGTGAAGTATTTAATTTTTAAACCGTGATTCATGTAGCACTTTTGGAAAACGGAATTTCACGGTAATGAAACTATGTAAATTACAATTCTATTGAGTACAACGAGCTAGAAGAGGATTTTTCTGCGAAAATTGCATGATTATCGCATCTGAAGTTGGAAAAAGCTGCAAAACGAGAGTAAATATTTGTAGGTGTAAATGTGCCTTTATGTTGCAAGAAAGATCGTTAATCCACATTTTCACAACATATTAAAGAATCTTTTTCTAATCCGTGATGCATGTACCGTGTTCAGAATGTGGAATTTCACGGTGATTGAAACAATGTAAATTACGTCTCTATTGTGTAGAACTCGCTCCGAGAGTGTTTTTCTGTGAAAACTTCATCAATTTCAAAACTGGCATTAGAAAAAAGCTGCAAATTCAGAGTTAATGTTTCTAGTTGTAAATATGCCATGTATGGTGGATGAAGTTCGGTAATACACATGTTCACAACTCATTAAGAAATGTTTGTTGAAATCGTGGTGCATGTAACGTGTTCAGAACACGGAATGTCACGGTGATTGAAACTAGGTAAATTACATATCTTTTGGCTAGAACTGGCTCCAAGAGCATTTTTCTGCGAAATCTGCCTCATTTTCAAATCTGGCAAAAAAAATAACCTGCGAAATCTGAGAAAATTCTTAAAAGTCTCAGTAAGCCTTGTATGGTAGATGAAAGTGCTGTAATCCACATGCTAACAACTAGGTAGTGAATAACTGTCACATTCGAGATGCATGTATCGTGTTCGGAACACGGAATTTCACGGTGAGCGAATCCATGTAAATTACATTCTATTGGTTAGAACCAGCTCCAAGAGGATTTTTTCCGTGAAATCTGGCTCATTTTCGAAACTTGCGTTTCAAAAGCTGTGTGATATCAGAGAAAATACTTCTAAGCATCAATATGCCTTCTATTGTGATGAAAGTCCTGTAATCCACATGCAAACAACACTGTAGTGTATTTTGTCGAAACTTTTCTGCATGTAGCGTGTTCGAAACACGTAATTTCACAGCAGGAGAATGTATGTAATTTACATATCTATTGGGTAGAACACGCTCCAACAGTTTTTTCCTTTGAAAACTGCCTGATTTTCGAAACTGCTTTTAGGAAATATATGCGAACTCAGTGTTAATGTTTCTAGGTGTAAATATGCCTTGTATGGTGGATGAAAGTTTTGTAATACACATGTACACAACTCATTAAAATGTTTGTCAAATCCGTGAGGTGTGTAGCACGTTCGAAACATGGACTGTCACGGTGAGGAAAACTATGTAAATTAAATATCTATTGTTTAGAACCCGCTCCAAGAGGTTTTTGCTGTGAAATCGGCCTCATTTTCGTAACTGGCGTTTGGAAATCTCTGTGAAATCACAAAAAATGCTTCTAAGCATCTATATGCCTTCTATAGTGAGAAAGTCCTGTAATCCACATGCAAACAACCCTGTAGTGTATATTTGTCGAAACTTTTCTGCATGTAGCGTGTTCAATACACGTAATTTCACAGTGGGAGAATCTATGTAATTTACATATCTATTGGGTAGAACACGCTCCAACAGTTTTTTCCTTTGAAAACTGCCTGATTTTCGAAACTGCTACTAAGAAATATCTGCGAACTCAGTGTTAATGTTTCTAGGTGTCAATATGCCTTGTATGGTGGATGAAAGATGTGTAATACACATGTACACAACCATTAAGAATTTTTGTCAAATACGTTATGTGTGTAACGCGTTCGGAACATGGACAGCCACGGTGAGGCAAACTAAGTAAATTACATATCAATTGGTTAGAACACGCTCCAGGAGCATTTTACTGAAAAATCTGCCTCAGTTTGGAAACTGTTGTTATGAAAACGCTGCAAAATCTGAGTAAATGCTTTAAGGTGACAATGTGTTTCAATGGGTTATTAAAGAAGTGTAATTCACATGCTAAGATCTCAGCAGTGAATAATTGTTGAATCCGTGATGCATGGACCGTTTTTAGCACACGGAATGTTACGGTGAAGGTATCTATGAAAATGAGATGTCTATGGGATAGAACAGGCACCAAGAGGATTTTTCTGCAGAAACTGCCTGATTTTTGTAAGTGATGTTAGGAAAACCTGCGAAATTTAAGTAAATGTTTCTAGGTGTAAATATGCCTTGTATTGTCGTTGAAAAATCGGTAATCAACATGCTCACGGTCATTAAATAATGTTTGTCGAAGCCGTGATGAATGTAACGTTTTCGGAACACGGAATGTCTCGGTGAGTGAAGCTCTGAAAATAACAATTCTACTGGGTAGAACTCGCTTGAATTGAATGTTTCTGTGAAAATTTCATGATTTTCGAAACTGGATGTTAGGAACAACCGGCGAAATCAGACTAAGTACTTCTAGGTGTCAATATGGCTTGTATGGTGGATTAAAGTTCGGTAATCCACATGCTCACACTCATTAAAGAATGTTTGTCGACCTCGTGATGCATGAAACGTGTTCAGAATATGGAATGTCATAGTGAAGGGAAAAATGGAAGTTACATGTCTATTGGGTAGAACTCGTTTGAAGAGAATTTTTCTGCGAAATGTGTCTCATTTTGAAAACTGCCATTAAGAGAACCCTGTGAAATCTGAGAAAATGCTTCAAAGTGTCAATATGCCTTGACTGGTGAATGAAAGTCCAGTAATCCACATGTTAATAACAGTGTAGTAATTATTTTTTAAACCGTGATTCATGTAGCGCATTTGGAAAATGAAATTTCACGGTAATGATACTATGTAAATTACAATTCTATTGAGTAGAACGAGCTAGAAGAGAATTTTTCTGCGAACCTTGCATGACTATCGAATCTGAAGTTTGGAAAAAGCTGCAAAAAGTGAGTAAATATTTGCAGGTGTAAATGTGCATTTATGTTGCAAGAAAGTTCGGGAATCTATATTTTCACAACATATTAAAGAATCTTTTTCTAATCCGTGATGCATGAACCGTGTTCAGAACGTGGAATTTCACGGTGATTGAAACTATGTAAATGACTTCTCTATTGGGTAGAACTCGCTCCGAGAGAGTTTTTCTGCGAAAACTTCGTCATTTTTGAACCTGGCGTTCAGAAAACAATTCAAAATCTGAGAAAACACTTCTAAGAATCAATATTCAATGTGTTGGGATGACAGTTCGGTAATCCACATGCTAACAAATTTGTAGTGAATATTTGTCGAATCTTTTATGCATGTAACATGTTCGGAACACGGAATTTCACGGCCAGGGATTTTACATAAATTACATTTCCCTTGGTTAGAAATCACTCCAAGAGATTTTTCCTGAGAAATCGGCCTGATTTTCGAAACTGGCGTTAGGAAAAACCTGCGAACCCAGATTACTAGATTCTCGGTGTACATCTGCCTTTTATGGTGGATGAAATTTCGGTAATCCACATGCTAAATACTCTGTAGTGAATATTTGTCGAATCGTAGATACGTGAAGTGTGTTCGGAACACAGAATATCACGGTGAGTGAATCCATGAAAAATACATGTCTCGGGTAGAATTTGCTCTAACAGTTTTTCTGAGAATTCTGCCTCATTTTTGAACCTGGCGTTTGAAAATCTCTGCAAAATCAGAGAAAATGCTTCAAAGTGTCAATATGCCTTGTATTGTGATGCAAGATCGTAAAGTCACATGCAAACTATTCTGTGGTGAATATTTTTAGAAAGCGTTATGCATGCAGTGGGATCGTATCACGGAAAATCCCCGCGATGGAATCTATGTAAATTACACACCTATTGGTTAGAATTCGCTCCAAAAGTTTTTCCCTGAGAAAACGGCCTGATTTTCCAAACTGGCATTAGGAAAAAGCTGCAAATTCAGAGTTAATGTTTCTAGTTGTAAATATGCCATGTATGGTGGATGAAAGTTCTGTAATCTACATGTTCACAACTCATTCGAGAAAGTTTGTTGAAACCTTGATGCATGTAGCGTGTTCGGGAAAATGGAATGTCACTGTGAGGGAAACTATGTAAATTACATTTCTATTGGGAAGTACTCGCTCCACGAGAATTTTTCTGCCAAATCTGCCTCCTTTTCAAAACTGGCATTAGGAAAAACTTTCGAAATGTGAGAAAATGCTTCAAATTGTCAACATGGCTTTTAGGGTGGATGAAAGTTCGGTAATCCTTATGCTAACAACTCTGTAGTGAATATTTGTCGAATCCGTGATGCATGTAGCTTTTTTGGAACACGGAATTCACGATGACGTGTTCTATGTAAATTGCATGTCTATTGGGTAAAACTCGCTTCAAGAGGATTTTTCTGTGGAAACTGCATGATGTTAGAGTCTGACATTAGGAGAAAACAACTAAATCAGAATAAAATTTCTATGTATAAATATGAACTGTAAGGTGGATTAAAGTTCGTTAATACACATGTCCACAACTCATTAAAGAATGTTTGTTGAATCCGTGGTGCATGTAACGTGTTCAGAACACAGAATGTCACGGTGATTGAAAGTAGGGAAATTACCTATCTTTTGGGTAGAAATGGCTCCAAGAGCATTTTTCTGCCAAATCTGCCTCATTTTCAAAACTGGCATTCAAACTAACGTGTGAAATCTGAGAAAATTCTTCAAAGTGTCAGCAAGCCTTGTATGGTGGATGAAAGTGCTGTAATCCACTTGCTAACAACTCTGTAGTGAATATTTGTCGCATCCGAGATGCATGTAGCGTGTTCGGAAGACGGAATTTGACGGTGAGCGAATCCATGTAAATTACATATCTATTGTTTAGAACCCGCTCCAAGAGGTTTTTGCTGTGAAATCGTCCTCATTTTCGAAACTGACGTTTGGAAATACCTGTGAAATCACATAAAATGCTTCTAAGCATCTATATGCCTTCTATAGTGAGAAAGTCCTGTAACCCACATGCAAACAACCCTGTAGTGTATTTTTGTCGAAACTTTTCTGCATGTAGCGTGTTCAAAACACGTAATTTCACAGTGGGAGAATCTATGTAATTTACATATCTATTGGGTAGAACACGCTCCAACAGTTTTTTCCTTTGAAAACTGCCTGATTTTCGAAACTGCTATTAGGAAATATCTGCGAACTCAGTGTTAATGTTTCTAGGTGTCAATATGCCTTGTATGGTGGATGAAAGTTGTGTAATACACATGTACACAACTCATTAAGAATGTTTGTCAAATCCGTGATGTGTGTAATGCGTTCGGAACATGGACTGTCACGGTGAGGCAAACTATGTAAATTACATATCTCTTGGTTAGAACACGCTCCAGGAGCATTTTACTGAAAAATCTGCCTCAGTTTGGAAACTGTTGTTATGAAAACGCTGCAAAATCTGAGTAAATGCTTTAAGGTGACAATGCGTTTCAATGGGTTATTAAAGAAGTGTAATTCACATGCTAAGAACTCAGCAGTGATATGTGTTGAATCCGTGGTGCATGGACGATTTTCGGAGCACGGAATGTTACGGTGAAGGTATCTATGAAAATGAGATGTCTATTGGATAGAACATGCACCAAGAGAATTTTTCTGCGAAAACTGCCTGATTTTCGTAAGTGATGTTAGGAAAACCTGCGAAATCTAAATAAATGTTTCTAGATGTAAATATGCCTTGTATTGTGGTTGAAATATCGGTAATACACATGCTCACGGTCATTAAATAATGTTTGTTGAAGCAGTGATGAATGTAACGTTTTCAGAACAAGGAATGTCTCGGTGAGTGAAGCTCTGAAAATAACAATTCTACTGGATAGAACTCGCTTGAATTGAATGTTTCTGTGAAAATTTCATGATTTTTGAAACTGGATGTTAGGAAAAACCTGCGAAATCAGAATAACTACTTCTAGGTGCCAATATGGCTTGTATGGTGGATGAAAGTTCGGTTATCCACATGCTCACACTCATTAAAGAATGTTTGTCGAAATCGTGATGCATGAAACGTGTTCAGAATATGGAATGTCATAGTGAAGGGAAAAATGGAAGTTACATGTCTATTGGGTAGAACTCGTTTGAAGAGAATTTTTCTGCGAAATGTGCCTCATTTTGAAAAATGCCATTAGGAGAACCCTGTGAAATCTGAGAAAATGCTTCTATGTGTCAATATGCCTGGAATGATGAATGAAAGTCCGGTAATCCACATGTTAATAACAGTGTAGTAATTATTTTTTAAACCGTGATTCATGTAGCGCTTTTGGAAAACGGAATTTCACGGTAATGAAACTATGTAAATTACAATTCTACTGAGTAGAACGAGCTAGAAGAGAATTTTTCTGCGAACATTGCATGATTATCGAATCTGAAGTTTGGAAAAAGCTGCAAAAAGGGAGTAAATATTTGCAGGTGTAAATGTGCCTTTATGTTGCAAGAAAGTTTGGTAATCCAAATTTTCACAACATATTAAAGAATCTTTTTCTAATTCATGATGCATGTAGCGTGTTCAGAACGTGAAATTTCCCGGTGATTGAAACTATGTAAATGACTTCTCTATTGGGTAGAACTCGCTCCGAGAGATTTTTTCTGCGAAAACTTCGTCATTTTTAAACCTGGCGTTTAGAAAACGCTTCAAAATCTGAGAAAATACTTCTAAGAATCAATATTCAATGTATTGTGATGAAAGTTCGGTAATCCACATGCTAACAAATTTGTAGTGAATATTTATCGAATCCTTTATGCATGTAACATGTTCGGAACACGGAATTTCACGGCCCGGGAATTTATGTAAATTACATTTCCCTTGGTTAGAAATCACCCCAAGAGATTTTTCCTGTGAAATCGGCCTGATTTTCGAAACTGGCTTTAGGAAATCCTGCGAACTCAGATTACTAGATTCTCGGTGTACATCTGCCTATTATGGTGGATGAAAGTTCGGTAATCCGCATGCTAACTAATCTATAGTGAATATTTGTCGAATCCAGATACGTGAATTGTGTTCTGAACACAGAATATCACGGTGTGTGAATCCATTTAAAATACATGTCTATTGGTTAGATCCCGCTCCAAGAGTTTTTTGCCGTGAAATCGGCCTCATTTTCGAAACTGGCGTTTGGAAATCTCTGTGAAATCACAGAAAATGCTTCTAAGCATCTATATGCATACTATA
Organism: Camelus bactrianus; assembly: GCF_048773025.1. Taxonomy (NCBI): domain Eukaryota; kingdom Metazoa; phylum Chordata; class Mammalia; order Artiodactyla; family Camelidae; genus Camelus; species Camelus bactrianus. The sequence goes on from NC_133541.1 coordinate 150,740,659, forward strand.
GTGAGAAAGTGCAATAATCCACATGCAAACATCTCTGTAGTGTATTTTTGTCGAATCTTTTCGGCATGTAGCATGTTCAAAACACGTAAATCCACAGCGGGAGAATCTATGTAATTTACAAATCTAATGGGTAAAACACGCTCCAACAGTTTTTCCTTTGAAAACTGCCTGATTTTTGAAACTGTTATTAGGAAATATCTGCGAACTCAATGTTAATGTTTCTAGGTGTCAATATGCCTTGTATGGTGGATGAAAGTTGTGTAATACACATGTACACAACTCATTAAGAATGTTTGTCAAATCCGTGATGTGTGTAGCGCGTTCAGAACATGGACTGTCACGGTGAGGCAAACTATGTAATTTACATATCTATTGGTAAGAACACACTCCAGGAGCATTTTAATGAAAAATCTGACTCAGTTTGGAAACTGGTGTTATGAAAACGCTGCAAAATCTGAGTAAATGATTTAAGGTGACAATATGTGTTCAATGGGATATTAAAGATGTGTAATTCACATGCTAAGAACTAAGCAGTGAATATTAGTTGAATCCGTGGTGCATGGACTGTTTTCAGAACACGGAATATTAGGGTGAAGGTATCTATGAAAATGAGATGTCTAATGTATAGAACATGCACCAAGAGAATTTTTCTGCAGAAACTGCCTTATTTTCGTAACTGACTTTAGGAAAAACTGCGAACCCTAAGTAAATGTTTCTAGGTGTAAATATGCCTTGTATTGTGATTGAAAAATCGGTAATCCACATACTCACTGTCATTAAATAATATTTGTTGAAGCCGTGATGAATGAAACGTTTTCGGAGCATGAAATATCTTGGTGATTGAAGCTATGAAGATAACAATTCTGCTGGATAGAACTCGCTTGAATTGAATGTTTCTGTGAAAATTTCATGATTTTTGAAACTGGATGTTAGGAAAAACCTGCGAAATCAGAATAACTACTTCTAGGTGCCAATATGGCTTGTATGGTGGATGAAAGTTCGGTTATCCACATGCTCACACTCATTAAAGAATGTTTGTCGAAATCGTGATGCATGAAACGTGTTCAGAATATGGAATGTCATAGTGAAGGGAAAAATGGAAGTTACATGTCTATTGGGTAGAACTCGTTTGAAGAGAATTTTTCTGCGAAATGTGCCTCATTTTGAAAAATGCCATTAGGAGAACCCTGTGAAATCTGAGAAAATGCTTCTACGTGTCAATATGCCTGGAATGATGAATGAAAGTCCGGTAATCCACATGTTAATAACAGTGTAGTAATTATTTTTTAAACCGTGATTCATGTAGCGCTTTTGGAAAACGGAATTTCACGGTAATGAAACTATGTAAATTACAATTCTACTGAGTAGAACGAGCTAGAAGAGAATTTTTCTGCGAACATTGCATGATTATCGAATCTGAAGTTTGGAAAAAGCTGCAAAAAGGGAGTAAATATTTGCAGGTGTAAATGTGCCTTTATGTTGCAAGAAAGTTTGGTAATCCAAATTTTCACAACATATTAAAGAATCTTTTTCTAATTCATGATGCATGTAGCGTGTTCAGAACGTGAAATTTCCCGGTGATTGAAACTATGTAAATGACTTCTCTATTGGGTAGAACTCGCTCCGAGAGATTTTTTCTGCGAAAACTTCGTCATTTTTAAACCTGGCGTTTAGAAAACGCTTCAAAATCTGAGAAAATACTTCTAAGAATCAATATTCAATGTATTGTGATGAAAGTTCGGTAATCCACATGCTAACAAATTTGTAGTGAATATTTATCGAATCCTTTATGCATGTAACATGTTCGGAACACGGAATTTCACGGCCCGGGAATTTATGTAAATTACATTTCCCTTGGTTAGAAATCACCCCAAGAGATTTTTCCTGTGAAATCGGCCTGATTTTCGAAACTGGCTTTAGGAAATCCTGCGAACTCAGATTACTAGATTCTCGGTGTACATCTGCCTATTATGGTGGATGAAAGTTCGGTAATCCGCATGCTAACTAATCTATAGTGAATATTTGTCGAATCCAGATACGTGAATTGTGTTCTGAACACAGAATATCACGGTGTGTGAATCCATTTAAAATACATGTCTATTGGTTAGATCCCGCTCCAAGAGTTTTTTGCCGTGAAATCGGCCTCATTTTCGAAACTGGCGTTTGGAAATCTCTGTGAAATCACAGAAAATGCTTCTAAGCATCTATATGCATACTATAGTGAGAAAGTGCAATAATCCACATGCAAACATCTCTGTAGTGTATTTTTGTCGAATCTTTTCGGCATGTAGCATGTTCAAAACACGTAAATCCACAGCGGGAGAATCTATGTAATTTACAAATCTAATGGGTAAAACACGCTCCAACAGTTTTTCCTTTGAAAACTGCCTGATTTTTGAAACTGTTATTAGGAAATATCTGCGAACTCAATGTTAATGTTTCTAGGTGTCAATATGCCTTGTATGGTGGATGAAAGTTGTGTAATACACATGTACACAACTCATTAAGAATGTTTGTCAAATCCGTGATGTGTGTAGCGCGTTCAGAACATGGACTGTCACGGTGAGGCAAACTATGTAATTTACATATCTATTGGTAAGAACACACTCCAGGAGCATTTTAATGAAAAATCTGACTCAGTTTGGAAACTGGTGTTATGAAAACGCTGCAAAATCTGAGTAAATGATTTAAGGTGACAATATGTGTTCAATGGGATATTAAAGATGTGTAATTCACATGCTAAGAACTAAGCAGTGAATATTAGTTGAATCCGTGGTGCATGGACTGTTTTCAGAACACGGAATATTAGGGTGAAGGTATCTATGAAAATGAGATGTCTAATGTATAGAACATGCACCAAGAGAATTTTTCTGCAGAAACTGCCTTATTTTCGTAACTGACTTTAGGAAAAACTGCGAACCCTAAGTAAATGTTTCTAGGTGTAAATATGCCTTGTATTGTGATTGAAAAATCGGTAATCCACATACTCACTGTCATTAAATAATATTTGTTGAAGCCGTGATGAATGAAACGTTTTCGGAGCATGAAATATCTTGGTGATTGAAGCTATGAAGATAACAATTCTGCTGGATAGAACTCGCTTGAATTGAATGTTTCTGTGAAAATTTCATGATTTTTGAAACTGGATGTTAGGAAAAACCTGCGAAATCAGAATAACTACTTCTAGGTGCCAATATGGCTTGTATGGTGGATGAAAGTTCGGTTATCCACATGCTCACACTCATTAAAGAATGTTTGTCGAAATCGTGATGCATGAAACGTGTTCAGAATATGGAATGTCATAGTGAAGGGAAAAATGGAAGTTACATGTCTATTGGGTAGAACTCGTTTGAAGAGAATTTTTCTGCGAAATGTGCCTCATTTTGAAAAATGCCATTAGGAGAACCCTGTGAAATCTGAGAAAATGCTTCTACGTGTCAATATGCCTGGAATGATGAATGAAAGTCCGGTAATCCACATGTTAATAACAGTGTAGTAATTATTTTTTAAACCGTGATTCATGTAGCGCTTTTGGAAAACGGAATTTCACGGTAATGAAACTATGTAAATTACAATTCTACTGAGTAGAACGAGCTAGAAGAGAATTTTTCTGCGAACATTGCATGAATATCGAATCTGAAGTTTGGAAAAAGCTGCAAAAAGGGAGTAAATATTTGCAGGTGTAAATGTGCCTTTATGTTGCAAGAAAGTTTGGTAATCCAAATTTTCACAACATATTAAAGAATCTTTTTCTAATTCATGATGCATGTAGCGTGTTCAGAACGTGAAATTTCCCGGTGATTGAAACTATGTAAATGACTTCTCTATTAGGTAGAACTCGCTCCGAGAGATTTTTTCTGCGAAAACTTCGTCATTTTTAAACCTGGCGTTTAGAAAACGCTTCAAAATCTGAGAAAATACTTCTAAGAATCAATATTCAATGTATTGTGATGAAAGTTCGGTAATCCACATGCTAACAAATTTGTAGTGAATATTTATCGAATCCTTTATGCATGTAACATGTTCGGAAGACGGAATTTCACGGCCCGGGAATTTATGTAAATTACATTTCCCTTGGTTAGAAATCACCCCAAGAGATTTTTCCTGTGAAATCGGCCTGATTTTCGAAACTGGCTTTAGGAAATCCTGCGAACTCAGATTACTAGATTCTCGGTGTACATCTGCCTATTATGGTGGATGAAAGTTCTGTAATCTACATGTTCACAACTCATTCGAGAAAGTTTGTTGAAACCTTGATGTATGAAGCGTGTGAAGAAAATGGAATGTCACTGTGAGGGAAACTATGTAAATTACATTTCTATTGGGAAGTACTCGCTCCACGAGAAGTTTTCTGGCAAATCTGCCTCCTTTTCAATACCGGCATTAGGAAAAACTTTCGAAATGTGAGAAAATGCTTCAAATTGTCAACATGGCTTTTAGGGTGGATGAAAGTTCGGTAATCCTTATGCTAACAACTCTGTAGTGAATATTTTTTGAATCCGTGATGCATGTAGCTTTTTCGGAACACGGAATTTCACAATGACGGATTCTATGTAAATTGCATGTCTATTGGGTAGAACTCGCTCCAAGAGGATTTTTCTGTGGAAACTGCATGATTTTAGAGACTGACATTAGGAGAACACTACTAAATCAGAATAAAATTTCTATGTATAAATATGCACTGTAAGGTGGATTAAAGTTCGTTAAAACACATGTACACAACTCATAAAAGAATGTTTGTTGAATCCGTGGTGCATGTAACGTGTTCAGAACACAGAATGTCACGGTGATTGAAAGTAGGGAAATTACCTATCTTTTGGGTAGAAATGGCTCCAAGAGAATTTTTCTGCCAAATCTGCCTCATTTTCAAAACTGGCATTCAAACTAACGTGTGAAATCTGAGAAAATTCTTCAAAGTGTCAGTAAGACTTTTATGGTGGATGAAAGTGCTGTAATCCACTTGCTAACAACTCTGTAGTGAATATTTGTCGCATCCGAGATGCATGTAGCGTGTTCGGAAGACGGAATTTGACGGTGAGCGAATCCATGTAAATTACATATCTATTGTTTAGAACCCGCTCCAAGAGGTTTTTGCTGTGAAATCGGCCTCAATTTCACAACTGGCGTTTGGAAATCCCTGTGAAATCACAAAAAATGCTTCTAAGCATCTATATGCCTTCTATAGTGAGAAAGTCCTGTAATCCACATGCAAACAACCCAGTAGTGTATTTTTGTCGAAACTTTTCTGCATGTAGCGTGTTCAAAACACGTAATTTCACAGTGGGAGAATCTATGTAATTTACATATCTATTGGGTAGAACACGCTCCAACAGTTTTTTCCTTTGAAAACTGCCTGATTTTCGAAACTGCTATTAGGAAATATCTGCGAACTCAGTGTTAATATTTCTAGGTGTCAATATGCCTTGTATGGTGGATGAAAGTTGTGTAATACACATGTACACAACTCATTAAGAATGTTTGTCAAATCGTGATGTGTGTAATGCGTTCGGAACATGGACTGTCACGGTGAGGCAAACTATGTAAATTACATATCTCTTGGTTAGAACACGCTCCAGGAGCATTTTACTGAAAAATCTGCCTCAGTTTGGAAACTGTTGTTATGAAAACGCTGCAAAATCTGAGTAAATGCTTTAAGGTGACAATGTGTTTCAATGGGTTATTAAAGAAGTGTAATTCACATGCTAAGAACTCAGCAGTGATATTTGTTGAATCCGTGGTGCATGGACCGTTTTTGGTACATGGAATGTTACGGTGTAGGTATCTATAAAAATGAGATGTCTATTGGATAGAACATGCACCAAGAGAATTTTTCTGCGAAAACTGCCTGATTTTCGTAAGTGATATTAGGAAAACCTGCGAAATCTAAGTAAATGTTTCTAGGTGTAAATATGCCTTGTATTGTGGTTGAAATATCGGTAATCCACATGCTAACGGTCATTAAATAATGTTTGTTGAAGCAGTGATGAATGTAACGTTTTCGGAACACGGAATGTCTCGGTGAGTGAAGCTCTGAAAATAACAATTCTACTGGATAGAACTCGCTTGAATTGAATGTTTCTCTGAAAATTTCATGATTTTCGAAACTGGATGTTAGGAAAAACCTGCAAAATCAGAATAACTACTTCTAGGTGTAAATATGCCTTGTATGGTGGATGAAAGTTCGGTAATCCACATGCTCACACTCATTAAAGAATGTTTGTCGACCTCGTGATGCATGAAACGTGTTCAGAATATGGAATGTCATAGTGAAGGGAAAAATGGAAGTTACATGTCTATTGGGTAGAACTCGTTTGAAGAGAATTTTTCTGCGAAATGTGCCTCATTTTGAAAACTGCCATTAGGGGAACCCTGTGAAATTTGAGAAAATGCTTCTAAGTGTCAATATGCCTTGACTGGTGAATGAAAGTCCGGTAATCCACATGTTAATAACAGTGTAGTAATTATTTTTTAAACCGTGATTCATGTAGCGCTTTTGGAAAACGAAATTTCACGGTAATGAAACTATGTAAATTACAATTCTATTGAGTAGAACGAGCTAGAAGAGAATTTTTCTGCGAACATTGCATGATTATCAAATCTGAAGTTTGGAAAAAGCTGCAAAAAGGGAGTAAATATTTGCAGGTGTAAATGTGCATTTATGTTGCAAGAAAGTTCGGGAATCCATATTTTCACAACATATTAAAGAATCATTTTCTAATCCGTGAGGCATGTACCGTATTCAGAACGTGGAATTTCACGGTGATTGAAACTATGTAAATGACTTCTCTATTGGGTAGAACTCGCTCCGAGATAGTTTTTCTGCAAAAACTTCGTCATTTTTGAACCTGGCGTTTAGAAAACACTTCAAAATCTGAGAAAATACTTCTAAGAATCATTATTCAATATATTGTGATGACAGTTCGGTAATCCACATGCTAAGAAATTTGTAGTGAATAGTTGTCGAATCCTTTATGCATGTAACATGTTCGGAACACGGAATTTCACGGCCAGGGATTTTACATAAATTACATTTCCCTTGGTTAGAAATCACTCCAAGAGATTTTTCCTGAGAAATCGGCCTGATTTTCGAAACTGGCGTTAGGAAAATCCTGCGAACCCAGATTACTAGATTCTCGGTGTACATATGCCTTTTATGGTGGATGAAATTTCGGTAATCTGCATGCTAAATACTCTGTAGTTAATATTTGTCGAATCCTAGATACGTGAAGTGTTTTCGGAACACAGAATTTCACGGTGAGTGAATCCATGTAAAATACTTGTCTCGGGTAGAATTTGCTCTAAGAGTTTTTCTGAGAATTCTGCCTCATTTTTGAACCTGGTGTTTGAAAATCTCTGCAAAATCAGAGAAAATTCTTCAAAGTGTCAATATGCCTTGTATTGTGATGCAAGATCTTAAAGCCACATGCAAACTATTCTGTGGTGAATATTTTTAGAAAGCGTTATGCATGCAGTGTGATCATATCACGGACAATCCCGGCTATGGAATCTATGTAAATTACACACCTATTGGTTAGAATTCGCTCCAAAAGTTTTTCCCTGAGAAAACGGCCTGATTTTCCAAACTGGCATTAGGAAAAAGCTGCAAATTCAGAGTTAATGTTTCTAGTTGTAAATATGCCATGTATGGTGGATGAAAGTTCTGTAATCTACATGTTCACAACTCATTCGAGAAAGTTTGTTGAAACCTTGATGTATGAAGCGTGTGAAGAAAATGGAATGTCACTGTGAGGGAAACTATGTAAATTACATTTCTATTGGGAAGTACTCGCTCCACGAGAAGTTTTCTGGCAAATCTGCCTCCTTTTCAATACCGGCATTAGGAAAAACTTTCGAAATGTGAGAAAATGCTTCAAATTGTCAACATGGCTTTTAGGGTGGATGAAAGTTCGGTAATCCTTATGCTAACAACTCTGTAGTGAATATTTTTTGAATCCGTGATGCATGTAGCTTTTTCGGAACACGGAATTTCACAATGACGGATTCTATGTAAATTGCATGTCTATTGGGTAGAACTCGCTCCAAGAGGATTTTTCTGTGGAAACTGCATGATTTTAGAGACTGACATTAGGAGAACACTACTAAATCAGAATAAAATTTCTATGTATAAATATGCACTGTAAGGTGGATTAAAGTTCGTTAAAACACATGTACACAACTCATAAAAGAATGTTTGTTGAATCCGTGGTGCATGTAACGTGTTCAGAACACAGAATGTCACGGTGATTGAAAGTAGGGAAATTACCTATCTTTTGGGTAGAAATGGCTCCAAGAGCATTTTTCTGCCAAATCTGCCTCATTTTCAAAACTGGCATTCAAACTAACGTGTGAAATCTGAGAAAATTCTTCAAAGTGTCAGCAAGCCTTGTATGGTGGATGAAAGTGCTGTAATCCACTTGCTAACAACTCTGTAGTGAATATTTGTCGCATCCGAGATGCATGTAGCATGTTCGGAAGACGGAATTTGACGGTGAGCGAATCCATGTAAATTACATATCTATTGTTTAGAACCCGCTCCAAGAGGTTTTTGCTGTGAAATCGGCCTCATTTTCAAAACTGGCGTTTGGAAATCCCTGTGAAATCACAAAAAATGCTTCTAAGCATCTATATGCCTTCTATAGTGAGAAAGTCCTGTAATCCACATGCAAACAACCCAGTAGTGTATTTTTGTCAAAACTTTTCTGCATGTAGCGTGTTCAAAACACGTAAATTCACAGTGGGAGAATCTATGTAATTTACATATCTATTGGGTAGAACACGCTCCAACAGTTTTTTCCTTTGAAAACTGCCTGATTTTCGAAACTGCTATTAGGAAATATCTGCGAACTCAGTGTTAATATTTCTAGGTGTCAATATGCCTTGTATGGTGGATGAAAGTTGTGTAATACACATGTACACAACTCATTAAGTATGTTTCTCAGATCCGTGATGTGGGTAACGCGTTCGGAACATGGACTTTCACGGTGAGGCAAACTATGTAAATTACATATCTCTTGGTTAGAACACGCTCCAGGAGCATTTTACTGAAAAATCTGCCTCAGTTTGGAAACTGTTGTTATGAAAACGCTGCAAAATCTGAGTAAATGCTTTAAGGTGACAATGTGTTTCAATGGGTTATTAAAGAAGTGTAATTCACATGCTAAGAACTCAGCAGTGATATTTGTTGAATCCGTGGTGCATGGACCGTTTTCGGAACACGGAATGTTACGTTGAAGGTATCTATGAAAATGAGATTTCTATTGGATAGAACATGCACCAAGAGTATTTTTCTGCGAAAACTGCCTGATTTTCGTAAGTGATATTAGGAAAACCTGCGAAATCTAAATAAATGTTTCTAGGTGTAAATATGCCTTGTATTGTGGTTGAAATATCGGTAATCCACATGCTAACGGTCATTAAATAATGTTTTTTGAAGCAGTGATGAATGTAACATTTTCGGAACACGGAATGTCTCGGTGAGTGAAGCTCTGAAAATAACAATTCTACTGGATAGAACTCGCTTGAATTGAATGTTTCTCTGAAAATTTCATGATTTTCGAAACTGGATGTTAGGAAAAACCTGCAAAATCAGAATAACTACTTCTAGGTGTAAATATGCCTTGTATGGTGGATGAAAGTTCGGTAATCCACATGCTCACACTCATTAAAGAATGTTTGTCGACCTCGTGATGCATGAAACGTGTTCAGAATATGGAATGTCATAGTGAAGGGAAAAATGGAAGTTACATGTCTATTGGGTAGAACTCGTTTGAAGAGAATTTTTCTGCGAAATGTGCCTCATTTTGAAAACTGCCATTAGGGGAACCCTGTGAAATTTGAGAAAATGCTTCTAAGTGTCAATATGCCTTGACTGGTGAATGAAAGTCCGGTAATCCACATGTTAATAACAGTGTAGTAATTATTTTTTAAACCGTGATTCATGTAGCGCTTTTGGAAAACGAAATTTCACGGTAATGAAACTATGTAAATTACAATTCTATTGAGTAGAACGAGCTAGAAGAGAATTTTTCTGCGAACATTGCATGATTATCAAATCTGAAGTTTGGAAAAAGCTGCAAAAAGGGAGTAAATATTTGCAGGTGTAAATGTGCATTTATGTTGCAAGAAAGTTCGGGAATCCATATTTTCACAACATATTAAAGAATCATTTTCTAATCCGTGAGGCATGTACCGTATTCAGAACGTGGAATTTCACGGTGATTGAAACTATGTAAATGACTTCTCTATTGGGTAGAACTCGCTCCGAGATAGTTTTTCTGCGAAAACTTCGTCATTTTTGAACCTGGCGTTTAGAAAACACTTCAAAATCTGAGAAAATACTTCTAAGAATCATTATTCAATATATTGTGATGACAGTTCGGTAATCCACATGCTAAGAAATTTGTAGTGAATAGTTGTCGAATCCTTTATGCATGTAACATGTTCGGAACACGGAATTTCACGGCCAGGGATTTTACATAAATTACATTTCCCTTGGTTAGAAATCACTCCAAGAGATTTTTCCTGAGAAATCGGCCTGATTTTCGAAACTGGCGTTAGGAAAATCCTGCGAACCCAGATTACTAGATTCTCGGTGTACATATGCCTTTTATGGTGGATGAAATTTCGGTAATCTGCATGCTAAATACTCTGTAGTTAATATTTGTCGAATCCTAGATACGTGAAGTGTTTTCGGAACACAGAATTTCACGGTGAGTGAATCCATGTAAAATACTTGTCTCGGGTAGAATTTGCTCTAAGAGTTTTTCTGAGAATTCTGCCTCATTTTTGAACCTGGTGTTTGAAAATCTCTGCAAAATCAGAGAAAATTCTTCAAAGTGTCAATATGCCTTGTATTGTGATGCAAGATCTTAAAGCCACATGCAAACTATTCTGTGGTGAATATTTTTAGAAAGCGTTATGCATGCAGTGTGATCATATCACAGACAATCCCGGCTATGGAATCTATGTAAATTACACACCTATTGGTTAGAATTCGCTCCAAAAGTTTTTCCCTGAGAAAACGGCCTGATTTTCCAAACTGGCATTAGGAAAAAGCTGCAAATTCAGAGTTAATGTTTCTAGTTGTAAATATGCCATGTATGGTGGATGAAAGTTCTGTAATCTACATGTTCACAACTCATTCGAGAAAGTTTGTTGAAACCTTGATGTATGAAGCGTGTGAAGAAAATGGAATGTCACTGTGAGGGAAACTATGTAAATTACATTTCTATTGGGAAGTACTCGCTCCACGAGAAGTTTTCTGGCAAATCTGCCTCCTTTTCAATACCGGCATTAGGAAAAACTTTCGAAATGTGAGAAAATGCTTCAAATTGTCAACATGGCTTTTAGGGTGGATGAAAGTTCGGTAATCCTTATGCTAACAACTCTGTAGTGAATATTTTTTGAATCCGTGATGCATGTAGCTTTTTCGGAACACGGAATTTCACAATGACGGATTCTATGTAAATTGCATGTCTATTGGGTAGAACTCGCTCCAAGAGGATTTTTCTGTGGAAACTGCATGATTTTAGAGACTGACATTAGGAGAACACTACTAAATCAGAATAAAATTTCTATGTATAAATATGCACTGTAAGGTGGATTAAAGTTCGTTAAAACACATGTACACAACTCATAAAAGAATGTTTGTTGAATCCGTGGTGCATGCAACGTGTTCAGAACACAGAATGTCACGGTGATTGAAAGTAGGGAAATTACCTATCTTTTGGGTAGAAATGGCTCCAAGAGCATTTTTCTGCCAAATCTGCCTCATTTTCAAAACTGGCATTCAAACTAACGTGTGAAATCTGAGAAAATTCTTCAAAGTGTCAGCAAGCCTTGTATGGTGGATGAAAGTGCTGTAATCCACTTGCTAACAACTCTGTAGTGAATATTTGTCGCATCCGAGATGCATGTAGCGTGTTCGGAAGACGGAATTTGACGGTGAGCGAATCCATGTAAATTACATATCTATTGTTTAGAACCCGCTCCAAGAGGTTTTTGCTGTGAAATCGGCCTCATTTTCAAAACTGGCGTTTGGAAATCCCTGTGAAATCACAAAAAATGCTTCTAAGCATCTATATGCCTTCTATAGTGAGAAAGTCCTGTAATCCACATGCAAACAACCCAGTAGTGTATTTTTGTCGAAACTTTTCTGCATGTAGCGTGTTCAAAACACGTAATTTCACAGTGGGAGAATCTATGTAATTTACATATCTATTGGGTAGAACACGCTCCAACAGTTTTTTCCTTTGAAAACTGCCTGATTTTCGAAACTGCTATTAGGAAATATCTGCGAACTCAGTGTTAATATTTCTAGGTGTCAATATGCCTTGTATGGTGGATGAAAGTTGTGTAATACACATGTACACAACTCATTAAGAATGTTTCTCAGATCCGTGATGTGGGTAACGCGTTCGGAACATGGACTGTCACGGTGAGGCAAACTATGTAAATTACATATCTCTTGGTTAGAACACGCTCCAGGAGCATTTTACTGAAAAATCTGCCTCAGTTTGGAAACTGTTGTTATGAAAACGCTGCAAAATCTGAGTAAATGCTTTAAGGTGACAATGTGTTTCAATGGGTTATTAAAGAAGTGTAATTCACATGCTAAGAACTCAGCAGTGATATTTGTTGAATCCGTGGTGCATGGACCGTTTTCGGAACACGGAATGTTACGGTGAAGGTATCTATGAAAATGAGATGTCTATTGGATAGAACATGCACCAAGAGTATTTTTCTGCGAAAACTGCCTGATTTTCGTAAGTGATATTAGGAAAACCTGCGAAATCTAAGTAAATGTTTCTAGGTGTAAATATGCCTTGTATTGTGGTTGAAATATCGGTAATCCACATGCTAACGGTCATTAAATAATGTTTGTTGAAGCAGTGATGAATGTAACGTTTTCGGAACACGGAATGTCTCGGTGAGTGAAGCTCTGAAAATAACAATTCTACTGGATAGAACTCGCTTGAATTGAATGTTTCTCTGAAAATTTCATGATTTTCGAAACTGGATGTTAGGAAAAACCTGCAAAATCAGAATAACTACTTCTAGGTGTAAATATGCCTTGTATGGTGGATGAAAGTTCGGTAATCCACATGCTCACACTCATTAAAGAATGTTTGTCGACCTCGTGATGCATGAAACGTGTTCAGAATATGGAATGTCATAGTGAAGGGAAAAATGGAAGTTACATGTCTATTGGGTAGAACTCGTTTGAAGAGAATTTTTCTGCGAAATGTGCCTCATTTTGAAAACTGCCATTAGGGGAACCCTGTGAAATTTGAGAAAATGCTTCTAAGTGTCAATATGCCTTGACTGGTGAATGAAAGTCCGGTAATCCACATGTTAATAACAGTGTAGTAATTATTTTTTAAACCGTGATTCATGTAGCGCTTTTGGAAAACGAAATTTCACGGTAATGAAACTATGTAAATTACAATTCTATTGAGTAGAACGAGCTAGAAGAGAATTTTTCTTCGAACATTGCATGATTATCAAATCTGAAGTTTGGAAAAAGCTGCAAAAAGGGAGTAAATATTTGCAGTTGTAAATGTGCATTTATGTTGCAAGAAAGTTCGGGAATCCATATTTTCACAACATATTAAAGAATCATTTTCTAATCCGTGAGGCATGTACCGTATTCAGAACGTGGAATTTCACGGTGATTGAAACTATGTAAATGACTTCTCTATTGGGTAGAACTCGCTCCGAGATAGTTTTTCTGCGAAAACTTCGTCATTTTTGAACCTGGCGTTTAGAAAACACTTCAAAATCTGAGAAAATACTTCTAAGAATCATTATTCAATATATTGTGATGACAGTTCGGTAATCCACATGCTAAGAAATTTGTAGTGAATAGTTGTCGAATCCTTTATGCATGTAACATGTTCGGAACACGGAATTTCACGGCCAGGGATTTTACATAAATTACATTTCCCTTGGTTAGAAATCACTCCAAGAGATTTTTCCTGAGAAATCGGCCTGATTTTCGAAACTGGCGTTAGGAAAATCCTGCGAACCCAGATTACTAGATTCTCGGTGTACATATGCCTTTTATGGTGGATGAAATTTCGGTAATCCGCATTCTAAATACTCTGTAGTTAATATTTGTCGAATCCTAGATACGTGAAGTGTTTTCGGAACACAGAATTTCACGGTGAGTGAATCCATGTAAAATACTTGTCTCGGGTAGAATTTGCTCTAAGAGTTTTTCTGAGAATTCTGCCTCATTTTTGAACCTGGTGTTTGAAAATCTCTGCAAAATCAGAGAAAATTCTTCAAAGTGTCAATATGCCTTGTATTGTGATGCAAGATCTTAAAGCCACATGCAAACTATTCTGTGGTGAATATTTTTAGAAAGCGTTATGCATGCAGTGTGATCATATCACGGACAATCCCGGCTATGGAATCTATGTAAATTACACACCTATTGGTTAGAATTCGCTCCAAAAGTTTTTCCCTGAGAAAACGGCCTGATTTTCCAAACTGGCATTAGGAAAAAGCTGCAAATTCAGAGTTAATGTTTCTAGTTGTAAATATGCCATGTATGGTGGATGAAAGTTCTGTAATCTACATGTTCACAACTCATTCGAGAAAGTTTGTTGAAACCTTGATGTATGAAGCGTGTGAAGAAAATGGAATGTCACTGTGAGGGAAACTATGTAAATTACATTTCTATTGGGAAGTACTCGCTCCACGAGAAGTTTTCTGGCAAATCTGCCTCCTTTTCAATACCGGCATTAGGAAAAACTTTCGAAATGTGAGAAAATGCTTCAAATTGTCAACATGGCTTTTAGGGTGGATGAAAGTTCGGTAATCCTTATGCTAACAACTCTGTAGTGAATATTTTTTGAATCCGTGATGCATGTAGCTTTTTCGGAACACGGAATTTCACAATGACGGATTCTATGTAAATTGCATGTCTATTGGGTAGAACTCGCTCCAAGAGGATTTTTCTGTGGAAACTGCATGATTTTAGAGACTGACATTAGGAGAACACTACTAAATCAGAATAAAATTTCTATGTATAAATATGCACTGTAAGGTGGATTAAAGTTCGTTAAAACACATGTACACAACTCATAAAAGAATGTTTGTTGAATCCGTGGTGCATGCAACGTGTTCAGAACACAGAATGTCACGGTGATTGAAAGTAGGGAAATTACCTATCTTTTGGGTAGAAATGGCTCCAAGAGCATTTTTCTGCCAAATCTGCCTCATTTTCAAAACTGGCATTCAAACTAACGTGTGAAATCTGAGAAAATTCTTCAAAGTGTCAGCAAGCCTTGTATGGTGGATGAAAGTGCTGTAATCCACTTGCTAACAACTCTGTAGTGAATATTTGTCGCATCCGAGATGCATGTAGCGTGTTCGGAAGACGGAATTTGACGGTGAGCGAATCCATGTAAATTACATATCTATTGTTTAGAACCCGCTCCAAGAGGTTTTTGCTGTGAAATCGGCCTCATTTTCAAAACTGGCGTTTGGAAATCCCTGTGAAATCACAAAAAATGCTTCTAAGCATCTATATGCCTTCTATAGTGAGAAAGTCCTGTAATCCACATGCAAACAACCCAGTAGTGTATTTTTGTCGAAACTTTTCTGCATGTAGCGTGTTCAAAACACGTAATTTCACAGTGGGAGAATCTATGTAATTTACATATCTATTGGGTAGAACACGCTCCAACAGTTTTTTCCTTTGAAAACTGCCTGATTTTCGAAACTGCTATTAGGAAATATCTGCGAACTCAGTGTTAATATTTCTAGGTGTCAATATGCCTTGTATGGTGGATGAAAGTTGTGTAATACACATGTACACAACTCATTAAGTATGTTTCTCAGATCCGTGATGTGGGTAACGCGTTCGGAACATGGACTGTCACGGTGAGGCAAACTATGTAAATTACATATCTCTTGGTTAGAACATGCTCCAGGAGCATTTTACTGAAAAATCTGCCTCAGTTTGGAAACTGTTGTTATGAAAACGCTGCAAAATCTGAGTAAATGCTTTAAGGTGACAATGTGTTTCAATGGGTTATTAAAGAAGTGTAATTCACATGCTAAGAACTCAGCAGTGATATTTGTTGAATCCGTGGTGCATGGACCGTTTTCGGAACACGGAATGTTACGGTGAAGGTATCTATGAAAATGAGATGTCTATTGGATAGAACATGCACCAAGAGTATTTTTCTGCGAAAACTGCCTGATTTTCGTAAGTGATATTAGGAAAACCTGCGAAATCTAAGTAAATGTTTCTAGGTGTAAATATGCCTTGTATTGTGGTTGAAATATCGGTAATCCACATGCTAACGGTCATTAAATAATGTTTGTTGAAGCAGTGATGAATGTAACGTTTTCGGAACACGGAATGTCTCGGTGAGTGAAGCTCTGAAAATAACAATTCTACTGGATAGAACTCGCTTGAATTGAATGTTTCTCTGAAAATTTCATGATTTTCGAAACTGGATGTTAGGAAAAACCTGCAAAATCAGAATAACTACTTCTAGGTGTAAATATGCCTTGTATGGTGGATGAAAGTTCGGTAATCCACATGCTCACACTCATTAAAGAATGTTTGTCGACCTCGTGATGCATGAAACGTGTTCAGAATATGGAATGTCATAGTGAAGGGAAAAATGGAAGTTACATGTCTATTGGGTAGAACTCGTTTGAAGAGAATTTTTCTGCGAAATGTGCCTCATTTTGAAAACTGCCATTAGGGGAACCCTGTGAAATTTGAGAAAATGCTTCTAAGTGTCAATATGCCTTGACTGGTGAATGAAAGTCCGGTAATCCACATGTTAATAACAGTGTAGTAATTATTTTTTAAACCGTGATTCATGTAGCGCTTTTGGAAAACGAAATTTCACGGTAATGAAACTATGTAAATTACAATTCTATTGAGTAGAACGAGCTAGAAGAGAATTTTTCTGCGAACATTGCATGATTATCAAATCTGAAGTTTGGAAAAAGCTGCAAAAAGGGAGTAAATATTTGCAGGTGTAAATGTGCATTTATGTTGCAAGAAAGTTCGGGAATCCATATTTTCACAACATATTAAAGAATCATTTTCTAATCCGTGAGGCATGTACCGTATTCAGAACGTGGAATTTCACGGTGATTGAAACTATGTAAATGACTTCTCTATTGGGTAGAACTCGCTCCGAGATAGTTTTTCTGCGAAAACTTCGTCATTTTTGAACCTGGCGTTTAGAAAACACTTCAAAATCTGAGAAAATACTTCTAAGAATCATTATTCAATATATTGTGATGACAGTTCGGTAATCCACATGCTAAGAAATTTGTAGTGAATAGTTGTCGAATCCTTTATGCATGTAACATGTTCGGAACACGGAATTTCACGGCCAGGGATTTTACATAAATTACATTTCCCTTGGTTAGAAATCACTCCAAGAGATTTTTCCTGAGAAATCGGCCTGATTTTCGAAACTGGCGTTAGGAAAATCCTGCGAACCCAGATTACTAGATTCTCGGTGTACATATGCCTTTTATGGTGGATGAAATTTCGGTAATCCGCATTCTAAATACTCTGTAGTTAATATTTGTCGAATCCTAGATACGTGAAGTGTTTTCGGAACACAGAATTTCACGGTGAGTGAATCCATGTAAAATACATGTCTCTCGGGTAGAATTTGCTCTAAGAGTTTTTCTGAGAATTCTGCCTCATTTTTGAACCTGGTGTTTGAAAATCTCTGCAAAATCAGAGAAAATTCTTCAAAGTGTCAATATGCCTTGTATTGTGATGCAAGATCTTAAAGCCACATGCAAACTATTCTGTGGTGAATATTTTTAGAAAGCGTTATGCATGCAGTGTGATCATATCACGGACAATCCCGGCTATGGAATCTATGTAAATTACACACCTATTGGTTAGAATTCGCTCCAAAAGTTTTTCCCTGAGAAAACGGCCTGATTTTCCAAACTGGCATTAGGAAAAAGCTGCAAATTCAGAGTTAATGTTTCTAGTTGTAAATATGCCATGTATGGTGGATGAAAGTTCTGTAATCTACATGTTCACAACTCATTCGAGAAAGTTTGTTGAAACCTTGATGTATGAAGCGTGTGAAGAAAATGGAATGTCACTGTGAGGGAAACTATGTAAATTACATTTCTATTGGGAAGTACTCGCTCCACGAGAAGTTTTCTGGCAAATCTGCCTCCTTTTCAATACCGGCATTAGGAAAAACTTTCGAAATGTGAGAAAATGCTTCAAATTGTCAACATGGCTTTTAGGGTGGATGAAAGTTCGGTAATCCTTATGCTAACAACTCTGTAGTGAATATTTTTTGAATCCGTGATGCATGTAGCTTTTTCGGAACACGGAATTTCACAATGACGGATTCTATGTAAATTGCATGTCTATTGGGTAGAACTCGCTCCAAGAGGAATTTTCTGTGGAAACTGCATGATTTTAGAGACTGACATTAGGAGAACACTACTAAATCAGAATAAAATTTCTATGTATAAATATGCACTGTAAGGTGGATTAAAGTTCGTTAAAACACATGTACACAACTCATAAAAGAATGTTTGTTGAATCCGTGGTGCATGTAACGTGTTCAGAACACAGAATGTCACGGTGATTGAAAGTAGGGAAATTACCTATCTTTTGGGTAGAAATGGCTCCAAGAGCATTTTTCTGCCAAATCTGCCTCATTTTCAAAACTGGCATTCAAACTAACGTGTGAAATCTGAGAAAATTCTTCAAAGTGTCAGTAAGACTTTTATGGTGGATGAAAGTGCTGTAATCCACTTGCTAACAACTCTGTAGTGAATATTTGTCGCATCCGAGATGCATGTAGTGTGTTCGGAAGACGGAATTTGACGGTGAGCGAATCCATGTAAATTACATATCTATTGTTTAGAACCCGCTCCAAGAGGTTTTTGCTGTGAAATCGGCCTCATTTTCAAAACTGGCGTTTGGAAATCCCTGTGAAATCACAAAAAATGCTTCTAAGCATCTATATGCCTTCTATAGTGAGAAAGTCCTGTAATCCACATGCAAACAACCCAGTAGTGTATTTTTGTCGAAACTTTTCTGCATGTAGCGTGTTCAAAACACGTAATTTCACAGTGGGAGAATCTATGTAATTTACATATCTATTGGGTAGAACACGCTCCAAAAGTTTTTTCCTTTGAAAACTGCCTGATTTTCGAAACTGCTATTAGGAAATATCTGCGAACTCAGTGTTAATATTTCTAGGTGTCAATATGCCTTGTATGGTGGATGAAAGTTGTGTAATACACATGTACACAACTCATTAAGAATGTTTCTCAGATCCGTGATGTGGGTAACGCGTTCGGAACATGGACTGTCACGGTGAGGCAAACTATGTAAATTACATATCTCTTGGTTAGAACACGCTCCAGGAGCATTTTACTGAAAAATCTGCCTCAGTTTGGAAACTGTTGTTATGAAAACGCTGCAAAATCTGAGTAAATGCTTTAAGGTGACAATGTGTTTCAATGGGTTATTAAAGAAGTGTAATTCACATGCTAAGAACTCAGCAGTGATATTTGTTGAATCCGTGGTGCATGGACCGTTTTCGGAACACGGAATGTTACGGTGAAGGTATCTATGAAAATGAGATGTCTATTGGATAGAACATGCACCAAGAGTATTTTTCTGCGAAAACTGCCTGATTTTCGTAAGTGATATTAGGAAAACCTGCGAAATCTAAGTAAATGTTTCTAGGTGTAAATATGCCTTGTATTGTGGTTGAAATATCGGTAATCCACATGCTAACGGTCATTAAATAATGTTTGTTGAAGCAGTGATGAATGTAACGTTTTCGGAACACGGAATGTCTCGGTGAGTGAAGCTCTGAAAATAACAATTCTACTGGATAGAACTCGCTTGAATTGAATGTTTCTCTGAAAATTTCATGATTTTCGAAACTGGATGTTAGGAAAAACCTGCAAAATCAGAATAACTACTTCTAGGTGTAAATATGCCTTGTATGGTGGATGAAAGTTCGGTAATCCACATGCTCACACTCATTAAAGAATGTTTGTCGACCTCGTGATGCATGAAACGTGTTCAGAATATGGAATGTCATAGTGAAGGGAAAAATGGAAGTTACATGTCTATTGGGTAGAACTCGTTTGAAGAGAATTTTTCTGCGAAATGTGCCTCATTTTGAAAACTGCCATTAGGGGAACCCTGTGAAATTTGAGAAAATGCTTCTAAGTGTCAATATGCCTTGACTGGTGAATGAAAGTCCGGTAATCCACATGTTAATAACAGTGTAGTAATTATTTTTTAAACCGTGATTCATGTAGCGCTTTTGGAAAACGAAATTTCACGGTAATGAAACTATGTAAATTACAATTCTATTGAGTAGAACGAGCTAGAAGAGAATTTTTCTGCGAACATTGCATGATTATCAAATCTGAAGTTTGGAAAAAGCTGCAAAAAGGGAGTAAATATTTGCAGGTGTAAATGTGCATTTATGTTGCAAGAAAGTTCGGGAATCCATATTTTCACAACATATTAAAGAATCATTTTCTAATCCGTGAGGCATGTACCGTATTCAGAACGTGGAATTTCACGGTGATTGAAACTATGTAAATGACTTCTCTATTGGGTAGAACTCGCTCCGAGATAGTTTTTCTGCGAAAACTTCGTCATTTTTGAACCTGGCGTTTAGAAAACACTTCAAAATCTGAGAAAATACTTCTAAGAATCATTATTCAATATATTGTGATGACAGTTCGGTAATCCACATGCTAAGAAATTTGTAGTGAATAGTTGTCGAATCCTTTATGCATGTAACATGTTCGGAACACGGAATTTCACGGCCAGGGATTTTACATAAATTACATTTCCCTTGGTTAGAAATCACTCCAAGAGATTTTTCCTGAGAAATCGGCCTGATTTTCGAAACTGGCGTTAGGAAAATCCTGCGAACCCAGATTACTAGATTCTCGGTGTACATATGCCTTTTATGGTGGATGAAATTTCGGTAATCCGCATTCTAAATACTCTGTAGTTAATATTTGTCGAATCCTAGATACGTGAAGTGTTTTCGGAACACAGAATTTCACGGTGAGTGAATCCATGTAAAATACATGTCTCTCGGGTAGAATTTGCTCTAAGAGTTTTTCTGAGAATTCTGCCTCATTTTTGAACCTGGTGTTTGAAAATCTCTGCAAAATCAGAGAAAATTCTTCAAAGTGTCAATATGCCTTGTATTGTGATGCAAGATCTTAAAGCCACATGCAAACTATTCTGTGGTGAATATTTTTAGAAAGCGTTATGCATGCAGTGTGATCATATCACGGACAATCCCGGCTATGGAATCTATGTAAATTACACACCTATTGGTTAGAATTCGCTCCAAAAGTTTTTCCCTGAGAAAACGGCCTGATTTTCCAAACTGGCATTAGGAAAAAGCTGCAAATTCAGAGTTAATGTTTCTAGTTGTAAATATGCCATGTATGGTGGATGAAAGTTCTGTAATCTACATGTTCACAACTCATTCGAGAAAGTTTGTTGAAACCTTGATGTATGAAGCGTGTGAAGAAAATGGAATGTCACTGTGAGGGAAACTATGTAAATTACATTTCTATTGGGAAGTACTCGCTCCACGAGAAGTTTTCTGGCAAATCTGCCTCCTTTTCAATACCGGCATTAGGAAAAACTTTCGAAATGTGAGAAAATGCTTCAAATTGTCAACATGGCTTTTAGGGTGGATGAAAGTTCGGTAATCCTTATGCTAACAACTCTGTAGTGAATATTTTTTGAATCCGTGATGCATGTAGCTTTTTCGGAACACGGAATTTCACAATGACGGATTCTATGTAAATTGCATGTCTATTGGGTAGAACTCGCTCCAAGAGGAATTTTCTGTGGAAACTGCATGATTTTAGAGACTGACATTAGGAGAACACTACTAAATCAGAATAAAATTTCTATGTATAAATATGCACTGTAAGGTGGATTAAAGTTCGTTAAAACACATGTACACAACTCATAAAAGAATGTTTGTTGAATCCGTGGTGCATGTAACGTGTTCAGAACACAGAATGTCACGGTGATTGAAAGTAGGGAAATTACCTATCTTTTGGGTAGAAATGGCTCCAAGAGCATTTTTCTGCCAAATCTGCCTCATTTTCAAAACTGGCATTCAAACTAACGTGTGAAATCTGAGAAAATTCTTCAAAGTGTCAGTAAGACTTTTATGGTGGATGAAAGTGCTGTAATCCACTTGCTAACAACTCTGTAGTGAATATTTGTCGCATCCGAGATGCATGTAGCGTGTTCGGAAGACGGAATTTGACGGTGAGCGAATCCATGTAAATTACATATCTATTGTTTAGAACCCGCTCCAAGAGGTTTTTGCTGTGAAATCGGCCTCATTTTCAAAACTGGCGTTTGGAAATCCCTGTGAAATCACAAAAAATGCTTCTAAGCATCTATATGCCTTCTATAGTGAGAAAGTCCTGTAATCCACATGCAAACAACCCAGTAGTGTATTTTTGTCGAAACTTTTCTGCATGTAGCGTGTTCAAAACACGTAATTTCACAGTGGGAGAATCTATGTAATTTACATATCTATTGGGTAGAACACGCTCCAAAAGTTTTTTCCTTTGAAAACTGCCTGATTTTCGAAACTGCTATTAGGAAATATCTGCGAACTCAGTGTTAATATTTCTAGGTGTCAATATGCCTTGTATGGTGGATGAAAGTTGTGTAATACACATGTACACAACTCATTAAGAATGTTTCTCAGATCCGTGATGTGGGTAACGCGTTCGGAACATGGACTGTCACGGTGAGGCAAACTATGTAAATTACATATCTCTTGGTTAGAACACGCTCCAGGAGCATTTTACTGAAAAATCTGCCTCAGTTTGGAAACTGTTGTTATGAAAACGCTGCAAAATCTGAGTAAATGCTTTAAGGTGACAATGTGTTTCAATGGGTTATTAAAGAAGTGTAATTCACATGCTAAGAACTCAGCAGTGATATTTGTTGAATCCGTGGTGCATGGACCGTTTTCGGAACACGGAATGTTACGGTGAAGGTATCTATGAAAATGAGATGTCTATTGGATAGAACATGCACCAAGAGTATTTTTCTGCGAAAACTGCCTGATTTTCGTAAGTGATATTAGGAAAACCTGCGAAATCTAAGTAAATGTTTCTAGGTGTAAATATGCCTTGTATTGTGGTTGAAATATCGGTAATCCACATGCTAACGGTCATTAAATAATGTTTGTTGAAGCAGTGATGAATGTAACGTTTTCGGAACACGGAATGTCTCGGTGAGTGAAGCTCTGAAAATAACAATTCTACTGGATAGAACTCGCTTGAATTGAATGTTTCTCTGAAAATTTCATGATTTTCGAAACTGGATGTTAGGAAAAACCTGCAAAATCACAATAAATACTTCTAGGTGTAAATATGCCTTGTATGGTGGATGAAAGTTCGGTAATCCACATGCTCACACTCATTAAAGAATGTTTGTCGACCTCGTGATGCATGAAACGTGTTCAGAATATGGAATGTCATAGTGAAGGGAAAAATGGAAGTTACATGTCTATTGGGTAGAACTCGTTTGAAGAGAATTTTTCTGCGAAATGTGCCTCATTTTGAAAACTGCCATTAGGGGAACCCTGTGAAATTTGAGAAAATGCTTCTAAGTGTCAATATGCCTTGACTGGTGAATGAAAGTCCGGTAATCCACATGTTAATAACAGTGTAGTAATTATTTTTTAAACCATGATTCATGTAGCGCTTTTGGAAAACGAAATTTCACGGTAATGAAACTATGTAAATTACAATTCTATTGAGTAGAACGAGCTAGAAGAGAATTTTTCTGCGAACATTGCATGATTATCAAATCTGAAGTTTGGAAAAAGCTGCAAAAAGGGAGTAAATATTTGCAGGTGTAAATGTGCATTTATGTTGCAAGAAAGTTCGGGAATCCATATTTTCACAACATATTAAAGAATCATTTTCTAATCCGTGAGGCATGTACCGTATTCAGAACGTGGAATTTCACGGTGATTGAAACTATGTAAATGACTTCTCTATTGGGTAGAACTCGCTCCGAGATAGTTTTTCTGCGAAAACTTCGTCATTTTTGAACCTGGCGTTTAGAAAACACTTCAAAATCTGAGAAAATACTTCTAAGAATCATTATTCAATATATTGTGATGACAGTTCGGTAATCCACATGCTAAGAAATTTGTAGTGAATAGTTGTCGAATCCTTTATGCATGTAACATGTTCGGAACACGGAATTTCACGGCCAGGGATTTTACATAAATTACATTTCCCTTGGTTAGAAATCACTCCAAGAGATTTTTCCTGAGAAATCGGCCTGATTTTCGAAACTGGCGTTAGGAAAATCCTGCGACCCCAGATTACTAGATTCTCGGTGTACATATGCCTTTTATGGTGGATGAAATTTCGGTAATCCGCATGCTAAATACTCTGTAGTTAATATTTGTCGAATCCTAGATACGTGAAGTGTTTTCGGAACACAGAATTTCACGGTGAGTGAATCCATGTAAAATACTTGTCTCGGGTAGAATTTGCTCTAAGAGTTTTTCTGAGAATTCTGCCTCATTTTTGAACCTGGTGTTTGAAAATCTCTGCAAAATCAGAGAAAATTCTTCAAAGAGTCAATATGCCTTGTATTGTGATGCAAGATCTTAAAGCCACATGCAAACTATTCTGTGGTGAATATTTTTAGAAAGCGTTATGCATGCAGTGTGATCATATCACGGACAATCCCGGCTATGGAATCTATGTAAATTACACACCTATTGGTTAGAATTCGCTCCAAAAGTTTTTCCCTGAGAAAACGGCCTGATTTTCCAAACTGGCATTAGGAAAAAGCTGCAAATTCAGAGTTAATGTTTCTAGTTGTAAATATGCCATGTATGGTGGATGAAAGTTCTGTAATCTACATGTTCACAACTCATTCGAGAAAGTTTGTTGAAACCTTGATGTATGAAGCGTGTGAAGAAAATGGAATGTCACTGTGAGGGAAACTATGTAAATTACATTTCTATTGGGAAGTACTCGCTCCACGAGAAGTTTTCTGGCAAATCTGCCTCCTTTTCAATACCGGCATTAGGAAAAACTTTCGAAATGTGAGAAAATGCTTCAAATTGTCAACATGGCTTTTAGGGTGGATGAAAGTTCGGTAATCCTTATGCTAACAACTCTGTAGTGAATATTTTTTGAATCCGTGATGCATGTAGCTTTTTCGGAACACGGAATTTCACAATGACGGATTCTATGTAAATTGCATGTCTATTGGGTAGAACTCGCTCCAAGAGGATTTTTCTGTGGAAACTGCATGATTTTAGAGACTGACATTAGGAGAACACTACTAAATCAGAATAAAATTTCTATGTATAAATATGCACTGTAAGGTGGATTAAAGTTCGTTAAAACACATGTACACAACTCATAAAAGAATGTTTGTTGAATCCGTGGTGCATGTAACGTGTTCAGAACACAGAATGTCACGGTGATTGAAAGTAGGGAAATTACCTATCTTTTGGGTAGAAATGGCTCCAAGAGCATTTTTCTGCCAAATCTGCCTCATTTTCAAAACTGGCATTCAAACTAACGTGTGAAATCTGAGAAAATTCTTCAAAGTGTCAGTAAGACTTTTATGGTGGATGAAAGTGCTGTAATCCACTTGCTAACAACTCTGTAGTGAATATTTGTCACATCCGAGATGCATGTAGCGTGTTCGGAAGACGGAATTTGACGGTGAGCGAATCCATGTAAATTACATATCTATTGTTTAGAACCCGCTCCAAGAGGTTTTTGCTGTGAAATCGGCCTCATTTTCAAAACTGGCGTTTGGAAATCCCTGTGAAATCACAAAAAATGCTTCTAAGCATCTATATGCCTTCTATAGTGAGAAAGTCCTGTAATCCACATGCAAACAACCCAGTAGTGTATTTTTGTCGAAACTTTTCTGCATGTAGCGTGTTCAAAACACGTAATTTCACAGTGGGAGAATCTATGTAATTTACATATCTATTGGGTAGAACACGCTCCAACAGTTTTTTCCTTTGAAAACTGCCTGATTTTCGAAACTGCTATTAGGAAATATCTGCGAACTCAGTGTTAATATTTCTAGGTGTCAATATGCCTTGTATGGTGGATGAAAGTTGTGTAATACACATATACACAACTCATTAAGAATGTTTGTCAAATCGTGATGTGTGTAATGCGTTCGGAACATGGACTGTCACGGTGAGGCAAACTATGTAAATTACATATCTCTTGGTTAGAACACGCTCCAGGAGCATTTTACTGAAAAATCTGCCTCAGTTTGGAAACTGTTGTTATGAAAACGCTGCAAAATCTGAGTAAATGCTTTAAGGTGACAATGTGTTTCAATGGGTTATTAAAGAAGTGTAATTCACATGCTAAGAACTCAGCAGTGATATGTGTTGAATCAGTGGTGCATGGACCGTTTTTGGTACACGGAATGTTACTGTGTAGGTATCTATAAAAATGAGATGTCTATTGGATAGAACATGCACCAAGAGAATTTTTCTGCGAAAACTGCCTGATTTTCGTAAGTGATATTAGGAAAACCTGCGAAATCTAAGTAAATGTTTCTAGGTGTAAATATGCCTTGTATTGTGGTTGAAATATCGGTAATCAACATGCTAACTGTCATTAAATAATGTTTGTTGAAGCAGTGATGAATGTAACGTTTTCGGAACACGGAATGTCTCGGTGAGTGAAGCTCTGAAAATAACAATTCTACTGGATAGAACTCGCTTGAATTGAATGTTTCTCTGAAAATTTCATGATTTTCGAAACTGGATGTTAGGAAAAACCTGCAAAATCACAATAACTACTTCTAGGTGTAAATATGCCTTGTATGGTGGATGAAAGTTCGGTAATCCACATGCTCACACTCATTAAAGAATGTTTGTCGACCTCGTGATGCATGAAACGTGTTCAGAATATGGAATGTCATAGTGAAGGGAAAAATGGAAGTTACATGTCTATTGGGTAGAACTCGTTTGAAGAGAATTTTTCTGCGAAATGTGCCTCATTTTGAAAACTGCCATTAGGGGAACCCTGTGAAATTTGAGAAAATGCTTCTAAGTGTCAATATGCCTTGACTGGTGAATGAAAGTCCGGTAATCCACATGTTAATAACAGTGTAGTAATTATTTTTTAAACCGTGATTCATGTAGCGCTTTTGGAAAACAAAATTTCACGGTAATGAAACTATGTAAATTACAATTCTATTGAGTAGAACGAGCTAGAAGAGAATTTTTCTGCGAACATTGCATGATTCTCAAATCTGAAGTTTGGAAAAAGCTGCAAAAAGGGAGTAAATATTTGCAGGTGTAAATGTGCATTTATGTTGCAAGAAAGTTCGGGAATCCATATTTTCACAACATATTAAAGAATCATTTTCTAATCCGTGAGGCATGTACCGTATTCAGAACGTGGAATTTCACGGTGATTGAAACTATGTAAATGACTTCTCTATTGGGTAGAACTCGCTCCGAGATAGTTTTTCTGCGAAAACTTCGTCATTTTTGAACCTGGCGTTTAGAAAACACTTCAAAATCTGAGAAAATACTTCTAAGAATCATTATTCAATATATTGTGATGACAGTTCGGTAATCCACATGCTAAGAAATTTGTAGTGAATAGTTGTCGAATCCTTTATGCATGTAACATGTTCGGAACACGGAATTTCACGGCCAGGGATTTTACATAAATTACATTTCCCTTGGTTAGAAATCACTCCAAGAGATTTTTCCTGAGAAATCGGCCTGATTTTCGAAACTGGCGTTAGGAAAATCCTGCGAACCCAGATTACTAGATTCTCGGTGTACATATGCCTTTTATGGTGGATGAAATTTCGGTAATCCGCATTCTAAATACTCTGTAGTTAATATTTGTCGAATCCTAGATACGTGAAGTGTTTTCGGAACACAGAATTTCACAGTGAGTGAATCCATGTAAAATACATGTCTCTCGGGTAGAATTTGCTCTAAGAGTTTTTCTGAGAATTCTGCCTCATTTTTGAACCTGGTGTTTGAAAATCTCTGCAAAATCAGAGAAAATTCTTCAAAGTGTCAATATGCCTTGTATTGTGATGCAAGATCTTAAAGCCACATGCAAACTATTCTGTGGTGAATATTTTTAGAAAGCGTTATGCATGCAGTGTGATCATATCACGGACAATCCCGGCTATGGAATCTATGTAAATTACACACCTATTGGTTAGAATTCGCTCCAAAAGTTTTTCCCTGAGAAAACGGCCTGATTTTCCAAACTGGCATTAGGAAAAAGCTGCAAATTCAGAGTTAATGTTTCTAGTTGTAAATATGCCATGTATGGTGGATGAAAGTTCTGTAATCTACATGTTCACAACTCATTTGAGAAAGTTTGTTGAAACCTTGATGTATGAAGCGTGTGAAGAAAATGGAATGTCACTGTGAGGGAAACTATGTAAATTACATTTCTATTGGGAAGTACTCGCTCCACGAGAAGTTTTCTGGCAAATCTGCCTCCTTTTCAATACCGGCATTAGGAAAAACTTTCGAAATGTGAGAAAATGCTTCAAATTGTCAACATGGCTTTTAGGGTGGATGAAAGTTCGGTAATCCTTATGCTAACAACTCTGTAGTGAATATTTTTTGAATCCGTGATGCATGTAGCTTTTTCGGAACACGGAATTTCACAATGACGGATTCTATGTAAATTGCATGTCTATTGGGTAGAACTCGCTCCAAGAGGATTTTTCTGTGGAAACTGCATGATTTTAGAGACTGACATTAGGAGAACACTACTAAATCAGAATAAAATTTCTATGTATAAATATGCACTGTAAGGTGGATTAAAGTTCGTTAAAACACATGTACACAACTCATAAAAGAATGTTTGTTGAATCCGTGGTGCATGTAACGTGTTCAGAACACAGAATGTCACGGTGATTGAAAGTAGGGAAATTACCTATCTTTTGGGTAGAAATGGCTCCAAGAGCATTTTTCTGCCAAATCTGCCTCATTTTCAAAACTGGCATTCAAACTAACGTGTGAAATCTGAGAAAATTCTTCAAAGTGTCAGCAAGCCTTGTATGGT
The DNA here is from genome assembly GCF_048773025.1 of Camelus bactrianus. Lineage (NCBI taxonomy): Eukaryota > Metazoa > Chordata > Mammalia > Artiodactyla > Camelidae > Camelus > Camelus bactrianus. The sequence continues at coordinate 150,769,786 of NC_133541.1, forward strand.
GGATGAAAGTGCTGTAATCCACTTGCTAACAACTCTGTAGTGAATATTTGTCGCATCCGAGATGCACGTAGCGTGTTCGGAAGACGGAATTTGACGGTGAGCGAATCCATGTAAATTACATATCTATTGTTTAGAACCCGCTCCAAGAGGTTTTTGCTGTGAAATCGGCCTCATTTTCAAAACTGGCGTTTGGAAATCCCTGTGAAATCACAAAAAATGCTTCTAAGCATCTATATGCCTTCTATAGTGAGAAAGTCCTGTAATCCACATGCAAACAACCCAGTAGTGTATTTTTGTCGAAACTTTTCTGCATGTAGCGTGTTCAAAACACGTAATTTCACAGTGGGAGAATCTATGTAATTTACATATCTATTGGGTAGAACACGCTCCAACAGTTTTTTCCTTTGAAAACTGCCTGATTTTCGAAACTGCTATTAGGAAATATCTGCGAACTCAGTGTTAATATTTCTAGGTGTCAATATGCCTTGTATGGTGGATGAAAGTTGTGTAATACACATGTACACAACTCATTAAGAATGTTTCTCAGATCCGTGATGTGGGTAACGCGTTCGGAACATGGACTGTCACGGTGAGGCAAACTATGTAAATTACATATCTCTTGGTTAGAACACGCTCCAGGAGCATTTTACTGAAAAATCTGCCTCAGTTTGGAAACTGTTGTTATGAAAACGCTGCAAACTCTGAGTAAATGCTTTAAGGTGACAATGTGTTTCAATGGGTTATTAAAGAAGTGTAATTCACATGCTAAGAACTCAGCAGTGATATTTGTTGAATCCGTGGTGCATGGACCGTTTTCGGAACACGGAATGTTACGGTGTAGGTATCTATAAAAATGAGATGTCTATTGGATAGAACATGCACCAAGAGAATTTTTCTGCGAAAACTGCCTGATTTTCTTAAGTGATATTAGGAAAACCTGCGAAATCTATGTAAATGTTTCTACGTGTAAATATGCCTTGTATTGTGGTTGAAATATCGGTAATCCACATGCTAACGGTCATTAAATAATGTTTGTTGAAGCAGTGATGAATGTAACGTTTTCGGAACACGGAATGTCTCGGTGAGTGAAGCTCTGAAAATAACAATTCTACTGGATAGAACTCGCTTGAATTGAATGTTTCTCTGAAAATTTCATGATTTTCGAAACTGGATGTTAGGAAAAACCTGCAAAATCAGAATAACTACTTCTAGGTGTAAATATGCCTTGTATGGTGGATGAAAGTTCGGTAATCCACATGCTCACACTCATTAAAGAATGTTTGTCGACCTCGTGATGCATGAAACGTGTTCAGAATATGGAATGTCATAGTGAAGGGAAAAATGGAAGTTACATGTCTATTGGGTAGAACTCGTTTGAAGAGAATTTTTCTGCGAAATGTGCCTCATTTTGAAAACTGCCATTAGGGGAACCCTGTGAAATTTGAGAAAATGCTTCTAAGTGTCAATATGCCTTGACTGGTGAATGAAAGTCCGGTAATCCACATGTTAATAACAGTGTAGTAATTATTTTTTAAACCGTGATTCATGTAGCGCTTTTGGAAAACGAAATTTCACGGTAATGAAACTATGTAAATTACAATTCTATTGAGTAGAACGAGCTAGAAGAGAATTTTTCTGCGAACATTGCATGATTCTCAAATCTGAAGTTTGGAAAAAGCTGCAAAAAGGGAGTAAATATTTGCAGGTGTAAATGTGCATTTATGTTGCAAGAAAGTTCGGGAATCCATATTTTCACAACATATTAAAGAATCATTTTCTAATCCGTGAGGCATGTACCGTATTCAGAACGTGGAATTTCACGTTGATTGAAACTATGTAAATGACTTCTCTATTGGGTAGAACACGCTCCGAGAGAGTTTTTCTGCGAAAACTTCGTCATTTTTGAACCTGGCGTTTAGAAAACACTTCAAAATCTGAGAAAATACTTCTAAGAATCATTATTCAATATATTGTGATGAAAGTTCGGTAATCCACATGCTAAGAAATTTGTAGTGAATAGTTGTCGAATCCTTTATGCATGTAACATGTTCGGAACACGGAATTTCACGGCCAGGGATTTTACATAAATTACATTTCCCTTGGTTAGAAATCACTCCAAGAGATTTTTCCTGAGAAATCGGCCTGATTTTCGAAACTGGCGTTAGGAAAATCCTGCGAACCCAGATTACTAGATTCTCGGTGTACATATGCCTTTTATGGTGGATGAAATTTCGGTAATCCGCATGCTAAATACTCTGTAGTTAATATTTGTCGAATCCTAGATACGTGAAGTGTTTTCGGAACACAGAATTTCACGGTGAGTGAATCCATGTAAAATACATGTCTCTCGGGTAGAATTTGCTCTAAGAGTTTTTCTGAGAATTCTGCCTCATTTTTGAACCTGGTGTTTGAAAATCTCTGCAAAATCAGAGAAAATTCTTCAAAGTGTCAATATGCCTTGTATTGTGATGCAAGATCTTAAAGCCACATGCAAACTATTCTGTGGTGAATATTTTTAGAAAGCGTTATGCATGCAGTGTGATCATATCACGGACAATCCCGGCTATGGAATCTATGTAAATTACACACCTATTGGTTAGAATTCGCTCCAAAAGTTTTTCCCTGAGAAAACGGCCTGATTTTCCAAACTGGCATTAGGAAAAAGCTGCAAATTCAGAGTTAATGTTTCTAGTTGTAAATATGCCATGTATGGTGGATGAAAGTTCTGTAATCTACATGTTCACAACTCATTCGAGAAAGTTTGTTGAAACCTTGATGTATGAAGCGTGTGAAGAAAATGGAATGTCACTGTGAGGGAAACTATGTAAATTACATTTCTATTGGGAAGTACTCGCTCCACGAGAAGTTTTCTGGCAAATCTGCCTCCTTTTCAATACCGGCATTAGGAAAAACTTTCGAAATGTGAGAAAATGCTTCAAATTGTCAACATGGCTTTTAGGGTGGATGAAAGTTCGGTAATCCTTATGCTAACAACTCTGTAGTGAATATTTTTTGAATCCGTGATGCATGTAGCTTTTTCGGAACACGGAATTTCACAATGACGGATTCTATGTAAATTGCATGTCTATTGGGTAGAACTCGCTCCAAGAGGATTTTTCTGTGGAAACTGCATGATTTTAGAGACTGACATTAGGAGAACACTACTAAATCAGAATAAAATTTCTATGTATAAATATGCACTGTAAGGTGGATTAAAGTTCGTTAAAACACATGTACACAACTCATAAAAGAATGTTTGTTGAATCCGTGGTGCATGTAACGTGTTCAGAACACAGAATGTCACGGTGATTGAAAGTAGGGAAATTACCTATCTTTTGGGTAGAAATGGCTCCAAGAGCATTTTTCTGCCAAATCTGCCTCATTTTCAAAACTGGCATTCAAACTAACGTGTGAAATCTGAGAAAATTCTTCAAAGTGTCAGTAAGACTTTTATGGTGGATGAAAGTGCTGTAATCCACTTGCTAACAACTCTGTAGTGAATATATGTCACATCCGAGATGCATGTAGCGTGTTCGGAAGACGGAATTTGACGGTGAGCGAATCCATGTAAATTACATATCTATTGTTTAGAACCCGCTCCAAGAGGTTTTTGCTGTGAAATCGGCCTCATTTTCAAAACTGGCGTTTGGAAATCCCTGTGAAATCACAAAAAATGCTTCTAAGCATCTATATGCCTTCTATAGTGAGAAAGTCCTGTAATCCACATGCAAACAACCCAGTAGTGTATTTTTGTCGAAACTTTTCTGCATGTAGCGTGTTCAAAACACGTAATTTCACAGTGGGAGAATCTATGTAATTTACATATCTATTGGGTAGAACACGCTCCAACAGTTTTTTCCTTTGAAAACTGCCTGATTTTCGAAACTGCTATTAGGAAATATCTGCGAACTCAGTGTTAATATTTCTAGGTGTCAATATGCCTTGTATGGTGGATGAAAGTTGTGTAAAACACATGTACACAACTCATTAAGAATGTTTGTCAAATCGTGATGTGTGTAATGCGTTCGGAACATGGACTGTCACGGTGAGGCAAACTATGTAAATTACATATCTCTTGGTTAGAACACGCTCCAGGAGCATTTTACTGAAAAATCTGCCTCAGTTTGGAAACTGTTGTTATGAAAACGCTGCAAAATCTGAGTAAATGCTTTAAGGTGACAATGTGTTTCAATGGGTTATTAAAGAAGTGTAATTCACATGCTAAGAACTCAGCAGTGATATTTGTTGAATCCGTGGTGCATGGACCGTTTTTGGTACACGGAATGTTACGGTGTAGGTATCTATAAAAATGAGATGTCTATTGGATAGAACATGCACCAAGAGAATTTTTCTGCGAAAACTGCCTGATTTTCGTAAGTGATATTAGGAAAACCTGCAAAATCTAAGTAAATGTTTCTACGTGTAAATATGCCTTGTATTGTGGTTGAAATATCGGTAATCCACATGCTAACGGTCATTAAATAATGTTTGTTGAAGCAGTGATGAATGTAACGTTTTCGGAACACGGAATGTCTCGGTGAGTGAAGCTCTGAAAATAACAATTCTACTGGATAGAACTCGCTTGAATTGAATGTTTCTCTGAAAATTTCATGATTTTCGAAACTGGATGTTAGGAAAAACCTGCAAAATCAGAATAACTACTTCTAGGTGTAAATATGCCTTGTATGGTGGATGAAAGTTCGGTAATCCACATGCTCACACTCATTAAAGAATGTTTGTCGACCTCGTGATGCATGAAACGTGTTCAGAATATGGAATGTCATAGTGAAGGGAAAAATGGAAGTTACATGTCTATTGGGTAGAACTCGTTTGAAGAGAATTTTTCTGCGAAATGTGCCTCATTTTGAAAACTGCCATTAGGGGAACCCTGTGAAATTTGAGAAAATGCTTCTAAGTGTCAATATGCCTTGACTGGTGAATGAAAGTCCGGTAATCCACATGTTAATAACAGTGTAGTAATTATTTTTTAAACCATGATTCATGTAGCGCTTTTGGAAAATGAAATTTCACGGTAATGAAACTATGTAAATTACAATTCTATTGAGTAGAACGAGCTAGAAGAGAATTTTTCTGCGAACATTGCATGATTATCAAATCTGAAGTTTGGAAAAAGCTGCAAAAAGGGAGTAAATATTTGCAGGTGTAAATGTGCATTTATGTTGCAAGAAAGTTCGGGAATCCATATTTTCACAACATATTAAAGAATCATTTTCTAATCCGTGAGGCATGTACCGTATTCAGAACGTGGAATTTCACGGTGATTGAAACTATGTAAATGACTTCTCTATTGGGTAGAACTCGCTCCGAGATAGTTTTTCTGTGAAAACTTCGTCATTTTTGAACCTGGCGTTTAGAAAACACTTCAAAATCTGAGAAAATACTTCTAAGAATCATTATTCAATATATTGTGATGACAGTTCGGTAATCCACATGCTAAGAAATTTGTAGTGAATAGTTGTCGAATCCTTTATGCATGTAACATGTTCAGAACGCGGAATTTCACGGCCAGGGATTTTACATAAATTACATTTCCCTTGGTTAGAAATCACTCCAAGAGATTTTTCCTGAGAAATCGGCCTGATTTTCGAAACTGGCGTTAGGAAAATCCTGCGAACCCAGATTACTAGATTCTCGGTGTACATATGCCTTTTATGGTGGATGAAAGTTCGGTAATCCGCATGCTAAATACTCTGTAGTTAATATTTGTCGAATCCTAGATACGTGAAGTGTTTTCGGAACACAGAATTTCACGGTGAATGAATCCATGTAAAATACTTGTCTCGGGTAGAATTTGCTCTAAGAATTTTTCTGAGAATTCTGCCTCATTTTTGAACCTGGTGTTTGAAAATCTCTGCAAAATCAGAGAAAATTCTTCAAAGTGTCAATATGCCTTGTATTGTGATGCAAGATCTTAAAGCCACATGCAAACTATTCTGTGGTGAATATTTTTAGAAAGCGTTATGCATGCAGTGTGATCATATCACGGACAATCCCGGCTATGGAATCTATGTAAATTACACACCTATTGGTTAGAATTCGCTCCAAAAGTTTTTCCCTGAGAAAACGGCCTGATTTTCCAAACTGGCATTAGGAAAAAGCTGCAAATTCAGAGTTAATGTTTCTAGTTGTAAATATGCCATGTATGGTGGATGAAAGTTCTGTAATCTACATGTTCACAACTCATTCGAGAAAGTTTGTTGAAACCTTGATGTATGAAGCGTGTGAAGAAAATGGAATGTCACTGTGAGGGAAACTATGTAAATTACATTTCTATTGGGAAGTACTCGCTCCACGAGAAGTTTTCTGGCAAATCTGCCTCCTTTTCAATACCGGCATTAGGAAAAACTTTCGAAATGTGAGAAAATGCTTCAAATTGTCAACATGGCTTTTAGGGTGGATGAAAGTTCGGTAATCCTTATGCTAACAACTCTGTAGTGAATATTTTTTGAATCCGTGATGCATGTAGCTTTTTCGGAACACGGAATTTCACAATGACGGATTCTATGTAAATTGCATGTCTATTGGGTAGAACTCGCTCCAAGAGGATTTTTCTGTGGAAACTGCATGATTTTAGAGACTGACATTAGGAGAACACTACTAAATCAGAATAAAATTTCTATGTATAAATATGCACTGTAAGGTGGATTAAAGTTCGTTAAAACACATGTACACAACTCATAAAAGAATGTTTGTTGAATCCGTGGTGCATGTAACGTGTTCAGAACACAGAATGTCACGGTGATTGAAAGTAGGGAAATTACCTATCTTTTGGGTAGAAATGGCTCCAAGAGCATTTTTCTGCCAAATCTGCCTCATTTTCAAAACTGGCATTCAAACTAACGTGTGAAATCTGAGAAAATTCTTCAAAGTGTCAGTAAGACTTTTATGGTGGATGAAAGTGCTGTAATCCACTTGCTAACAACTCTGTAGTGAATATTTGTCGCATCCGAGATGCATGTAGCGTGTTCGGAAGACGGAATTTGACGGTGAGCGAATCCATGTAAATTACATATCTATTGTTTAGAACCCGCTCCAAGAGGTTTTTGCTGTGAAATCGGCCTCATTTTCAAAACTGGCGTTTGGAAATCCCTGTGAAATCACAAAAAATGCTTCTAAGCATCTATATGCCTTCTATAGTGAGAAAGTCCTGTAATCCACATGCAAACAACCCAGTAGTGTATTTTTGTCGAAACTTTTCTGCATGTAGCGTGTTCAAAACACGTAATTTCACAGTGGGAGAATCTATGTAATTTACATATCTATTGGGTAGAACACGCTCCAACAGTTTTTTCCTTTGAAAACTGCCTGATTTTCGAAACTGCTATTAGGAAATATCTGCGAACTCAGTGTTAATATTTCTAGGTGTCAATATGCCTTGTATGGTGGATGAAAGTTGTGTAATACACATGTACACAACTCATTAAGAATGTTTCTCAGATCCGTGATGTGGGTAACGCGTTCGGAACATGGACTGTCACGGTGAGGCAAACTATGTAAATTACATATCTCTTGGTTAGAACACGCTCCAGGAGCATTTTACTGAAAAATCTGCCTCAGTTTGGAAACTGTTGTTATGAAAACGCTGCAAAATCTGAGTAAATGCTTTAAGGTGACAATGTGTTTCAATGGGTTATTAAAGAAGTGTAATTCACATGCTAAGAACTCAGCAGTGATATTTGTTGAATCCGTGGTGCATGGACCGTTTTCGGAACACGGAATGTTACGGTGAAGGTATCTATGAAAATGAGATGTCTATTGGATAGAACATGCACCAAGAGTATTTTTCTGCGAAAACTGCCTGATTTTCGTAAGTGATATTAGGAAAACCTGCGAAATCTAAGTAAATGTTTCTAGGTGTAAATATGCCTTGTATTGTGGTTGAAATATCGGTAATCCACATGCTAACGGTCATTAAATAATGTTTGTTGAAGCAGTGATGAATGTAACGTTTTCGGAACACGGAATGTCTCGGTGAGTGAAGCTCTGAAAATAACAATTCTACTGGATAGAACTCGCTTGAATTGAATGTTTCTCTGAAAATTTCATGATTTTCGAAACTGGATGTTAGGAAAAACCTGCAAAATCAGAATAACTACTTCTAGGTGTAAATATGCCTTGTATGGTGGATGAAAGTTCGGTAATCCACATGCTCACACTCATTAAAGAATGTTTGTCGACCTCGTGATGCATGAAACGTGTTCAGAATATGGAATGTCATAGTGAAGGGAAAAATGGAAGTTACATGTCTATTGGGTAGAACTCGTTTGAAGAGAATTTTTCTGCGAAATGTGCCTCATTTTGAAAACTGCCATTAGGGGAACCCTGTGAAATTTGAGAAAATGCTTCTAAGTGTCAATATGCCTTGACTGGTGAATGAAAGTCCGGTAATCCACATGTTAATAACAGTGTAGTAATTATTTTTTAAACCATGATTCATGTAGCGCTTTTGGAAAACGAAATTTCACGGTAATGAAACTATGTAAATTACAATTCTATTGAGTAGAACGAGCTAGAAGAGAATTTTTCTGCGAACATTGCATGATTATCAAATCTGAAGTTTGGAAAAAGCTGCAAAAAGGGAGTAAATATTTGCAGGTGTAAATGTGCATTTATGTTGCAAGAAAGTTCGGGAATCCATATTTTCACAACATATTAAAGAATCATTTTCTAATCCGTGAGGCATGTACCGTATTCAGAACGTGGAATTTCACGGTGATTGAAACTATGTAAATGACTTCTCTATTGGGTAGAACTCGCTCCGAGATAGTTTTTCTGCGAAAACTTCGTCATTTTTGAACCTGGCGTTTAGAAAACACTTCAAAATCTGAGAAAATACTTCTAAGAATCATTATTCAATATATTGTGATGACAGTTCGGTAATCCACATGCTAAGAAATTTGTAGTGAATAGTTGTCGAATCCTTTATGCATGTAACATGTTCGGAACACGGAATTTCACGGCCAGGGATTTTACATAAATTACATTTCCCTTGGTTAGAAATCACTCCAAGAGATTTTTCCTGAGAAATCGGCCTGATTTTCGAAACTGGCGTTAGGAAAATCCTGCGACCCCAGATTACTAGATTCTCGGTGTACATATGCCTTTTATGGTGGATGAAATTTCGGTAATCCGCATGCTAAATACTCTGTAGTTAATATTTGTCGAATCCTAGATACGTGAAGTGTTTTCGGAACACAGAATTTCACGGTGAGTGAATCCATGTAAAATACTTGTCTCGGGTAGAATTTGCTCTAAGAGTTTTTCTGAGAATTCTGGCTCATTTTTGAACCTGGTGTTTGAAAATCTCTGCAAAATCAGAGAAAATTCTTCAAAGTGTCAATATGCCTTGTATTGTGATGCAAGATCTTAAAGCCACATGCAAACTATTCTGTGGTGAATATTTTTAGAAAGCGTTATGCATGCAGTGTGATCATATCACGGACAATCCCGGCTATGGAATCTATGTAAATTACACACCTATTGGTTAGAATTCGCTCCAAAAGTTTTTCCCTGAGAAAACGGCCTGATTTTCCAAACTGGCATTAGGAAAAAGCTGCAAATTCAGAGTTAATGTTTCTAGTTGTAAATATGCCATGTATGGTGGATGAAAGTTCTGTAATCTACATGTTCACAACTCATTCGAGAAAGTTTGTTGAAACCTTGATGTATGAAGCGTGTGAAGAAAATGGAATGTCACTGTGAGGGAAACTATGTAAATTACATTTCTATTGGGAAGTACTCGCTCCACGAGAAGTTTTCTGGCAAATCTGCCTCCTTTTCAATACCGGCATTAGGAAAAACTTTCGAAATGTGAGAAAATGCTTCAAATTGTCAACATGGCTTTTAGGGTGGATGAAAGTTCGGTAATCCTTATGCTAACAACTCTGTAGTGAATATTTTTTGAATCCGTGATGCATGTAGCTTTTTCGGAACACGGAATTTCACAATGACGGATTCTATGTAAATTGCATGTCTATTGGGTAGAACTCGCTCCAAGAGGATTTTTCTGTGGAAACTGCATGATTTTAGAGACTGACATTAGGAGAACACTACTAAATCAGAATAAAATTTCTATGTATAAATATGCACTGTAAGGTGGATTAAAGTTCGTTAAAACACATGTACACAACTCATAAAAGAATGTTTGTTGAATCCGTGGTGCATGTAATGTGTTCAGAACACAGAATGTCACGGTGATTGAAAGTAGGGAAATTACCTATCTTTTGGGTAGAAATGGCTCCAAGAGCATTTTTCTGCCAAATCTGCCTCATTTTCAAAACTGGCATTCAAACTAACGTGTGAAATCTGAGAAAATTCTTCAAAGTGTCAGTAAGACTTTTATGGTGGATGAAAGTGCTGTAATCCACTTGCTAACAACTCTGTAGTGAATATTTGTCGCATCCGAGATGCATGTAGCGTGTTCGGAAGACGGAATTTGACGGTGAGCGAATCCATGTAAATTACATATCTATTGTTTAGAACCCGCTCCAAGAGGTTTTTGCTGTGAAATCGGCCTCATTTTCAAAACTGGCGTTTGGAAATCCCTGTGAAATCACAAAAAATGCTTCTAAGCATCTATATGCCTTCTATAGTGAGAAAGTCCTGTAATCCACATGCAAACAACCCAGTAGTGTATTTTTGTCGAAACTTTTCTGCATGTAGCGTGTTCAAAACACGTAATTTCACAGTGGGAGAATCTATGTAATTTACATATCTATTGGGTAGAACACGCTCCAACAGTTTTTTCCTTTGAAAACTGCCTGATTTTCGAAACTGCTATTAGGAAATATCTGCGAACTCAGTGTTAATATTTCTAGGTGTCAATATGCCTTGTATGGTGGATGAAAGTTGTGTAATACACATATACACAACTCATTAAGAATGTTTGTCAAATCGTGATGTGTGTAATGCGTTCGGAACATGGACTGTCACGGTGAGGCAAACTATGTAAATTACATATCTCTTGGTTAGAACACGCTCCAGGAGCATTTTACTGAAAAATCTGCCTCAGTTTGGAAACTGTTGTTATGAAAACGCTGCAAAATCTGAGTAAATGCTTTAAGGTGACAATGTGTTTCAATGGGTTATTAAAGAAGTGTAATTCACATGCTAAGAACTCAGCAGTGATATGTGTTGAATCCGTGGTGCATGGACCGTTTTTGGTACACGGAATATTACGGTGTAGGTATCTATAAAAATGAGATGTCTATTGGATAGAACATGCACCAAGAGAATTTTTCTGCGAAAACTGCCTGATTTTCGTAAGTGATATTAGGAAAACCTGCGAAATCTATGTAAATGTTTCTACGTGTAAATATGCCTTGTATTGTGGTTGAAATATCGGTAATCCACATGCTAACGGTCATTAAATAATGTTTGTTGAAGCAGTGATGAATGTAACGTTTTCGGAACACGGAATGTCTCGGTGAGTGAAGCTCTGAAAATAACAATTCTACTGGATAGAACTCGCTTGAATTGAATGTTTCTCTGAAAATTTCATGATTTTCGAAACTGGATGTTAGGAAAAACCTGCAAAATCAGAATAACTACTTCTAGGTGTAAATATGCCTTGTATGGTGGATGAAAGTTCGGTAATCCACATGCTCACACTCATTAAAGAATGTTTGTCGACCTCGTGATGCATGAAACGTGTTCAGAATATGGAATGTCATAGTGAAGGGAAAAATGGAAGTTACATGTCTATTGGGTAGAACTCGTTTGAAGAAAATTTTTCTGCGAAATGTGCCTCATTTTGAAAACTGCCATTAGGGGAACCCTGTGAAATTTGAGAAAATGCTTCTAAGTGTCAATATGCCTTGACTGGTGAATGAAAGTCCGGTAATCCACATGTTAATAACAGTGTAGTAATTATTTTTTAAACCGTGATTCATGTAGCGCTTTTGGAAAATGAAATTTCACGGTAATGAAACTATGTAAATTACAATTCTATTGAGTAGAACGAGCTAGAAGAGAATTTTTCTGCGAACATTGCATGATTCTCAAATCTGAAGTTTGGAAAAAGCTGCAAAAAGGGAGTAAATATTTGCAGGTGTAAATGTGCATTTATGTTGCAAGAAAGTTCGGGAATCCATATTTTCACAACATATTAAAGAATCATTTTCTAATCCGTGAGGCATGTACCGTATTCAGAACGTGGAATTTCACGGTGATTGAAACTATGTAAATGACTTCTCTATTGGGTAGAACTCGCTCCGAGAGAGTTTTTCTGCGAAAACTTCGTCATTTTTGAACCTGGCGTTTAGAAAACACTTCAAAATCTGAGAAAATACTTCTAAGAATCATTATTCAATATATTGTGATGAAAGTTCGGTAATCCACATGCTAAGAAATTTGTAGTGAATAGTTGTCGAATCCTTTATGCATGTAACATGTTCGGAACACGGAATTTCACGGCCAGGGATTTTACATAAATTACATTTCCCTTGGTTAGAAATCACTCCAAGAGATTTTTCCTGAGAAATCGGCCTGATTTTCGAAACTGGCGTTAGGAAAATCCTGCGAACCCAGATTACTAGATTCTCGGTGTACATATGCCTTTTATGGTGGATGAAATTTCGGTAATCCGCATGCTAAATACTCTGTAGTTAATATTTGTCGAATCCTAGATACGTGAAGTGTTTTCGGAACACAGAATTTCACGGTGAGTGAATCCATGTAAAATACATGTCTCTCGGGTAGAATTTGCTCTAAGAGTTTTTCTGAGAATTCTGCCTCATTTTTGAACCTGGTGTTTGAAAATCTCTGCAAAATCAGAGAAAATTCTTCAAAGTGTCAATATGCCTTGTATTGTGATGCAAGATCTTAAAGCCACATGCAAACTATTCTGTGGTGAATATTTTTAGAAAGCGTTATGCATGCAGTGTGATCATATCACGGACAATCCCGGCTATGGAATCTATGTAAATTACACACCTATTGGTTAGAATTCGCTCCAAAAGTTTTTCCCTGAGAAAACGGCCTGATTTTCCAAACTGGCATTAGGAAAAAGCTGCAAATTCAGAGTTAATGTTTCTAGTTGTAAATATGCCATGTATGGTGGATGAAAGTTCTGTAATCTACATGTTCACAACTCATTCGAGAAAGTTTGTTGAAACCTTGATGTATGAAGCGTGTGAAGAAAATGGAATGTCACTGTGAGGGAAACTATGTAAATTACATTTCTATTGGGAAGTACTCGCTCCACGAGAAGTTTTCTGGCAAATCTGCCTCCTTTTCAATACCGGCATTAGGAAAAACTTTCGAAATGTGAGAAAATGCTTCAAATTGTCAACATGGCTTTTAGGGTGGATGAAAGTTCGGTAATCCTTATGCTAACAACTCTGTAGTGAATATTTTTTGAATCCGTGATGCATGTAGCTTTTTCGGAACACGGAATTTCACAATGACGGATTCTATGTAAATTGCATGTCTATTGGGTAGAACTCGCTCCAAGAGGATTTTTCTGTGGAAACTGCATGATTTTAGAGACTGACATTAGGAGAACACTACTAAATCAGAATAAAATTTCTATGTATAAATATGCACTGTAAGGTGGATTAAAGTTCGTTAAAACACATGTACACAACTCATAAAAGAATGTTTGTTGAATCCGTGGTGCATGTAACGTGTTCAGAACACAGAATGTCACGGTGATTGAAAGTAGGGAAATTACCTATCTTTTGGGTAGAAATGGCTCCAAGAGCATTTTTCTGCCAAATCTGCCTCATTTTCAAAACTGGCATTCAAACTAACGTGTGAAATCTGAGAAAATTCTTCAAAGTGTCAGCAAGCCTTGTATGGTGGATGAAAGTGCTGTAATCCACTTGCTAACAACTCTGTAGTGAATATTTGTCGCATCCGAGATGCATGTAGCGTGTTCGGAAGACGGAATTTGACGGTGAGCGAATCCATGTAAATTACATATCTATTGTTTAGAACCCGCTCCAAGAGGTTTTTGCTGTGAAATCGGCCTCATTTTCAAAACTGGCGTTTGGAAATCCCTGTGAAATCACAAAAAATGCTTCTAAGCATCTATATGCCTTCTATAGTGAGAAAGTCCTGTAATCCACATGCAAACAACCCAGTAGTGTATTTTTGTCGAAACTTTTCTGCATGTAGCGTGTTCAAAACACGTAATTTCACAGTGGGAGAATCTATGTAATTTACATATCTATTGGGTAGAACACGCTCCAACAGTTTTTTCCTTTGAAAACTGCCTGATTTTCGAAACTGCTATTAGGAAATATCTGCGAACTCAGTGTTAATATTTCTAGGTGTCAATATGCCTTGTATGGTGGATGAAAGTTGTGTAAAACACATGTACACAACTCATTAAGAATGTTTGTCAAATCGTGATGTGTGTAATGCGTTCGGAACATGGACTGTCACGGTGAGGCAAACTATGTAAATTACATATCTCTTGGTTAGAACACGCTCCAGGAGCATTTTACTGAAAAATCTGCCTCAGTTTGGAAACTGTTGTTATGAAAACGCTGCAAAATCTGAGTAAATGCTTTAAGGTGACAATGTGTTTCAATGGGTTATTAAAGAAGTGTAATTCACATGCTAAGAACTCAGCAGTGATATTTGTTGAATCCGTGGTGCATGGACCGTTTTTGGTACACGGAATGTTACGGTGTAGGTATCTATAAAAATGAGATGTCTATTGGATAGAACATGCACCAAGAGAATTTTTCTGCGAAAACTGCCTGATTTTCGTAAGTGATATTAGGAAAACCTGCGAAATCTAAGTAAATGTTTCTAGGTGTAAATATGCCTTGTATTGTGGTTGAAATATCGGTAATCCACATGCTAACGGTCATTAAATAATGTTTGTTGAAGCAGTGATGAATGTAACGTTTTCGGAACACGGAATGTCTCGGTGAGTGAAGCTCTGAAAATAACAATTCTACTGGATAGAACTCGCTTGAATTGAATGTTTCTCTGAAAATTTCATGATTTTCGAAACTGGATGTTAGGAAAAACCTGCAAAATCAGAATAACTACTTCTAGGTGTAAATATGCCTTGTATGGTGGATGAAAGTTCGGTAATCCACATGCTCACACTCATTAAAGAATGTTTGTCGACCTCGTGATGCATGAAACGTGTTCAGAATATGGAATGTCATAGTGAAGGGAAAAATGGAAGTTACATGTCTATTGGGTAGAACTCGTTTGAAGAGAATTTTTCTGCGAAATGTGCCTCATTTTGAAAACTGCCATTAGGGGAACCCTGTGAAATTTGAGAAAATGCTTCTAAGTGTCAATATGCCTTGACTGGTGAATGAAAGTCCGGTAATCCACATGTTAATAACAGTGTAGTAATTATTTTTTAAACCGTGATTCATGTAGCGCTTTTGGAAAATGAAATTTCACGGTAATGAAACTATGTAAATTACAATTCTATTGAGTAGAACGAGCTAGAAGAGAATTTTTCTGCGAACATTGCATGATTATCAAATCTGAAGTTTGGAAAAAGCTGCAAAAAGGGAGTAAATATTTGCAGGTGTAAATGTGCATTTATGTTGCAAGAAAGTTCGGGAATCCATATTTTCACAACATATTAAAGAATCATTTTCTAATCCGTGAGGCATGTACCGTATTCAGAACGTGGAATTTCACGGTGATTGAAACTATGTAAATGACTTCTCTATTGGGTAGAACTCGCTCCGAGTTAGTTTTTCTGTGAAAACTTCGTCATTTTTGAACCTGGCGTTTAGAAAACACTTCAAAATCTGAGAAAATACTTCTAAGAATCATTATTCAATATATTGTGATGACAGTTCGGTAATCCACATGCTAAGAAATTTGTAGTGAATAGTTGTCGAATCCTTTATGCATGTAAAATGTTCGGAACGCGGAATTTCACGGCCAGGGATTTTACATAAATTACATTTCCCTTGGTTAGAAATCACTCCAAGAGATTTTTCCTGAGAAATCGGCCTGATTTTCGAAACTGGCGTTAGGAAAATCCTGCGAACCCAGATTACTAGATTCTCGGTGTACATATGCCTTTTATGGTGGATGAAAGTTCGGTAATCCGCATGCTAAATACTCTGTAGTTAATATTTGTCGAATCCTAGATACGTGAAGTGTTTTCGGAACACAGAATTTCACGGTGAATGAATCCATGTAAAATACTTGTCTCGGGTAGAATTTGCTCTAAGAGTTTTTCTGAGAATTCTGCCTCATTTTTGAACCTGGTGTTTGAAAATCTCTGCAAAATCAGAGAAAATTCTTCAAAGTGTCAATATGCCTTGTATTGTGATGCAAGATCTTAAAGCCACATGCAAACTATTCTGTGGTGAATATTTTTAGAAAGCGTTATGCATGCAGTGTGATCATATCACGGACAATCCCGGCTATGGAATCTATGTAAATTACACACCTATTGGTTAGAATTCGCTCCAAAAGTTTTTCCCTGAGAAAACGGCCTGATTTTCCAAACTGGCATTAGGAAAAAGCTGCAAATTCAGAGTTAATGTTTCTAGTTGTAAATATGCCATGTATGGTGGATGAAAGTTCTGTAATCTACATGTTCACAACTCATTCGAGAAAGTTTGTTGAAACCTTGATGTATGAAGCGTGTGAAGAAAATGGAATGTCACTGTGAGGGAAACTATGTAAATTACATTTCTATTGGGAAGTACTCGCTCCACGAGAAGTTTTCTGGCAAATCTGCCTCCTTTTCAATACCGGCATTAGGAAAAACTTTCGAAATGTGAGAAAATGCTTCAAATTGTCAACATGGCTTTTAGGGTGGATGAAAGTTCGGTAATCCTTATGCTAACAACTCTGTAGTGAATATTTTTTGAATCCGTGATGCATGTAGCTTTTTCGGAACACGGAATTTCACAATGACGGATTCTATGTAAATTGCATGTCTATTGGGTAGAACTCGCTCCAAGAGGATTTTTCTGTGGAAACTGCATGATTTTAGAGACTGACATTAGGAGAACACTACTAAATCAGAATAAAATTTCTATGTATAAATATGCACTGTAAGGTGGATTAAAGTTCGTTAAAACACATGTACACAACTCATAAAAGAATGTTTGTTGAATCCGTGGTGCATGTAACGTGTTCAGAACACAGAATGTCACGGTGATTGAAAGTAGGGAAATTACCTATCTTTTGGGTAGAAATGGCTCCAAGAGCATTTTTCTGCCAAATCTGCCTCATTTTCAAAACTGGCATTCAAACTAACGTGTGAAATCTGAGAAAATTCTTCAAAGTGTCAGCAAGCCTTGTATGGTGGATGAAAGTGCTGTAATCCACTTGCTAACAACTCTGTAGTGAATATTTGTCGCATCCGAGATGCACGTAGCGTGTTCGGAAGACGGAATTTGACGGTGAGCGAATCCATGTAAATTACATATCTATTGTTTAGAACCCGCTCCAAGAGGTTTTTGCTGTGAAATCGGCCTCATTTTCAAAACTGGCGTTTGGAAATCCCTGTGAAATCACAAAAAATGCTTCTAAGCATCTATATGCCTTCTATAGTGAGAAAGTCCTGTAATCCACATGCAAACAACCCAGTAGTGTATTTTTGTCGAAACTTTTCTGCATGTAGCGTGTTCAAAACACGTAATTTCACAGTGGGAGAATCTATGTAATTTACATATCTATTGGGTAGAACACGCTCCAACAGTTTTTTCCTTTGAAAACTGCCTGATTTTCGAAACTGCTATTAGGAAATATCTGCGAACTCAGTGTTAATATTTCTAGGTGTCAATATGCCTTGTATGGTGGATGAAAGTTGTGTAATACACATGTACACAACTCATTAAGAATGTTTGTCAAATTGTGATGTGTGTAATGCGTTCGGAACATGGACTGTCACGGTGAGGCAAACTATGTAAATTACATATCTCTTGGTTAGAACACGCTCCAGGAGCATTTTACTGAAAAATCTGCCTCAGTTTGGAAACTGTTGTTATGAAAACGCTGCAAAATCTGAGTAAATGCTTTAAGGTGACAATGTGTTTCAATGGGTTATTAAAGAAGTGTAATTCACATGCTAAGAACTCAGCAGTGATATTTGTTGAATCCGTGGTGCATGGACCGTTTTTGGTACACGGAATGTTACGGTGTAGGTATCTATAAAAATGAGATGTCTATTGGATAGAACATGCACCAAGAGAATTTTTCTGCGAAAACTGCCTGATTTTCGTAAGTGATATTAGGAAAACCTGCGAAATCTAAGTAAATGTTTCTAGGTGTAAATATGCCTTGTATTGTGGTTGAAATATCGGTAATCCACATGCTAACGGTCATTAAATAATGTTTGTTGAAGCAGTGATGAATGTAACGTTTTCGGAACACGGAATGTCTCGGTGAGTGAAGCTCTGAAAATAACAATTCTGCTGGATAGAACTCGCTTGAATTGAATGTTTCTCTGAAAATTTCATGATTTTCGAAACTGGATGTTAGGAAAAACCTGCACAATCAGAATAACTACTTCTAGGTGTAAATATGCCTTGTATGGTGGATGAAAGTTCGGTAATCCACATGCTCACACTCATTAAAGAATGTTTGTCGACCTCGTGATGCATGAAACGTGTTCAGAATATGGAATGTCATAGTGAAGGGAAAAATGGAAGTTACATGTCTATTGGGTAGAACTCGTTTGAAGAGAATTTTTCTGCGAAATGTGCCTCATTTTGAAAACTGCCATTAGGGGAACCCTGTGAAATTTGAGAAAATGCTTCTAAGTGTCAATATGCCTTGACTGGTGAATGAAAGTCCGGTAATCCACATGTTAATAACAGTGTAGTAATTATTTTTTAAACCGTGATTCATGTAGCGCTTTTGGAAAACGAAATTTCACGGTAATGAAACTATGTAAATTACAATTCTATTGAGTAGAACGAGCTAGAAGAGAATTTTTCTGCGAACATTGCATGATTATCAAATCTGAAGTTTGGAAAAAGCTGCAAAAAGGGAGTAAATATTTGCAGGTGTAAATGTGCATTTATGTTGCAAGAAAGTTCGGGAATCCATATTTTCACAACATATTAAAGAATCATTTTCTAATCCGTGAGGCATGTACCGTATTCAGAACGTGGAATTTCACGGTGATTGAAACTATGTAAATGACTTCTCTATTGGGTAGAACTCGCTCCGAGTTAGTTTTTCTGTGAAAACTTCGTCATTTTTGAACCTGGCGTTTAGAAAACACTTCAAAATCTGAGAAAATACTTCTAAGAATCATTATTCAATATATTGTGATGACAGTTCGGTAATCCACATGCTAAGAAATTTGTAGTGAATAGTTGTCGAATCCTTTATGCATGTAAAATGTTCGGAACGCGGAATTTCACGGCCAGGGATTTTACATAAATTACATTTCCCTTGGTTAGAAATCACTCCAAGAGATTTTTCCTGAGAAATCGGCCTGATTTTCGAAACTGGCGTTAGGAAAATCCTGCGAACCCAGATTACTAGATTCTCGGTGTACATATGCCTTTTATGGTGGATGAAAGTTCGGTAATCCGCATGCTAAATACTCTGTAGTTAATATTTGTCGAATCCTAGATACGTGAAGTGTTTTCGGAACACAGAATTTCACGGTGAATGAATCCATGTAAAATACTTGTCTCGGGTAGAATTTGCTCTAAGAGTTTTTCTGAGAATTCTGCCTCATTTTTGAACCTGGTGTTTGAAAATCTCTGCAAAATCAGAGAAAATTCTTCAAAGTGTCAATATGCCTTGTATTGTGATGCAAGATCTTAAAGCCACATGCAAACTATTCTGTGGTGAATATTTTTAGAAAGCGTTATGCATGCAGTGTGATCATATCACGGACAATCCCGGCTATGGAATCTATGTAAATTACACACCTATTGGTTAGAATTCGCTCCAAAAGTTTTTCCCTGAGAAAACGGCCTGATTTTCCAAACTGGCATTAGGAAAAAGCTGCAAATTCAGAGTTAATGTTTCTAGTTGTAAATATGCCATGTATGGTGGATGAAAGTTCTGTAATCTACATGTTCACAACTCATTCGAGAAAGTTTGTTGAAACCTTGATGTATGAAGCGTGTGAAGAAAATGGAATGTCACTGTGAGGGAAACTATGTAAATTACATTTCTATTGGGAAGTACTCGCTCCACGAGAAGTTTTCTGGCAAATCTGCCTCCTTTTCAATACCGGCATTAGGAAAAACTTTCGAAATGTGAGAAAATGCTTCAAATTGTCAACATGGCTTTTAGGGTGGATGAAAGTTCGGTAATCCTTATGCTAACAACTCTGTAGTGAATATTTTTTGAATCCGTGATGCATGTAGCTTTTTCGGAACACGGAATTTCACAATGACGGATTCTATGTAAATTGCATGTCTATTGGGTAGAACTCGCTCCAAGAGGATTTTTCTGTGGAAACTGCATGATTTTAGAGACTGACATTAGGAGAACACTACTAAATCAGAATAAAATTTCTATGTATAAATATGCACTGTAAGGTGGATTAAAGTTCGTTAAAACACATGTACACAACTCATAAAAGAATGTTTGTTGAATCCGTGGTGCATGTAACGTGTTCAGAACACAGAATGTCACGGTGATTGAAAGTAGGGAAATTACCTATCTTTTGGGTAGAAATGGCTCCAAGAGCATTTTTCTGCCAAATCTGCCTCATTTTCAAAACTGGCATTCAAACTAACGTGTGAAATCTGAGAAAATTCTTCAAAGTGTCAGCAAGCCTTGTATGGTGGATGAAAGTGCTGTAATCCACTTGCTAACAACTCTGTAGTGAATATTTGTCGCATCCGAGATGCACGTAGCGTGTTCGGAAGACGGAATTTGACGGTGAGCGAATCCATGTAAATTACATATCTATTGTTTAGAACCCGCTCCAAGAGGTTTTTGCTGTGAAATCGGCCTCATTTTCAAAACTGGCGTTTGGAAATCCCTGTGAAATCACAAAAAATGCTTCTAAGCATCTATATGCCTTCTATAGTGAGAAAGTCCTGTAATCCACATGCAAACAACCCAGTAGTGTATTTTTGTCGAAACTTTTCTGCATGTAGCGTGTTCAAAACACGTAATTTCACAGTGGGAGAATCTATGTAATTTACATATCTATTGGGTAGAACACGCTCCAACAGTTTTTTCCTTTGAAAACTGCCTGATTTTCGAAACTGCTATTAGGAAATATCTGCGAACTCAGTGTTAATATTTCTAGGTGTCAATATGCCTTGTATGGTGGATGAAAGTTGTGTAATACACATGTACACAACTCATTAAGAATGTTTGTCAAATTGTGATGTGTGTAATGCGTTCGGAACATGGACTGTCACGGTGAGGCAAACTATGTAAATTACATATCTCTTGGTTAGAACACGCTCCAGGAGCATTTTACTGAAAAATCTGCCTCAGTTTGGAAACTGTTGTTATGAAAACGCTGCAAAATCTGAGTAAATGCTTTAAGGTGACAATGTGTTTCAATGGGTTATTAAAGAAGTGTAATTCACATGCTAAGAACTCAGCAGTGATATTTGTTGAATCCGTGGTGCATGGACCGTTTTTGGTACACGGAATGTTACGGTGTAGGTATCTATAAAAATGAGATGTCTATTGGATAGAACATGCACCAAGAGAATTTTTCTGCGAAAACTGCCTGATTTTCGTAAGTGATATTAGGAAAACCTGCGAAATCTAAGTAAATGTTTCTAGGTGTAAATATGCCTTGTATTGTGGTTGAAATATCGGTAATCCACATGCTAACGGTCATTAAATAATGTTTGTTGAAGCAGTGATGAATGTAACGTTTTCGGAACACGGAATGTCTCGGTGAGTGAAGCTCTGAAAATAACAATTCTGCTGGATAGAACTCGCTTGAATTGAATGTTTCTCTGAAAATTTCATGATTTTCGAAACTGGATGTTAGGAAAAACCTGCACAATCAGAATAACTACTTCTAGGTGTAAATATGCCTTGTATGGTGGATGAAAGTTCGGTAATCCACATGCTCACACTCATTAAAGAATGTTTGTCGACCTCGTGATGCATGAAACGTGTTCAGAATATGGAATGTCATAGTGAAGGGAAAAATGGAAGTTACATGTCTATTGGGTAGAACTCGTTTGAAGAGAATTTTTCTGCGAAATGTGCCTCATTTTGAAAACTGCCATTAGGGGAACCCTGTGAAATTTGAGAAAATGCTTCTAAGTGTCAATATGCCTTGACTGGTGAATGAAAGTCCGGTAATCCACATGTTAATAACAGTGTAGTAATTATTTTTTAAACCGTGATTCATGTAGCGCTTTTGGAAAACGAAATTTCACGGTAATGAAACTATGTAAATTACAATTCTATTGAGTAGAACGAGCTAGAAGAGAATTTTTCTGCGAACATTGCATGATTATCAAATCTGAAGTTTGGAAAAAGCTGCAAAAAGGGAGTAAATATTTGCAGGTGTAAATGTGCATTTATGTTGCAAGAAAGTTCGGGAATCCATATTTTCACAACATATTAAAGAATCATTTTCTAATCCGTGAGGCATGTACCGTATTCAGAACGTGGAATTTCACGGTGATTGAAACTATGTAAATGACTTCTCTATTGGGTAGAAGCCGCTCCGAGATAGTTTTTCTGCGAAAACTTCGTCATTTTTGAACCTGGCGTTTAGAAAACACTTCAAAATCTGAGAAAATACTTCTATGAATCATTATTCAATATATTGTGATGACAGTTCGGTAATCCACATGCTAAGAAATTTGTAGTGAATAGTTGTCGAATCCTTTATGCATGTAACATGTTCGGAACACGGAATTTCACGGCCAGGGATTTTACATAAATTACATTTCCCTTGGTTAGAAATCACTCCAAGAGATTTTTCCTGAGAAATCGGCCTGATTTTCGAAACTGGCGTTAGGAAAATCCTGCGAACCCAGATTACTAGATTCTCGGTGTACATATGCCTTTTATGGTGGATGAAATTTCGGTAATCCGCATGCTAAATACTCTGTAGTTAATATTTGTCGAATCCTAGATACGTGAAGTGTTTTCGGAACACAGAATTTCACGGTGAATGAATCCATGTAAAATACTTGTCTCGGGTAGAATTTGCTCTAAGAGTTTTTCTGAGAATTCCGGCTCATTTTTGAACCTGGTGTTTGAAAATCTCTGCAAAATCAGAGAAAATTCTTCAAAGTGTCAATATGCCTTGTATTGTGATGCAAGATCTTAAAGCCACATGCAAACTATTCTGTGGTGAATATTTTTAGAAAGCGTTATGCATGCAGTGTGATCATATCACGGACAATCCCGGCTATGGAATCTATGTAAATTACACACCTATTGGTTAGAATTCGCTCCAAAAGTTTTTCCCTGAGAAAACGGCCTGATTTTCCAAACTGGCATTAGGAAAAAGCTGCAAATTCAGAGTTAATGTTTCTAGTTGTAAATATGCCATGTATGGTGGATGAAAGTTCTGTAATCTACATGTTCACAACTCATTCGAGAAAGTTTGTTGAAACCTTGATGTATGAAGCGTGTGAAGAAAATGGAATGTCACTGTGAGGGAAACTATGTAAATTACATTTCTATTGGGAAGTACTCGCTCCACGAGAAGTTTTCTGGCAAATCTGCCTCCTTTTCAATACCGGCATTAGGAAAAACTTTCGAAATGTGAGAAAATGCTTCAAATTGTCAACATGGCTTTTAGGGTGGATGAAAGTTCGGTAATCCTTATGCTAACAACTCTGTAGTGAATATTTTTTGAATCCGTGATGCATGTAGCTTTTTCGGAACACGGAATTTCACAATGACGGATTCTATGTAAATTGCATGTCTATTGGGTAGAACTCGCTCCAAGAGGATTTTTCTGTGGAAACTGCATGATTTTAGAGACTGACATTAGGAGAACACTACTAAATCAGAATAAAATTTCTATGTATAAATATGCACTGTAAGGTGGATTAAAGTTCGTTAAAACACATGTACACAACTCATAAAAGAATGTTTGTTGAATCCGTGGTGCATGTAACGTGTTCAGAACACAGAATGTCACGGTGATTGAAAGTAGGGAAATTACCTATCTTTTGGGTAGAAATGGCTCCAAGAGCATTTTTCTGCCAAATCTGCCTCATTTTCAAAACTGGCATTCAAACTAACGTGTGAAATCTGAGAAAATTCTTCAAAGTGTCAGCAAGCCTTGTATGGTGGATGAAAGTGCTGTAATCCACTTGCTAACAACTCTGTAGTGAATATTTGTCGCATCCGAGATGCATGTAGCGTGTTCGGAAGACGGAATTTGACGGTGAGCGAATCCATGTAAATTACATATCTATTGTTTAGAACCCGCTCCAAGAGGTTTTTGCTGTGAAATCGGCCTCATTTTCAAAACTGGCGTTTGGAAATCCCTGTGAAATCACAAAAAATGCTTCTAAGCATCTATATGCCTTCTATAGTGAGAAAGTCCTGTAATCCACATGCAAACAACCCAGTAGTGTATTTTTGTCGAAACTTTTCTGCATGTAGCGTGTTCAAAACACGTAATTTCACAGTGGGAGAATCTATGTAATTTACATATCTATTGGGTAGAACACGCTCCAACAGTTTTTTCCTTTGAAAACTGCCTGATTTTCGAAACTGCTATTAGGAAATATCTGCGAACTCAGTGTTAATATTTCTAGGTGTCAATATGCCTTGTATGGTGGATGAAAGTTGTGTAATACACATGTACACAACTCATTAAGAATGTTTGTCAAATCGTGATGTGTGTAATGCGTTCGGAACATGGACTGTCACGGTGAGGCAAACTATGTAAATTACATATCTCTTGGTTAGAACACGCTCCAGGAGCATTTTACTGAAAACTCTGCCTCAGTTTGGAAACTGTTGTTATGAAAACGCTGCAAAATCTGAGTAAATGCTTTAAGGTGACAATGTGTTTCAATGGGTTATTAAAGAAGTGTAATTCACATGCTAAGAACTCAGCAGTGATATTTGTTGAATCCGTGGTGCATGGACCGTTTTTGGTACACGGAATGTTACGGTGTAGGTATCTATAAAAATGAGATGTCTATTGGATAGAACATGCACCAAGAGAATTTTTCTGCGAAAACTGCCTGATTTTCGTAAGTGATATTAGAAAACCTGCGAAATCTAAGTAAATGTTTCTAGGTGTAAATATGCCTTGTATTGTGGTTGAAATATCAGTAATCAACATGCTAACGGTCATTAAATAATGTTTGTTGAAGCAGTGATGAATGTAACGTTTTCGGAACACGGAATGTCTCGGTGAGTGAAGCTCTGAAAATAACAATTCTACTGGATAGAACTCGCTTGAATTGAATGTTTCTCTGAAAATTTCATGATTTTCGAAACTGGATGTTAGGAAAAACCTGCAAAATCAGAATAACTACTTCTAGGTGTAAATATGCCTTGTATGGTGGATGAAAGTTCGGTAATCCACATGCTCACACTCATTAAAGAATGTTTGTCGACCTCGTGATGCATGAAACGTGTTCAGAATATGGAATGTCATAGTGAAGGGAAAAATGGAAGTTACATGTCTATTGGGTAGAACTCGTTTGAAGAGAATTTTTCTGCGAAATGTGCCTCATTTTGAAAACTGCCATTAGGGGAACCCTGTGAAATTTGAGAAAATGCTTCTAAGTGTCAATATGCCTTGACTGGTGAATGAAAGTCCGGTAATCCACATGTTAATAACAGTGTAGTAATTATTTTTTAAACCGTGATTCATGTAGCGCTTTTGGAAAACGAAATTTCACGGTAATGAAACTATGTAAATTACAATTCTATTGAGTAGAACGAGCTAGAAGAGAATTTTTCTGCGAACATTGCATGATTATCAAATCTGAAGTTTGGAAAAAGCTGCAAAAAGGGAGTAAATATTTGCAGGTGTAAATGTGCATTTATGTTGCAAGAAAGTTCGGGAATCCATATTTTCACAACATATTAAAGAATCATTTTCTAATCCGTGAGGCATGTACCGTATTCAGAACGTGGAATTTCACGGTGATTGAAACTATGTAAATGACTTCTCTATTGGGTAGAAGCCGCTCCGAGAGAGTTTTTCTGCGAAAACTTCGTCATTTTTGAACCTGGCGTTTAGAAAACACTTCAAAATCTGAGAAAATACTTCTAAGAATCATTATTCAATATATTGTGATGACAGTTCTGTAATCCACATGCTAAGAAATTTGTAGTGAATAGTTGTCGAATCCTTTATGCATGTAACATGTTCGGAACACGGAATTTCACGGCCAGGGATTTTACATAAATTACATTTCCCTTGGTTAGAAATCACTCCAAGAGATTTTTCCTGAGAAATCGGCCTGATTTTCGAAACTGGCGTTAGGAAAATCCTGCGAACCCAGATTACTAGATTCTCGGTGTACATATGCCTTTTATGGTGGATGAAATTTTGGTAATCCGCATGCTAAATACTCTGTAGTTAATATTTGTCGAATCCTAGATACGTGAAGTGTTTTCGGAACACAAAATTTCACGGTGAGTGAATCCATGTAAAATACTTGTCTCGGGTAGAATTTGCTCTAAGAGTTTTTCTGAGAATTCTGGCTCATTTTTGAACCTGGTGTTTGAAAATCTCTGCAAAATCAGAGAAAATTCTTCAAAGTGTCAATATGCCTTGTATTGTGATGCAAGATCTTAAAGCCACATGCAAACTATTCTGTGGTGAATATTTTTAGAAAGCATTATGCATGCAGTGTGATCATATCACGGACAATCCCGGCTATGGAATCTATGTAAATTACACACCTATTGGTTAGAATTCGCTCCAAAAGTTTTTCCCTGAGAAAACGGCCTGATTTTCCAAACTGGCATTAGGAAAAAGCTGCAAATTCAGAGTTAATGTTTCTAGTTGTAAATATGCCATGTATGGTGGATGAAAGTTCTGTAATCTACATGTTCACAACTCATTCGAGAAAGTTTGTTGAAACCTTGATGTATGAAGCGTGTGAAGAAAATGGAATGTCACTGTGAGGGAAACTATGTAAATTACATTTCTATTGGGAAGTACTCGCTCCACGAGAAGTTTTCTGGCAAATCTGCCTCCTTTTCAATACCGGCATTAGGAAAAACTTTCGAAATGTGAGAAAATGCTTCAAATTGTCAACATGGCTTTTAGGGTGGATGAAAGTTCGGTAATCCTTATGCTAACAACTCTGTAGTGAATATTTTTTGAATCCGTGATGCATGTAGCTTTTTCGGAACACGGAATTTCACAATGACGGATTCTATGTAAATTGCATGTCTATTGGGTAGAACTCGCTCCAAGAGGATTTTTCTGTGGAAACTGCATGATTTTAGAGACTGACATTAGGAGAACACTACTAAATCAGAATAAAATTTCTATGTATAAATATGCACTGTAAGGTGGATTAAAGTTCGTTAAAACACATGTACACAACTCATAAAAGAATGTTTGTTGAATCCGTGGTGCATGTAACGTGTTCAGAACACAGAATGTCACGGTGATTGAAAGTAGGGAAATTACCTATCTTTTGGGTAGAAATGGCTCCAAGAGCATTTTTCTGCCAAATCTGCCTCATTTTCAAAACTGGCATTCAAACTAACGTGTGAAATCTGAGAAAATTCTTCAAAGTGTCAGTAAGACTTTTATGGTGGATGAAAGTGCTGTAATCCACTTGCTAACAACTCTGTAGTGAATATTTGTCGCATCCGAGATGCATGTAGCGTGTTCGGAAGACGGAATTTGACGGTGAGCGAATCCATGTAAATTACATATCTATTGTTTAGAACCCACTCCAAGAGGTTTTTGCTGTGAAATCGGCCTCATTTTCAAAACTGGCGTTTGGAAATCCCTGTGAAATCACAAAAAATGCTTCTAAGCATCTATATGCCTTCTATAGTGAGAAAGTCCTGTAATCCACATGCAAACAACCCAGTAGTGTATTTTTGTCGAAACTTTTCTGCATGTAGCGTGTTCAAAACACGTAATTTCACAGTGGGAGAATCTATGTAATTTACATATCTATTGGGTAGAACACGCTCCAACAGTTTTTTCCTTTGAAAACTGCCTGATTTTCGAAACTGCTATTAGGAAATATCTGCGAACTCAGTGTTAATATTTCTAGGTGTCAATATGCCTTGTATGGTGGATGAAAGTTGTGTAATACACATGTACACAACTCATTAAGAATGTTTGTCAAATCGTGATGTGTGTAATGCGTTCGGAACATGGACTGTCACGGTGAGGCAAACTATGTAAATTACATATCTCTTGGTTAGAACACGCTCCAGGAGCATTTTACTGAAAAATCTGCCTCAGTTTGGAAACTGTTGTTATGAAAACGCTGCAAAATCTGAGTAAATGCTTTAAGGTGACAATGTGTTTCAATGGGTTATTAAAGAAGTGTAATTCACATGCTAAGAACTCAGCAGTGATATTTGTTGAATCCGTGGTGCATGGACCGTTTTTGGTACACGGAATGTTACGGTGTAGGTATCTATAAAAATGAGATGTCTATTGGATAGAACATGCACCAAGAGAATTTTTCTGCGAAAACTGCCTGATTTTCGTAAGTGATATTAGGAAAACCTGCGAAATCTAAGTAAATGTTTCTACGTGTAAATATGCCTTGTATTGTGGTTGAAATATCGGTAATCCACATGCTAACGGTCATTAAATAATGTTTGTTGAAGCAGTGATGAATGTAACGTTTTCGGAACACGGAATGTCTCGGTGAGTGAAGCTCTGAAAATAACAATTCTGCTGGATAGAACTCGCTTGAATTGAATGTTTCTCTGAAAATTTCATGATTTTCGAAACTGGATGTTAGGAAAAACCTGCACAATCAGAATAACTACTTCTAGGTGTAAATATGCCTTGTATGGTGGATGAAAGTTCGGTAATCCACATGCTCACACTCATTAAAGAATGTTTGTCGACCTCGTGATGCATGAAACGTGTTCAGAATATGGAATGTCATAGTGAAGGGAAAAATGGAAGTTACATGTCTATTGGGTAGAACTCGTTTGAAGAGAATTTTTCTGCGAAATGTGCCTCATTTTGAAAACTGCCATTAGGGGAACCCTGTGAAATTTGAGAAAATGCTTCTAAGTGTCAATATGCCTTGACTGGTGAATGAAAGTCCGGTAATCCACATGTTAATAACAGTGTAGTAATTATTTTTTAAACCGTGATTCATGTAGCGCTTTTGGAAAACGAAATTTCACGGTAATGAAACTATGTAAATTACAATTCTATTGAGTAGAACGAGCTAGAAGAGAATTTTTCTGCGAACATTGCATGATTATCAAATCTGAAGTTTGGAAAAAGCTGCAAAAAGGGAGTAAATATTTGCAGGTGTAAATGTGCATTTATGTTGCAAGAAAGTTCGGGAATCCATATTTTCACAACATATTAAAGAATCATTTTCTAATCCGTGAGGCATGTACCGTATTCAGAACGTGGAATTTCACGGTGATTGAAACTATGTAAATGACTTCTCTATTGGGTAGAACTCGCTCCGAGATAGTTTTTCTGCAAAAACTTCGTCATTTTTGAACCTGGCGTTTAGAAAACACTTCAAAATCTGAGAAAATACTTCTAAGAATCATTATTCAATATATTGTGATGACAGTTCGGTAATCCACATGCTAAGAAATTTGTAGTGAATAGTTGTCGAATCCTTTATGCATGTAACATGTTCGGAACACGGAATTTCACGGCCAGGGATTTTACATAAATTACATTTCCCTTGGTTAGAAATCACTCCAAGAGATTTTTCCTGAGAAATCGGCCTGATTTTCGAAACTGGCGTTAGGAAAATCCTGCGAACCCAGATTACTAGATTCTCGGTGTACATATGCCTTTTATGGTGGATGAAATTTCGGTAATCCGCATGCTAAATACTCTGTAGTTAATATTTGTCGAATCCTAGATACGTGAAGTGTTTTCGGAACACAGAATTTCACGGTGAGTGAATCCATGTAAAATACTTGTCTCGGGTAGAATTTGCTCTAAGAGTTTTTCTGAGAATTCTGCCTCATTTTTGAACCTGGTGTTTGAAAATCTCTGCAAAATCAGAGAAAATTCTTCAAAGTGTCAATATGCCTTGTATTGTGATGCAAGATCTTAAAGCCACATGCAAACTATTCTGTGGTGAATATTTTTAGAAAGCGTTATGCATGCAGTGTGATCATATCACGGACAATCCCGGCTATGGAATCTATGTAAATTACACACCTATTGGTTAGAATTCGCTCCAAAAGTTTTTCCCTGAGAAAACGGCCTGATTTTCCAAACTGGCATTAGGAAAAAGCTGCAAATTCAGAGTTAATGTTTCTAGTTGTAAATATGCCATGTATGGTGGATGAAAGTTCTGTAATCTACATGTTCACAACTCATTCGAGAAAGTTTGTTGAAACCTTGATGTATGAAGCGTGTGAAGAAAATGGAATGTCACTGTGAGGGAAACTATGTAAATTACATTTCTATTGGGAAGTACTCGCTCCACGAGAAGTTTTCTGGCAAATCTGCCTCCTTTTCAATACCGGCATTAGGAAAAACTTTCGAAATGTGAGAAAATGCTTCAAATTGTCAACATGGCTTTTAGGGTGGATGAAAGTTCGGTAATCCTTATGCTAACAACTCTGTAGTGAATATTTTTTGAATCCGTGATGCATGTAGCTTTTTCGGAACACGGAATTTCACAATGACGGATTCTATGTAAATTGCATGTCTATTGGGTAGAACTCGCTCCAAGAGGATTTTTCTGTGGAAACTGCATGATTTTAGAGACTGACATTAGGAGAACACTACTAAATCAGAATAAAATTTCTATGTATAAATATGCACTGTAAGGTGGATTAAAGTTCGTTAAAACACATGTACACAACTCATAAAAGAATGTTTGTTGAATCCGTGGTGCATGTAACGTGTTCAGAACACAGAATGTCACGGTGATTGAAAGTAGGGAAATTACCTATCTTTTGGGTAGAAATGGCTCCAAGAGCATTTTTCTGCCAAATCTGCCTCATTTTCAAAACTGGCATTCAAACTAACGTGTGAAATCTGAGAAAATTCTTCAAAGTGTCAGCAAGCCTTGTATGGTGGATGAAAGTGCTGTAATCCACTTGCTAACAACTCTGTAGTGAATATTTGTCGCATCCGAGATGCATGTAGCGTGTTCGGAAGACGGAATTTGACGGTGAGCGAATCCATGTAAATTACATATCTATTGTTTAGAACCCGCTCCAAGAGGTTTTTGCTGTGAAATCAGCCTCATTTTCAAAACTGGCGTTTGGAAATCCCTGTGAAATCACAAAAAATGCTTCTAAGCATCTATATGCCTTCTATAGTGAGAAAGTCCTGTAATCCACATGCAAACAACCCAGTAGTGTATTTTTGTCGAAACTTTTCTGCATGTAGCGTGTTCAAAACACGTAATTTCACAGTGGGAGAATCTATGTAATTTACATATCTATTGGGTAGAACACGCTCCAACAGTTTTTTCCTTTGAAAACTGCCTGATTTTCGAAACTGCTATTAGGAAATATCTGCGAACTCAGTGTTAATATTTCTAGGTGTCAATATGCCTTGTATGGTGGATGAAAGTTGTGTAATACACATGTACACAACTCATTAAGAATGTTTGTCAAATCGTGATGTGTGTAATGCGTTCGGAACATGGACTGTCACGGTGAGGCAAACTATGTAAATTACATATCTCTTGGTTAGAACACGCTCCAGGAGCATTTTACTGAAAACTCTGCCTCAGTTTGGAAACTGTTGTTATGAAAACGCTGCAAAATCTGAGTAAATGCTTTAAGGTGACAATGTGTTTCAATGGGTTATTAAAGAAGTGTAATTCACATGCTAAGAACTCAGCAGTGATATTTGTTGAATCCGTGGTGCATGGACCGTTTTTGGTACACGGAATGTTACGGTGTAGGTATCTATAAAAATGAGATGTCTATTGGATAGAACATGCACCAAGAGAATTTTTCTGCGAAAACTGCCTGATTTTCGTAAGTGATATTAGGAAAACCTGCGAAATCTAAGTAAATGTTTCTAGGTGTAAATATGCCTTGTATTGTGGTTGAAATATCGGTAATCCACATGCTAACGGTCATTAAATAATGTTTGTTGAAGCAGTGATGAATGTAACGTTTTCGGAACACGGAATGTCTCGGTGAGTGAAGCTCTGAAAATAACAATTCTACTGGATAGAACTCGCTTGAATTGAATGTTTCTCTGAAAATTTCATGATTTTCGAAACTGGATGTTAGGAAAAACCTGCAAAATCAGAATAACTACTTCTAGGTGTAAATATGCCTTGTATGGTGGATGAAAGTTCGGTAATCCACATGCTCACACTCATTAAAGAATGTTTGTCGACCTCGTGATGCATGAAACGTGTTCAGAATATGGAATGTCATAGTGAAGGGAAAAATGGAAGTTACATGTCTATTGGGTAGAACTCGTTTGAAGAGAATTTTTCTGCGAAATGTGCCTCATTTTGAAAACTGCCATTAGGGGAACCCTGTGAAATTTGAGAAAATGCTTCTAAGTGTCAATATGCCTTGACTGGTGAATGAAAGTCCGGTAACCCACATGTTAATAACAGTGTAGTAATTATTTTTTAAACCGTGATTCATGTAGCGCTTTTGGAAAACGAAATTTCACGGTAATGAAACTATGTAAATTACAATTCTATTGAGTAGAACGAGCTAGAAGAGAATTTTTCTGCGAACATTGCATGATTATCAAATCTGAAGTTTGGAAAAAGCTGCAAAAAGGGAGTAAATATTTGCAGGTGTATATGTGCATTTATGTTGCAAGAAAGTTCGGGAATCCATATTTTCACAACATATTAAAGAATCATTTTCTAATCCGTGAGGCATGTACCGTATTCAGAACGTGGAATTTCACGGTGATTGAAACTATGTAAATGACTTCTCTATTGGGTAGAACTCGCTCCGAGATAGTTTTTCTGCGAAAACTTCGTCATTTTTGAACCTGGCGTTTAGAAAACACTTCAAAATCTGAGAAAATACTTCTAAGAATCATTATTCAATATATTGTGATGACAGTTCGGTAATCCACATGCTAAGAAATTTGTAGTGAATAGTTGTCGAATCCTTTATGCATGTAACATGTTCGGAACACGGAATTTCACGGCCAGGGATTTTACATAAATTACATTTCCCTTGGTTAGAAATCACTCCAAGAGATTTTTCCTGAGAAATCGGCCTGATTTTCGAAACTGGCGTTAGGAAAATCCTGCGAACCCAGATTACTAGATTCTCGGTGTACATATGCCTTTTATGGTGGATGAAATTTCGGTAATCCGCATGCTAAATACTCTGTAGTTAATATTTGTCGAATCCTAGATACGTGAAGTGTTTTCGGAACACAGAATTTCACGGTGAATGAATCCATGTAAAATACTTGTCTCGGGTAGAATTTGCTCTAAGAGTTTTTCTGAGAATTCCGGCTCATTTTTGAACCTGGTGTTTGAAAATCTCTGCAAAATCAGAGAAAATTCTTCAAAGTGTCAATATGCCTTGTATTGTGATGCAAGATCTTAAAGCCACATGCAAACTATTCTGTGGTGAATATTTTTAGAAAGCGTTATGCATGCAGTGTGATCATATCACGGACAATCCCGGCTATGGAATCTATGTAAATTACACACCTATTGGTTAGAATTCGCTCCAAAAGTTTTTCCCTGAGAAAACGGCCTGATTTTCCAAACTGGCATTAGGAAAAAGCTGCAAATTCAGAGTTAATGTTTCTAGTTGTAAATATGCCATGTATGGTGGATGAAAGTTCTGTAATCTACATGTTCACAACTCATTCGAGAAAGTTTGTTGAAACCTTGATGTATGAAGCGTGTGAAGAAAATGGAATGTCACTGTGAGGGAAACTATGTAAATTACATTTCTATTGGGAAGTACTCGCTCCACGAGAAGTTTTCTGGCAAATCTGCCTCCTTTTCAATACCGGCATTAGGAAAAACTTTCGAAATGTGAGAAAATGCTTCAAATTGTCAACATGGCTTTTAGGGTGGATGAAAGTTCGGTAATCCTTATGCTAACAACTCTGTAGTGAATATTTTTTGAATCCGTGATGCATGTAGCTTTTTCGGAACACGGAATTTCACAATGACGGATTCTATGTAAATTGCATGTCTATTGGGTAGAACTCGCTCCAAGAGGATTTTTCTGTGGAAACTGCATGATTTTAGAGACTGACATTAGGAGAACACTACTAAATCAGAATAAAATTTCTATGTATAAATATGCACTGTAAGGTGGATTAAAGTTCGTTAAAACACATGTACACAACTCATAAAAGAATGTTTGTTGAATCCGTGGTGCATGTAACGTGTTCAGAACACAGAATGTCACGGTGATTGAAAGTAGGGAAATTACCTATCTTTTGGGTAGAAATGGCTCCAAGAGCATTTTTCTGCCAAATCTGCCTCATTTTCAAAACTGGCATTCAAACTAACGTGTGAAATCTGAGAAAATTCTTCAAAGTGTCAGCAAGCCTTGTATGGTGGATGAAAGTGCTGTAATCCACTTGCTAACAACTCTGTAGTGAATATTTGTCGCATCCGAGATGCACGTAGCGTGTTCGGAAGACGGAATTTGACGGTGAGCGAATCCATGTAAATTACATATCTATTGTTTAGAACCCGCTCCAAGAGGTTTTTGCTGTGAAATCGGCCTCATTTTCAAAACTGGCGTTTGGAAATCCCTGTGAAATCACAAAAAATGCTTCTAAGCATCTATATGCCTTCTATAGTGAGAAAGTCCTGTAATCCACATGCAAACAACCCAGTAGTGTATTTTTGTCGAAACTTTTCTGCATGTAGCGTGTTCAAAACACGTAATTTCACAGTGGGAGAATCTATGTAATTTACATATCTATTGGGTAGAACACGCTCCAACAGTTTTTTCCTTTGAAAACTGCCTGATTTTCGAAACTGCTATTAGGAAATATCTGCGAACTCAGTGTTAATATTTCTAGGTGTCAATATGCCTTGTATGGTGGATGAAAGTTGTGTAATACACATGTACACAACTCATTAAGAATGTTTGTCAAATTGTGATGTGTGTAATGCGTTCGGAACATGGACTGTCACGGTGAGGCAAACTATGTAAATTACATATCTCTTGGTTAGAACACGCTCCAGGAGCATTTTACTGAAAAATCTGCCTCAGTTTGGAAACTGTTGTTATGAAAACGCTGCAAAATCTGAGTAAATGCTTTAAGGTGACAATGTGTTTCAATGGGTTATTAAAGAAGTGTAATTCACATGCTAAGAACTCAGCAGTGATATTTGTTGAATCCGTGGTGCATGGACCGTTTTTGGTACACGGAATGTTACGGTGTAGGTATCTATAAAAATGAGATGTCTATTGGATAGAACATGCACCAAGAGAATTTTTCTGCGAAAACTGCCTGATTTTCGTAAGTGATATTAGGAAAACCGGCGAAATCTAAGTAAATATTTCTAGGTGTAAATATGCCTTGTATTGTGGTTGAAAAATCGGTAATCCACATGTTCACGGTCTTTAAACAATGTTTGTCGCAGCCGTGATGAATGTAATGTTTTCGGAACACGGAATGTCTCGGTGAGTGAAGCTCTGAAAAAAACAATTCTGCTGGATAGAACTCGCTTTAATTGAATGTTTTTGTGAAAATTTCATGATTTTCGAAGCTGGATGTTAGGAAAAACCTGCGAAAAAAGAATAACTACTTCTAGGTGTAAATATGCCTTGTATGGTGGATGAAAGTTCGGTAATCCACATGCTAACAAATTTGTAGTGAATATTTGTCGAGTCCTTTATGC
The DNA here is from genome assembly GCF_048773025.1 of Camelus bactrianus. Classification (NCBI taxonomy): domain Eukaryota; kingdom Metazoa; phylum Chordata; class Mammalia; order Artiodactyla; family Camelidae; genus Camelus; species Camelus bactrianus. Next base: position 150,805,629 of record NC_133541.1, read on the forward strand.
ATGTAACATGTTCGTAACACGGAAATTCACAGCCAGGGAATTTATGTAAATTACATTTCCCTTGGTTAGAAATCACTCCAAGAGTTTTTCCCTGAGAAAACGGCCTGATTTTCCAAACTGGCATTAGGAAAAAGCTGCAAATTCAGAGTTAATCTCTCTAGTTGTAAATATGCCATGTATGGTGGATGAAAGTTCTGTAATCTACATGTTCACAACTCATTCGAGAAAGTTTGTTGAAACCTTGATGCATGTAGCGTGTTCGGAAAATGGAATGTCACTGTGAGGGAAACTATGTAAATTACAACTCTATTGGGAAGTACTCGCTCCACGAGTATTTTTCTGCTAAATCTGCCTCCTTTTCACAACTGGTATTAGGAAAATCTTTCGACATTTGAGAAAATGCTTCAAATTGTCAACATGGCTTTTATGGTGGATGAAAGTTCGGTAATCCACATGGTAACAACCCTGTAGTGAATATTTGTCGAATCCGTGATGCATGTAGCGTGTTCGGAACACGGAATTTCACGATGACGGGTTCTATGTAAATTGCATGTCTATTGGGTAGAACTCGCTCCAAGTGGACTTTTATGTGGAAACTGCATGAGTTTAGAGACTGACATTAGGAGAACACTACTAAATCAGAATAAAATTTCTATGTATAAATATGCACTGTAACGTGTATTAAAGTTCGTTAATACACATGTTCACAACTCATTAAAGAATGTTTCTTGAATACGTGGTGCATGTAACGTGTTCAGAACATGGAATGTCACGGTGATTGAAAGTAGGGAAATTACCTATCTTTTGGGTAGAAATGGCTCCAAGAGCATTTTTCTGCCAAATCTGCCTCATTTTCAAAACTGGCTTTCAAACTAACGTGTGAAATCTGAGAAAATTCTTCAAAGTGTCAGTAAGCCTTGTATGGTGGATGAAAGTGCTGCAATCCACTTGCTAACAACTCTGTAGTGAATATTTGTCGCATCCGAGATGCATGTAGTGTGTTCGGAACACGGAATTTGACGGTGAGCGAATCCATGTAAATTACATGTCTATTGGTTAGAACCCGCTCCAAGAGGTTTTTGCCGTGAAATCGGCCTCATTTTCGAAAGTGGCGTTTGGAAAACTCTGTGAAATCACAGAAAATGCTTCTAAGCAACTATATGCCTTTTATATTGTGAAAGTCTTGTAATCCACATGCAAACAACACTGTAGTGTATTTTTGTCGAAGCTTATCTGCATGTAGCATGTTCGAAACACGTAAATTCACAGCGAGAGAATCTATGTAATTTACATATGTATTGGGTAGAAATCGCTCCAACAGTTTCCTCCTTTGAAAACTGCCTGATTTTCTAAACTGCTATTAGGAAATATCTGCGAACTCAGTGTTAATGTTTCTAGGTGTCAATATGCCTTGTATGGTGGATGAAAGTTCTGTAACACACATGTAAACAACTCATTAAGAATGTTTGTCAAATCCGTGATGTGTGTAGCGCGTTCAGAAAATGGACAGTCACGGTGACGAAGACTATATAAATTACATATCTCTTGGTTAGAACACGCTCCAGGAGCATTTTACTGAAAAATCTGCCTCAGTTTGGAAACTGGTGTTATGAAAACGCTGCAAAATCTGAGTAAAAGCTTTAAGGTGGCAATATGTCTTCAACGGGTTGTTAAAGATGTGTAATTCACATGCTAAGAACTCAGAAGTGAATATTTGTTGAATCCGTGGTGCATGGACCGTTTTCGGAACACGGAATGTTACGGTGAAGGTACCTATGAAAATGAGATGTCTATTGGACAGAACATGCACCAAGAGAATTTTTCTGCGAAAACTGACTGATTTTCGTAACTGTCGTTTTAGAAAACTGGCGAAATGTAAGTAAATGTTTCTAGGTGTAAATATGCCTTGTATTGTGGTTGAAAAATCGGTAATCAACATGCTCACGGTCATTAAATAATGTTTGTCGAAGCCGTGATGAATGTAATGTTTTCGGAACACGGAATGTCTCGGTGAGTGAAGCTCTGAAAATAACAATTCTGCTGGATAGAACTCGCTTTAATTGAATGTTTCTGTGAAAATTTCATGATTTTCGAAACTGGAGGCTAGGAAAAACCTGTGAAATCAGAATAACTACTTCTAGGTGTAAATATGCCTTTTATGGTGGATGAAAGTCCGGTAATCCACATGCAAACAAATTGGTAGTGAATATTTGTCGAGTCATTTATGCATGTAACATGTTCGGAACACGGAATTTCACGGCCAGGGAATTTAAGTAAATTACATTTCCCTTGGTTAGAAATCACTCCAAGAGTTTTTTCCTGAGAAATATGTCTGATTTTCGATACTGGCGTTAGGAAAAACCTGCGAACCCAGATTACTAGATTCTCGGTGTACATCTTCCTTTTATGGTGGATGATAGTTCGGTAATCCGCATGCTAACTAGTCTGTAGAAAATATTTGTCGAATCCGACTTACATGAAGTGTGTTCGGAACACAGAATATCACGGTGAGCGTATCTATGTAAAATAAATTTCTCTTGGGTAGAATTTGCTCTAAGAGTTTTTTCTGAGAAATCTGCCTCATTTTTGAAACTGGCGTTTGAAAATCTCTGCAAAATCAGAGAAAATGCTTCAAAGTGTCAATATGCCATGTATTGTGATGCAAGATCGTAAAACCACATGCAAACAAATCTGTGGTGAATATATTAAGAAAGCGTTATGCATGCATTGGGATCGTATCACGGAAAATCCCCGCAATGGAATCTATGTAAATTATACACCTATTGGTTAGAATTCGCTCCAAAAATTTTTCCCTGCGAAAACGGCCTGATTTTCCAAACTGGCATTAGGAAAAAGCTGCAAAATCAGAGTTAATGTTTCTAGATGTAAATATGCCATGTATGGTGGATGAAAGTTCTGTAATCTACATGTTCACAACTCATTCGAGAAAGTTTGTTGAAACCTTGATGTATGTAGCGTGTTCGGAAAATGGAACGTCACTGTGAGGGAAACTATATAAATTACATTCATATTGGGAAGTACTCGCTCCACGAGTATTTTTCTGCTAAATCTGCCTCCTTTTCACAACTGGTATTAGGAAAATCTTTCGACATTTGAGAAAATGCTTCAAATTGTCAACATGGCTTTTATGGTGGATGAAAGTTCGGTAATCCACATGGTAACAACCCTGTAGTGAATATTTGTCGAATCCGTGATGCATGTAGCGTGTTCGGAACACGGAATTTCACGATGACGGGTTCTATGTAAATTGCATGTCTATTGGGTAGAACTCGCTCCAAGTGGACTTTTATGTGGAAACTGCATGAGTTTAGAGACTGACATTAGGAGAACACTACTAAATCAGAATAAAATTTCTATGTATAAATATGCACTGTAACGTGTATTAAAGTTCGTTAATACACATGTTCACAACTCATTAAAGAATGTTTCTTGAATACGTGGTGCATGTAACGTGTTCAGAACATGGAATGTCACGGTGATTGAAAGTAGGGAAATTACCTATCTTTTGGGTAGAAATGGCTCCAAGAGCATTTTTCTGCCAAATCTGCCTCATTTTCAAAACTGGCTTTCAAACTAACGTGTGAAATCTGAGAAAATTCTTCAAAGTGTCAGTAAGCCTTGTATGGTGGATGAAAGTGCTGCAATCCACTTGCTAACAACTCTGTAGTGAATATTTGTCGCATCCGAGATGCATGTAGTGTGTTCGGAACACGGAATTTGACGGTGAGCGAATCCATGTAAATTACATGTCTATTGGTTAGAACCCGCTCCAAGAGGTTTTTGCCGTGAAATCGGCCTCATTTTCGAAAGTGGCGTTTGGAAAACTCTGTGAAATCACAGAAAATGCTTCTAAGCAACTATATGCCTTTTATATTGTGAAAGTCTTGTAATCCACATGCAAACAACACTGTAGTGTATTTTTGTCGAAGCTTATCTGCATGTAGCATGTTCGAAACACGTAAATTCACAGCGAGAGAATCTATGTAATTTACATATGTATTGGGTAGAAATCGCTCCAACAGTTTCCTCCTTTGAAAACTGCCTGATTTTCTAAACTGCTATTAGGAAATATCTGCGAACTCAGTGTTAATGTTTCTAGGTGTCAATATGCCTTGTATGGTGGATGAAAGTTCTGTAACACACATGTAAACAACTCATTAAGAATGTTTGTCAAATCCGTGATGTGTGTAGCGCGTTCAGAAAATGGACAGTCACGGTGACGAAGACTATATAAATTACATATCTCTTGGTTAGAACACGCTCCAGGAGCATTTTACTGAAAAATCTGCCTCAGTTTGGAAACTGGTGTTATGAAAACGCTGCAAAATCTGAGTAAAAGCTTTAAGGTGGCAATATGTCTTCAACGGGTTGTTAAAGATGTGTAATTCACATGCTAAGAACTCAGAAGTGAATATTTGTTGAATCCGTGGTGCATGGACCGTTTTCGGAACACGGAATGTTACGGTGAAGGTACCTATGAAAATGAGATGTCTATTGGACAGAACATGCACCAAGAGAATTTTTCTGCGAAAACTGACTGATTTTCGTAACTGTCGTTTTAGAAAACTGGCGAAATGTAAGTAAATGTTTCTAGGTGTAAATATGCCTTGTATTGTGGTTGAAAAATCGGTAATCAACATGCTCACGGTCATTAAATAATGTTTGTCGAAGCCGTGATGAATGTAATGTTTTCGGAACACGGAATGTCTCGGTGAGTGAAGCTCTGAAAATAACAATTCTGCTGGATAGAACTCGCTTTAATTGAATGTTTCTGTGAAAATTTCATGATTTTCGAAACTGGAGGCTAGGAAAAACCTGTGAAATCAGAATAACTACTTCTAGGTGTAAATATGCCTTTTATGGTGGATGAAAGTCCGGTAATCCACATGCAAACAAATTGGTAGTGAATATTTGTCGAGTCATTTATGCATGTAACATGTTCGGAACACGGAATTTCACGGCCAGGGAATTTAAGTAAATTACATTTCCCTTGGTTAGAAATCACTCCAAGAGTTTTTTCCTGAGAAATATGTCTGATTTTCGATACTGGCGTTAGGAAAAACCTGCGAACCCAGATTACTAGATTCTCGGTGTACATCTTCCTTTTATGGTGGATGATAGTTCGGTAATCCGCATGCTAACTAGTCTGTAGAAAATATTTGTCGAATCCGACTTACATGAAGTGTGTTCGGAACACAGAATATCACGGTGAGCGTATCTATGTAAAATAAATTTCTCTTGGGTAGAATTTGCTCTAAGAGTTTTTTCTGAGAAATCTGCCTCATTTTTGAAACTGGCGTTTGAAAATCTCTGCAAAATCAGAGAAAATGCTTCAAAGTGTCAATATGCCATGTATTGTGATGCAAGATCGTAAAACCACATGCAAACAAATCTGTGGTGAATATATTAAGAAAGCGTTATGCATGCATTGGGATCGTATCACGGAAAATCCCCGCAATGGAATCTATGTAAATTATACACCTATTGGTTAGAATTCGCTCCAAAAATTTTTCCCTGCGAAAACGGCCTGATTTTCCAAACTGGCATTAGGAAAAAGCTGCAAAATCAGAGTTAATGTTTCTAGATGTAAATATGCCATGTATGGTGGATGAAAGTTCTGTAATCTACATGTTCACAACTCATTCGAGAAAGTTTGTTGAAACCTTGATGTATGTAGCGTGTTCGGAAAATGGAACGTCACTGTGAGGGAAACTATATAAATTACATTCATATTGGGAAGTACTCGCTCCACGAGTATTTTTCTGCTAAATCTGCCTCCTTTTCACAACTGGTATTAGGAAAATCTTTCGACATTTGAGAAAATGCTTCAAATTGTCAACATGGCTTTTATGGTGGATGAAAGTTCGGTAATCCACATGGTAACAACCCTGTAGTGAATATTTGTCGAATCCGTGATGCATGTAGCGTGTTCGGAACACGGAATTTCACGATGACGGGTTCTATGTAAATTGCATGTCTATTGGGTAGAACTCGCTCCAAGTGGACTTTTATGTGGAAACTGCATGAGTTTAGAGACTGACATTAGGAGAACACTACTAAATCAGAATAAAATTTCTATGTATAAATATGCACTGTAACGTGTATTAAAGTTCGTTAATACACATGTTCACAACTCATTAAAGAATGTTTCTTGAATACGTGGTGCATGTAACGTGTTCAGAACATGGAATGTCACGGTGATTGAAAGTAGGGAAATTACCTATCTTTTGGGTAGAAATGGCTCCAAGAGCATTTTTCTGCCAAATCTGCCTCATTTTCAAAACTGGCTTTCAAACTAACGTGTGAAATCTGAGAAAATTCTTCAAAGTGTCAGTAAGCCTTGTATGGTGGATGAAAGTGCTGCAATCCACTTGCTAACAACTCTGTAGTGAATATTTGTCGCATCCGAGATGCATGTAGTGTGTTCGGAACACGGAATTTGACGGTGAGCGAATCCATGTAAATTACATGTCTATTGGTTAGAACCCGCTCCAAGAGGTTTTTGCCGTGAAATCGGCCTCATTTTCGAAAGTGGCGTTTGGAAAACTCTGTGAAATCACAGAAAATGCTTCTAAGCAACTATATGCCTTTTATATTGTGAAAGTCTTGTAATCCACATGCAAACAACACTGTAGTGTATTTTTGTCGAAGCTTATCTGCATGTAGCATGTTCGAAACACGTAAATTCACAGCGAGAGAATCTATGTAATTTACATATGTATTGGGTAGAAATCGCTCCAACAGTTTCCTCCTTTGAAAACTGCCTGATTTTCTAAACTGCTATTAGGAAATATCTGCGAACTCAGTGTTAATGTTTCTAGGTGTCAATATGCCTTGTATGGTGGATGAAAGTTCTGTAACACACATGTAAACAACTCATTAAGAATGTTTGTCAAATCCGTGATGTGTGTAGCGCGTTCAGAAAATGGACAGTCACGGTGACGAAGACTATATAAATTACATATCTCTTGGTTAGAACACGCTCCAGGAGCATTTTACTGAAAAATCTGCCTCAGTTTGGAAACTGGTGTTATGAAAACGCTGCAAAATCTGAGTAAAAGCTTTAAGGTGGCAATATGTCTTCAACGGGTTGTTAAAGATGTGTAATTCACATGCTAAGAACTCAGAAGTGAATATTTGTTGAATCCGTGGTGCATGGACCGTTTTCGGAACACGGAATGTTACGGTGAAGGTACCTATGAAAATGAGATGTCTATTGGACAGAACATGCACCAAGAGAATTTTTCTGCGAAAACTGACTGATTTTCGTAACTGTCGTTTTAGAAAACTGGCGAAATGTAAGTAAATGTTTCTAGGTGTAAATATGCCTTGTATTGTGGTTGAAAAATCGGTAATCAACATGCTCACGGTCATTAAATAATGTTTGTCGAAGCCGTGATGAATGTAATGTTTTCGGAACACGGAATGTCTCGGTGAGTGAAGCTCTGAAAATAACAATTCTGCTGGATAGAACTCGCTTTAATTGAATGTTTCTGTGAAAATTTCATGATTTTCGAAACTGGAGGCTAGGAAAAACCTGTGAAATCAGAATAACTACTTCTAGGTGTAAATATGCCTTTTATGGTGGATGAAAGTCCGGTAATCCACATGCAAACAAATTGGTAGTGAATATTTGTCGAGTCATTTATGCATGTAACATGTTCGGAACACGGAATTTCACGGCCAGGGAATTTAAGTAAATTACATTTCCCTTGGTTAGAAATCACTCCAAGAGTTTTTTCCTGAGAAATATGTCTGATTTTCGATACTGGCGTTAGGAAAAACCTGCGAACCCAGATTACTAGATTCTCGGTGTACATCTTCCTTTTATGGTGGATGATAGTTCGGTAATCCGCATGCTAACTAGTCTGTAGAAAATATTTGTCGAATCCGACTTACATGAAGTGTGTTCGGAACACAGAATATCACGGTGAGCGTATCTATGTAAAATAAATTTCTCTTGGGTAGAATTTGCTCTAAGAGTTTTTTCTGAGAAATCTGCCTCATTTTTGAAACTGGCGTTTGAAAATCTCTGCAAAATCAGAGAAAATGCTTCAAAGTGTCAATATGCCATGTATTGTGATGCAAGATCGTAAAACCACATGCAAACAAATCTGTGGTGAATATATTAAGAAAGCGTTATGCATGCATTGGGATCGTATCACGGAAAATCCCCGCAATGGAATCTATGTAAATTATACACCTATTGGTTAGAATTCGCTCCAAAAATTTTTCCCTGCGAAAACGGCCTGATTTTCCAAACTGGCATTAGGAAAAAGCTGCAAAATCAGAGTTAATGTTTCTAGATGTAAATATGCCATGTATGGTGGATGAAAGTTCTGTAATCTACATGTTCACAACTCATTCGAGAAAGTTTGTTGAAACCTTGATGTATGTAGCGTGTTCGGAAAATGGAACGTCACTGTGAGGGAAACTATATAAATTACATTCATATTGGGAAGTACTCGCTCCACGAGTATTTTTCTGCTAAATCTGCCACCTTTTCAAAACTGGCATTAGGAAAAAATTTCGAAATGTGAGAAAATGCTTCAAATTGACAACATGGCTTTTATGGTGGTTGAAAGTTCGGTAATCCACATGGTAACAACTCTGTAGTGAATATTTGTCGAATCCGTGATGCATGTAGCGTGTTCGGAACACGGAATTTCACGATGACGGGTTCTATGTAAATTGCATGTCTATTGGGTAGAACTCGCTCCAAGTGGACTTTTATGTGGAAACTGCATGAGTTTAGAGACTGACATTAGGAGAACACTACTAAATCAGAATAAAATTTCTATGTATAAATATGCACTGAAAGATGTATTAAAGTTCGTTAATACACATGTTCACAACTCATTAAAGAATGTTTCTTGAATACGTGGTGCATGTAACGTGTTCAGAACATGGAATGTCACGGTGATTGAAAGTAGGGAAATTACCTATCTTTTGGGTAGAAATGGCTCCAAGAGCATTTTTCTGCCAAATCTGCCTCATTTTCAAAACTGGCTTTCAAACTAACGTGTGAAATCTGAGAAAATTCTTCAAAGTGTCAGTAAGCCTTGTATGGTGGATGAAAGTGCTGCAATCCACTTGCTAACAACACTGAAGTGAATATTTGTCGCATCCGAGATGCATGTAGCGTGTTCGGAACACGGAATTTGACGGTGAGCGAATCCATGTAAATTACATGTCTATTGGTTAGAACCCGCTCCAAGAGGTTTTTGCCGTGAAATCGGACTCATTTTCGAAACTGGCGTTTGGAAAACTCTGTGAAATCACAGAAAATGCTTCTAAGCAACTATATGCCTTTTATATTGTGAAAGTCTTGTAATCCACATGCAAACAACACTGTAGTGTATTTTTGTCGAAGCTTATCTGTATGTAGCATGTTCGAAACACGTAAATTCACAGCGAGAGAATCTATGTAATTTACATATGTATTGGGTAGAAATCGCTCCAACAGTTTCCTCCTTTGAAAACTGCCTGATTTTCTAAACTGCTATTAGGAAATATCTGCGAACTCAGTGTTAATGTTTCTAGGTGTCAATATGCCTTGTATGGTGGATGAAAGTTCTGTAACACACATGTGCACAACTCATTAAGAATGTTTGTCAAATCCGTGATGTGTGTAGCGCGTTCAGAAAATGGACTGTCACGGTGACGAAGACTATATAAATTACATATCTATTGGTTAGAACACGCTCCAGGAGCATTTTACTGAAAAATCTGCCTCAGTTTGGAAACTGGTGTTATGAAAACGCTGCAAAATCTGAGTAAAAGCTTTAAGGTGACAATATGCCTTCAACGGGTTGTTAAAGAAGTGTAATTCACATGCTAAGAATTCAGAAGTGAATATTTGTTGAATCCGTGGTGCATGGATCATTTTCGGAACGCGGAATGTTACCGTGAAGGTATCTATGAAAATGAGATGTCTATGGGATAGAACATGCACCAAGAGAATTTTTCTGCGAAAACTGCCTGATTTTCGTAACTGACGTTAGGAAAATCGGCGAAATCTAAGTAAATGTTTCTAAGTGTAAATATGCCTTGTACTGTGGTTCAAAAATCGGTAATCCACATGCTCATGGTCATTAAATAATGTTTGTTGAAGCCGTGATGTATGTAACGTTTTCAGAACACGGAATGTCTCGGTGAGTGAAGCTCTGAAAATAACAATTCTGCTGGATAGAACTCGCTTTAATTGAATGTTTCTGTGAAAATTTCATGATTTTCGAAACTGGAGGCTAGGAAAAACCTGTGAAATCAGAATAACTATTTCTAGGTATAAATATGTCTTGTATGGTGGATGAAAGTTCGGTAATCCACATGCTCACACTCATTAAAGAATGTTTGTCGAACTCGTGATGCATGCAAAGTGTTCGGAATACGGAATGTCATAGTGAAGGTAACAATGTAAGTTACATGTCTATTGGGTAGAACTCGCTTGAAGAGAATTTTTTTGCGAAATGTGCCTCATTTTGAAAACTGCCATTAGGAGAAACCTGTGAAATCTGAGAAAATGCTTCTAAGTGTCAATATGCCTTGACTGGTGAATGAAAGTCCGGTAATCCACATGTTAATAACAGTGTAGTAATCATTTTTTAAACCGTGATTCATGTAGCGCTTTTGGAAAATGGAATTTCACGGTAATGAAAATATGTAAATTACAATTCTATTGAGTAGAACGAGCTAGAAGAGAATTTTTCTGCGAACATTGCATGATTATCGAATCTGAAGTTTGGAAAAAGCTGCAAAAAAGGAGTAAATATTTGCAGGTGTAAGTGTGCCATTATGTTGCAAGAAAGTTCAGTAATACACATATTCACAACATATTAAAGAATCTTTTTCTAATCCGTGATGCATATTACGTGTTCAGAACGTGGAATTTCACGGTGATTGAAAAAATGTAAATTATTTCTCTATTGGATAGAACTCGCTCCGAGAGTGTTTTTCTGTGAAAACTTCGTCATTTTTAAACCTGGCGTTTAGAAACCGCTGCAAAATCTGAGAAAATACTTCTAAGAATCAATATTCAATGTATTGTGATGAAAGTTCATTAATCCACATGCTACCAAATTTGTAGTGATTGTTTGTCGAATCCTTTATGCATGTAACATGTTCGGAACACGGAATTTCACGGCCAGGGAATTTATGTAAATTACATTTCCCTTGGTTAGAAATCACTCCAAGAGATTTTTCCTGAGAAATCGGCCTGATTTTCAAACCTGGTTTTAGGAAATATCTGCGAACCCAGATTACTAGATTCTCGGTGTACATCTGCCTTTTATGGTGGATGAAAGTTCGGTAATCCGCATGCTAACTACTCTGTAGTGAATATTTGTCGAATCCGAGATACGTGAAGTGTGTTCGGAACACAGAATATCACGGTGAGCGTATCTATGTAAAATACATTTCTCATGGGTAGAATTTGCTCTAAGAGTTTTTTCTGAGAAATCTGCCTAATTTTTGAACCTGGCATTTGAAAATCTCTGCAAAATCAGAGAAAATGCTTCAAAGAGTCAATATGCATTTTATTGTAATGCAAGATCGTAAAACCACATGCAAACAAATCTGTGGTGAATATTTTTAGAAAGCGTTATGCATGCAGTGGGATCGTATCACGGAAAATCCCGGCGGTGGAATCTATGTAAATTACACACCTATTGGTTAGAATTTACTCCAAAAATTTTTCCCTGAGAAAACGGCCTGATTTTCCAAACTGGCATTAGGAAAAAGCTGCAAATTCAGAGTTAATGTTTCTACTTGTAAATATGCCATGTATGGTGGATGAAAGTTCTGTAATCTACATGTTCACAACTCATTCGAGAAAGTTTGTTGAAACCTTGATGCATGTAGCGTGTTTGGAAAATGGAATGTCACTTTAAGGGAAACTATGTAAATTACAATTCTATTGGGAAGTACTCGCTCCACGAGGATTTTTCTGCGAATCTGCCTCCTTTTCAAAACTGGCATTAGGAAAATCTTTCGAAATGTGAGAAAATACTTCAAATTGTCAACATGGCTTTTATGGTGGATGAAAGTTCGGTAATCTTTATGCTAACAACTCTGTAGTCAATATTTGTTGAATCCGTGATGCATGTAGCTTTTTCGGAACACGGAATTTCACAATGACGGATTCTATGTAAATTGCATGTCTATTGGGTAGAACTCGCTCCAAGAGGATTTTTCTGTGGAAACTGCATGATTTTAGAGACTGACATTAGGAGAACACTACTAAATCAGAATAAAATTTCTATGTATAAATATGCACTGTAAGGTGGATTAAAGTTCGTTAAAACACATGTACACAACTCATAAAAGAATGTTTGTTGAATCCGTGGTGCATGTAACGTGTTCAGAACACAGAATGTCACGGTGATTGAAAGTAGGGAAATTACCTATCTTTTGGGTAGAAATGGCTCCAAGAGCATTTTTCTGCCAAATCTGCCTCATTTTCAAAACTGGCTTTCAAACTAACGTGTGAAATCTGAGAAAATTCTTCAAAGTGTCAGCAAGCCTTGTATGGTGGATGAAAGTGCTGTAATCCACTTGCTAACAACTCTGTAGTGAATATTTGTCGCATCCGAGATGCACGTAGCGTGTTCGGAAGACGGAATTTGACGGTGAGCGAATCCATGTAAATTACATATCTATTGTTTAGAACCCGCTCCAAGAGGTTTTTGCTGTGAAATCGGCCTCATTTTCAAAACTGGCGTTTGGAAATCCCTGTGAAATCACAAAAAATGCTTCTAAGCATCTATATGCCTTCTATAGTGAGAAAGTCCTGTAATCCACATGCAAACAACCCAGTAGTGTATTTTTGTCGAAACTTTTCTGCATGTAGCGTGTTCAAAACACGTAATTTCACAGTGGGAGAATCTATGTAATTTACATATCTATTGGGTAGAACACGCTCCAAAAGTTTTTTCCTTTGAAAACTGCCTGATTTTCGAAACTGCTATTAGGAAATATCTGCGAACTCAGTGTTAATATTTCTAGGTGTCAATATGCCTTGTATGGTGGATGAAAGTTGTGTAATACACATGTACACAACTCATTAAGAATGTTTGTCAAATTGTGATGTGTGTAATGCGTTCGGAACATGGACTGTCACGGTGAGGCAAACTATGTAAATTACATATCTCTTGGTTAGAACACGCTCCAGGAGCATTTTACTGAAAAATCTGCCTCAGTTTGGAAACTGTTGTTATGAAAACGCTGCAAAATCTGAGTAAATGCTTTAAGGTGACAATGTGTTTCAATGGGTTATTAAAGAAGTGTAATTCACATGCTAAGAACTCAGCAGTGATATTTGTTGAATCCGTGGTGCATGGACCGTTTTTGGTACACGGAATGTTACGGTGTAGGTATCTATAAAAATGAGATGTCTATTGGATAGAACATGCACCAAGAGAATTTTTCTGCGAAAACTGCCTGATTTTCGTAAGTGATATTAGGAAAACCGGCGAAATCTAAGTAAATATTTCTAGGTGTAAATATGCCTTGTATTGTGGTTGAAAAATCGGTAATCCACATGTTCACGGTCTTTAAACAATGTTTGTCGCAGCCGTGATGAATGTAATGTTTTCGGAACACGGAATGTCTCGGTGAGTGAAGCTCTGAAAAAAACAATTCTGCTGGATAGAACTCGCTTTAATTGAATGTTTTTGTGAAAATTTCATGATTTTCGAAGCTGGATGTTAGGAAAAACCTGCGAAAAAAGAATAACTACTTCTAGGTGTAAATATGCCTTGTATGGTGGATGAAAGTTCGGTAATCCACATGCTAACAAATTTGTAGTGAATATTTGTCGAGTCCTTTATGCATGTAACATGTTCGTAACACGGAAATTCACAGCCAGGGAATTTATGTAAATTACATTTCCCTTGGTTAGAAATCACTCCAAGAGTTTTTCCCTGAGAAAACGGCCTGATTTTCCAAACTGGCATTAGGAAAAAGCTGCAAATTCAGAGTTAATCTCTCTAGTTGTAAATATGCCATGTATGGTGGATGAAAGTTCTGTAATCTACATGTTCACAACTCATTCGAGAAAGTTTGTTGAAACCTTGATGCATGTAGCGTGTTCGGAAAATGGAATGTCACTGTGAGGGAAACTATGTAAATTACAACTCTATTGGGAAGTACTCGCTCCACGAGTATTTTTCTGCTAAATCTGCCTCCTTTTCACAACTGGTATTAGGAAAATCTTTCGACATTTGAGAAAATGCTTCAAATTGTCAACATGGCTTTTATGGTGGATGAAAGTTCGGTAATCCACATGGTAACAACCCTGTAGTGAATATTTGTCGAATCCGTGATGCATGTAGCGTGTTCGGAACACGGAATTTCACGATGACGGGTTCTATGTAAATTGCATGTCTATTGGGTAGAACTCGCTCCAAGTGGACTTTTATGTGGAAACTGCATGAGTTTAGAGACTGACATTAGGAGAACACTACTAAATCAGAATAAAATTTCTATGTATAAATATGCACTGTAACGTGTATTAAAGTTCGTTAATACACATGTTCACAACTCATTAAAGAATGTTTCTTGAATACGTGGTGCATGTAACGTGTTCAGAACATGGAATGTCACGGTGATTGAAAGTAGGGAAATTACCTATCTTTTGGGTAGAAATGGCTCCAAGAGCATTTTTCTGCCAAATCTGCCTCATTTTCAAAACTGGCTTTCAAACTAACGTGTGAAATCTGAGAAAATTCTTCAAAGTGTCAGTAAGCCTTGTATGGTGGATGAAAGTGCTGCAATCCACTTGCTAACGACTCTGTAGTGAATATTTGTCGCATCCGAGATGCATGTAGTGTGTTCGGAACACGGAATTTGACGGTGAGCGAATCCATGTAAATTACATGTCTATTGGTTAGAACCCGCTCCAAGAGGTTTTTGCCGTGAAATCGGCCTCATTTTCGAAAGTGGCGTTTGGAAAACTCTGTGAAATCACAGAAAATGCTTCTAAGCAACTATATGCCTTTTATATTGTGAAAGTCTTGTAATCCACATGCAAACAACACTGTAGTGTATTTTTGTCGAAGCTTATCTGCATGTAGCATGTTCGAAACACGTAAATTCACAGCGAGAGAATCTATGTAATTTACATATGTATTGGGTAGAAATCGCTCCAACAGTTTCCTCCTTTGAAAACTGCCTGATTTTCTAAACTGCTATTAGGAAATATCTGCGAACTCAGTGTTAATGTTTCTAGGTGTCAATATGCCTTGTATGGTGGATGAAAGTTCTGTAACACACATGTAAACAACTCATTAAGAATGTTTGTCAAATCCGTGATGTGTGTAGCGCGTTCAGAAAATGGACAGTCACGGTGACGAAGACTATATAAATTACATATCTATTGGTTAGAACACGCTCCAGGAGCATTTTACTGAAAAATCTGCCTCAGTTTGGAAACTGGTGTTATGAAAACGCTGCAAAATCTGAGTAAAAGCTTTAAGGTGACAATATGCCTTCAATGGGTTGTTAAAGATGTGTAATTCACATGCTAAGAACTCAGAAGTGAATATTTGTTGAATCCGTGGTGCATGGACCGTTTTCGGAACACGGAATGTTACGGTGAAGGTACCTATGAAAATGAGATGTCTATTGGACAGAACATGCACCAAGAGAATTTTTCTGCGAAAACTGACTGATTTTCGTAACTGTCGTTTTAGAAAACTGGCGAAATGTAAGTAAATGTTTCTAGGTGTAAATATGCCTTGTATTGTGGTTGAAAAATCGGTAATCAACATGCTCACGGTCATTAAATAATGTTTGTCGAAGCCGTGATGAATGTAATGTTTTCGGAACACGGAATGTCTCGGTGAGTGAAGCTCTGAAAATAACAATTCTGCTGGATAGAACTCGCTTTAATTGAATGTTTCTGTGAAAATTTCATGATTTTCGAAACTGGAGGCTAGGAAAAACCTGTGAAATCAGAATAACTACTTCTAGGTGTAAATATGCCTTTTATGGTGGATGAAAGTCCGGTAATCCATATGCAAACAAATTGGTAGTGAATATTTGTCGAGTCATTTATGCATGTAACATGTTCGGAACACGGAATTTCACGGCCAGGGAATTTAAGTAAATTACATTTCCCTTGGTTAGAAATCACTCCAAGAGTTTTTTCCTGAGAAATATGTCTGATTTTCGATACTGGCGTTAGGAAAAACCTGCGAACCCAGATTACTAGATTCTCGGTGTACATCTTCCTTTTATGGTGGATGATAGTTCGGTAATCCGCATGCTAACTAGTCTGTAGAAAATATTTGTCGAATCCGACTTACATGAAGTGTGTTCGGAACACAGAATATCACGGTGAGCGTATCTATGTAAAATAAATTTCTCTTGGGTAGAATTTGCTCTAAGAGTTTTTTCTGAGAAATCTGCCTCATTTTTGAAACTGGCGTTTGAAAATCTCTGCAAAATCAGAGAAAATGCTTCAAAGTGTCAATATGCCATGTATTGTGATGCAAGATCGTAAAACCACATGCAAACAAATCTGTGGTGAATATATTAAGAAAGCGTTATGCATGCATTGGGATCGTATCACGGAAAATCCCCGCAATGGAATCTATGTAAATTATACACCTATTGGTTAGAATTCGCTCCAAAAATTTTTCCCTGCGAAAACGGCCTGATTTTCCAAACTGGCATTAGGAAAAAGCTGCAAAATCAGAGTTAATGTTTCTAGATGTAAATATGCCATGTATGGTGGATGAAAGTTCTGTAATCTACATGTTCACAACTCATTCGAGAATGTTTGTTGAAACCTTGATGTATGTAGCGTGTTCGGAAAATGGAACGTCACTGTGAGGGAAACTATATAAATTACATTCATATTGGGAAGTACTCGCTCCACGAGTATTTTTCTGCTAAATCTGCCACCTTTTCAAAACTGGCATTAGGAAAAAATTTCGAAATGTGAGAAAATGCTTCAAATTGACAACATGGCTTTTATGGTGGTTGAAAGTTCGGTAATCCACATGGTAACAACTCTGTAGTGAATATTTGTCGAATCCGTGATGCATGTAGCGTGTTCGGAACACGGAATTTCACGATGACGGGTTCTATGTAAATTGCATGTCTATTGGGTAGAACTCGCTCCAAGTGGACTTTTATGTGGAAACTGCATGAGTTTAGAGACTGACATTAGGAGAACACTACTAAATCAGAATAAAATTTCTATGTATAAATATGCACTGAATGATGTATTAAAGTTCGTTAATACACATGTTCACAACTCATTAAAGAATGTTTCTTGAATACGTGGTGCATGTAACGTGTTCAGAACATGGAATGTCACGGTGATTGAAAGTAGGGAAATTACCTATCTTTTGGGTAGAAATGGCTCCAAGAGCATTTTTCTGCCAAATCTGCCTCATTTTCAAAACTGGCTTTCAAACTAACGTGTGAAATCTGAGAAAATTCTTCAAAGTGTCAGTAAGCCTTGTATGGTGGATGAAAGTGCTGCAATCCACTTGCTAACAACACTGAAGTGAATATTTGTCGCATCCGAGATGCATGTAGCGTGTTCGGAACACGGAATTTGACGGTGAGCGAATCCATGTAAATTACATGTCTATTGGTTAGAACCCGCTCCAAGAGGTTTTTGCCGTGAAATCGGACTCATTTTCGAAACTGGCGTTTGGAAAACTCTGTGAAATCACAGAAAATGCTTCTAAGCAACTATATGCCTTTTATATTGTGAAAGTCTTGTAATCCACATGCAAACAACACTGTAGTGTATTTTTGTCGAAGGTTATCTGCATGTAGCATGTTCGAAACACGTAAATTCACAGCGAGAGAATCTATGTAATTTACATATGTATTGGGTAGAAATCGCTCCAACAGTTTCCTCCTTTGAAAACTGCCTGATTTTCTAAACTGCTATTAGGAAATATCTGCGAACTCAGTGTTAATGTTTCTAGGTGTCAATATGCCTTGTATGGTGGATGAAAGTTCTGTAACACACATGTGCACAACTCATTAAGAATGTTTGTCAAATCCGTGATGTGTGTAGCGCGTTCAGAAAATGGACTGTCACGGTGACGAAGACTATATAAATTACATATCTATTGGTTAGAACACGCTCCAGGAGCATTTTACTGAAAAATCTGCCTCAGTTTGGAAACTGGTGTTATGAAAACGCTGCAAAATCTGAGTAAAAGCTTTAAGGTGACAATATGCCTTCAACGGGTTGTTAAAGAAGTGTAATTCACATGCTAAGAATTCAGAAGTGAATATTTGTTGAATCCGTGGTGCATGGATCATTTTCGGAACGCGGAATGTTACCGTGAAGGTATCTATGAAAATGAGATGTCTATGGGATAGAACATGCACCAAGAGAATTTTTCTGCGAAAACTGCCTGATTTTCGTAACTGACGTTAGGAAAATCGGCGAAATCTAAGTAAATGTTTCTAAGTGTAAATATGCCTTGTACTGTGGTTCAAAAATCGGTAATCCACATGCTCATGGTCATTAAATAATGTTTGTTGAAGCCGTGATGTATGTAACGTTTTCAGAACACGGAATGTCTCGGTGAGTGAAGCTCTGAAAATAACAATTCTGCTGGATAGAACTCGCTTTAATTGAATGTTTCTGTGAAAATTTCATGATTTTCGAAACTGGAGGCTAGGAAAAACCTGTGAAATCAGAATAACTATTTCTAGGTATAAATATGTCTTGTATGGTGGATGAAAGTTCGGTAATCCACATGCTCACACTCATTAAAGAATGTTTGTCGAACTCGTGATGCATGCAAAGTGTTCGGAATACGGAATGTCATAGTGAAGGTAACAATGTAAGTTACATGTCTATTGGGTAGAACTCGCTTGAAGAGAATTTTTTTGCGAAATGTGCCTCATTTTGAAAACTGCCATTAGGAGAAACCTGTGAAATCTGAGAAAATGCTTCTAAGTGTCAATATGCCTTGACTGGTGAATGAAAGTCCGGTAATCCACATGTTAATAACAGTGTAGTAATCATTTTTTAAACCGTGATTCATGTAGCGCTTTTGGAAAATGGAATTTCACGGTAATGAAAATATGTAAATTACAATTCTATTGAGTAGAACGAGCTAGAAGAGAATTTTTCTGAGAACATTGCATGATTATCGAATCTGAAGTTTGGAAAAAGCTGCAAAAAAGGAGTAAATATTTGCAGGTGTAAGTGTGCCATTATGTTGCAAGAAAGTTCAGTAATACACATATTCACAACATATTAAAGAATCTTTTTCTAATCCGTGATGCATATTACGTGTTCAGAACGTGGAATTTCACGGTGATTGAAAAAATGTAAATTATTTCTCTATTGGATAGAACTCGCTCCGAGAGTGTTTTTCTGTGAAAACTTCGTCATTTTTAAACCTGGCGTTTAGAAACCGCTGCAAAATCTGAGAAAATACTTCTAAGAATCAATATTCAATGTATTGTGATGAAAGTTCATTAATCCACATGCTACCAAATTTGTAGTGATTGTTTGTCGAATCCTTTATGCATGTAACATGTTCGGAACACGGAATTTCACGGCCAGGGAATTTATGTAAATTACATTTCCCTTGGTTAGAAATCACTCCAAGAGATTTTTCCTGAGAAATCGGCCTGATTTTCAAACCTGGTTTTAGGAAATATCTGCGAACCCAGATTACTAGATTCTCGGTGTACATCTGCCTTTTATGGTGGATGAAAGTTCGGTAATCCGCATGCTAACTACTCTGTAGTGAATATTTGTCGAATCCGAGATACGTGAAGTGTGTTCGGAACACAGAATATCACGGTGAGCGTATCTATGTAAAATACATTTCTCATGGGTAGAATTTGCTCTAAGAGTTTTTTCTGAGAAATCTGCCTAATTTTTGAACCTGGCATTTGAAAATCTCTGCAAAATCAGAGAAAATGCTTCAAAGAGTCAATATGCATTTTATTGTAATGCAAGATCGTAAAACCACATGCAAACAAATCTGTGGTGAATATTTTTAGAAAGCGTTATGCATGCAGTGGGATCGTATCACGGAAAATCCCGGCGGTGGAATCTATGTAAATTACACACCTATTGGTTAGAATTTGCTCCAAAAATTTTTCCCTGAGAAAACGGCCTGATTTTCCAAACTGGCATTAGGAAAAAGCTGCAAATTCAGAGTTAATGTTTCTACTTGTAAATATGCCATGTATGGTGGATGAAAGTTCTGTAATCTACATGTTCACAACTCATTCGAGAAAGTTTGTTGAAACCTTGATGCATGTAGCGTGTTTGGAAAATGGAATGTCACTTTGAGGGAAACTATGTAAATTACAATTCTATTGGGAAGTACTCGCTCCACGAGGATTTTTCTGCGAATCTGCCTCCTTTTCAAAACTGGCATTAGGAAAATCTTTCGAAATGTGAGAAAATACTTCAAATTGTCAACATGGCTTTTATGGTGGATGAAAGTTCGGTAATCTTTATGCTAACAACTCTGTAGTCAATATTTGTTGAATCCGTGATGCATGTAGCTTTTTCGGTACACGGAATTTCACGATGACGGGTTCTATGTAAATTGCATGTCTATTGGGTAGAACTCGCTCCAAGAGGAGTTTTCTGTGGAAACTGCATGATTTTAGAGACTGACATTAGGAGAATTCTACTAAATCAGAATAAAATTTCTATGTATAAATATGCACTGTAATGTGGATTAAAGTTCGTTAATACACATGTACACAACTCATTAAAGAATGTTTTTTGAATCCGTGGTGCATGTAACGTGTTCAGAACATGGAATGTCACGGTGATTGGAAGTAGGGAAATTACCTATCTTTTGGGTAGAACTGGCTCCAAGAGCATTTTTCTGCCAAATCTGGTTCATTTTCAAAACTGGCTTTCAAACTAAGGTGTGAAATCTGAGAAAATTCTTCAAAGTGTCAGTAAGCCTTGTATGCTGGATGAAAGTGCTGTCATCCACTTGCTAACAACTCTGTAGTGAATATTTGTCGCATCCGAGATGCATGTAGCGTGTTCGGAACACGGAATTTCACGGTGAGCGAATCCATGTAAATTACATGTCTATTGGTTAGAACCCGCTCCAAGAGGTTTTTGCCGTGAAATCGGCCTCATTTTCGAAACTGGGGTTTGGAAAACTCTGTGAAATCACAGAAAATGCTTCTAAGAAGCTATATGCCTTCTATAGTGAGAAAGTCCTGTAATCCACATGCAAACAACTCTGTAGTGTATTTTTGTCGAATATTTTCTGCATGTAGCATGTTCGAAACACGTAATTTCACAGCGGGAGAATCTATGTAATTTACATATCTATTGGGTAGAACAGGCTCCAAAAGTTTTTTCCTTTGAAAACTGCCTGATTTTCGAAAATGCTTTTAGGAAATATCTGCGAACTCAGTGTTAAAGTTTCTAGGTGTCAATATGCCTTGTATGGTGGATGAAAGTTGTGTAACACACATGTACACAACTCATTAAGAATGTTTGTCAAATCCATGTTGTGTGTAGCGCGTTCGGAAAATGGACTGTCATGGTGATGCAAACTATAAAATTACATATCTATTGGTTAGAACACACTCCAGGAGCATTTTACTGAAAAATCTGCCTGTTTGGAAACTGGTGTTATGAAAACGGTGCAAAATCTGAGTAAAAGCTTTAAGGTGGCAATATGTCTTCAACGGGTTGTTAAAGATGTGTAATTCACATGCTAAGAACTCAGAAGTGAATATTTGTTGAATCCGTGGTGCATGGACCGTTTTCGGAACACGGAATATTACGGTGAAGGTACCTATGAAAATGAGATGTCTACTGGACAGAACATGCACCAAGAGAATTTTTCTGCGAAAACTGACTGATTTTCGTAACTGACGTTTTAGAAAACTGGCGAAATGTAAGTAAATGTTTCTAGGTGTAAATATGCCTTGTATTGTGGTTGAAAAATCGGTAATCAACATGCTCACGGTCATTAAATAATGTTTGTCGAAGCCGTGATGAATGTAATGTTTTCGAAACACGGAATGTCTCGGTGAGTGAAGCTCTGAAAATAACAATTCTGCGGGATAGAACTCGCTTGAATTGAATGTTTCTGTGAAAATTTCATGATTTTCGAAACTGGAGGCTAGGAAAAACCTGTGAAATCAGAATAACTACTTCTAGGTGTAAATATGCCTTGTATGGTGGATGAAAGTCCGGTAATCCACATGCAAACAAATTGGTAGTGAATATTTGTCGAGTCATTTATGCATGTAACATGTTCGGAACACGGAATTTCACGGCCAGGGAATTTAAGTAAATTACATTTCCCTTGGTTAGAAATCACTCCAAGAGTTTTTTCCTGAGAAATATGTCTGATTTTCGATACTGGCGTTAGGAAAAACCTGCGAACCCAGATTACTAGATTCTCGGTGTACATCTTCCTTTTATGGTGGATGATAGTTCGGTAATCCGCATGCTAACTAGTCTGTAGAAAATATTTGTCGAATCCGACTTACATGAAGTGTGTTCGGAACACAGAATATCACGGTGAGCGTATCTATGTAAAATAAATTTCTCTTGGGTAGAATTTGCTCTAAGAGTTTTTTCTGAGAAATCTGCCTCATTTTTGAAACTGGCGTTTGAAAATCTCTGCAAAATCAGAGAAAATGCTTCAAAGTGTCAATATGCCTTGTATTGTGATGCAAGATCGTAAAACCACATGCAAACAAATCTGTGGTGAATATATTAAGAAAGCGTTATGCATGCATTGGGATCGTATCACGGAAAATCCCCGCAATGGAATCTATGTAAATTATACACCTATTGGTTAGAATTCGCTCCAAAAATTTTTCCCTGCGAAAACGGCCTGATTTTCCAAACTGGCATTAGGAAAAAGCTGAAAATTCATTGTTAATGTTTCTAGATGTAAATATGCCATGTATGGTGGATGAAAGTTCTGTAATCTACATGTTCACAACTCATTCGAGAATGTTTGTTGAAACCTTGATGTATGTAGCGTGTTCGGAAAATGGAATGTCACTGTGAGGGAAACTATATAAATTACATTCATATTGGGAAGTACTCGCTCCACGAGTATTTTTCTGCTAAATCTGCCACATTTTCAAAACTGGCATTAGGAAAAAATTTCGAAATGTGAGAAAATGCTTCAAATTGACAACATGGCTTTTATGGTGGTTGAAAGTTCGGTAATCCTTATGCTAACAACTCTGTAGTCAATATTTGTTGAATCCGTGATGCATGTAGCTTTTTCGGAACACGGAATTTCACGATGACGGGTTCTATGTAATTTGCATGTCTATTGGTTAGAACTCGCTCCAAGAGGATTTGTCTGTGGAAACTGCATGATTTTAGAGACTGACATTAGGAGAACACTACTAAATCAGAATAAAATTTCTATGTATAAACATGCACTCTAAGGTGGATTAAAGTTCGTTAATACACATGTACACAACTCATTAAAGAATGTTTTTTGTATCCGTGGTGCATTTAACGTGTTCAGAACGTGGAATGTCACGGGGATTGAAAGTAGGGAAATTAGCTATCTTTTGGGTAGAAATGGATCCAAGAGCATTTTTCTGCCAAATCTACCTCATTTTCAAACCTGGCATTCAAACTAACGTGTGAAATCTGAGAAAATTCTTCAAAGTGTCAGTAAGCCTTGTATGGTGGATGAAAGTGCTGTAATCAACTTGCTAACACGTCTGTAGTGAATATTTGTCGCATCCGAGATGCATGTAGCGTGTTCGGAAGACGGAATTTGACGGTGAGCGAATCCATGTAAATTACATGTCTATTGGTTAAAACCCGCTCCAAGAGGTTTTTGCCGTGAAATCGGCCTCATTTTCGAAACTGGCGTTTGGAAAATTCTGTGAAATCACAGAAAATGCTTCTAAGAAGCTATATGCCTTCTATAGTGAGAATGTCCTCTAATCCACATGCAAACAACACTGTAGTGTATTTTTGTCGAAACTTTTCTGCATGTAACGTGTTCGAAACACGTAATTTCACAGCAGGAGAATCTATGTAATTTACATATCTATTGGGTAGAACACGCTCCAACAGTTTTTTCCTTTGAAAACTGCCTGATTTTCGAAACTGCTATAAGGAAATATCTGCGAACTCAGTGTTAATATTTCTAGGGGTCAATATGCCTTGTATGGTGGATGAAAGTTGTGTAACACACATGTACACAACTCATTAAGAATGTTTGTCAAATCCGTGATGTGTGTAGCGCGTTCGGAAAATGGACTGTCATGGTGAGGCAAACTATGTAAATTACATATCTATTGGTTAGAACACGCTCCAGGAGCATTTTACTGAAAAATCTGCCTCAGTTTTGAAACTGGGGTAATGAAAACGCTGCAAAATCTGAGTAAATGCTTTAACGTGACAATATGTCTTCAACGGGTTTTTAAAGATGTGTAATTCAAATGTTAAGAACTCAGCAGTTAATATTTGTTGAATCCGTGGTGCATGGACCGTTTTCGGAACACGGAATGTTACGGTGAAGGTATCTATGAAAATGAGATGTCTATTGGATAGAACATGCACCAAGAGTATTTTTCTGCGAAAACTGCCTGATTTTCGTAACTGACGTTAGGAAAACCGGCAAAATTTAAGTAAATGTTTCTAGGTGCAAATATGCTTTGTATTGTGGTTGAAAAATCGGTAATCCACATGTTCACGGTCTTTAAAGAATGTTTGTCGCAGCCGTGATGAATGTAATGTTTTCGGAACACGGAATGTCTCGGTGAGTGAAGCTCTGAAAAAAACAATTCTGCTGGATAGAACTCGCTTTAATTGAATGTTTTTGTGAAAATTTCATGATTTTCGAAGCTGGATGTTAGGAAAAACCTGCGAAAAAAGAATAACTACTTCTAGGTGTAAATATGCCTTGTATGGTGGATGAAAGTTCGGTAATCCACATGCTAACAAATCTGTAGTGAATATTTGTCGAGTCCTTTATGTATGTAACATGTTCGTAACACGGAAATTCACAGCCAGGGAATTTATGTAAATTACATTTCCCTTGGTTAGAAATCACTCCAAGAGTTTTTTCCTGAGAAATCGTCCTGATTTTTGAAACTGGCGTTAGGAAAAACCTGCGAACCCTTATTGCTAGATTCTCGGTGTACATCTGCCTTTAATGCTGAATGAATGTTCGGTAATCCGCATTCTAACTAGTCTGTAGAGAATATTTGTCGAATCCGATATAAATGAAGTGTGTTCGGAACACAGAATATCACGGTGAGCCAATCTATGTAAAATACATATCTCTTGGGTCGAATTTGCTCTAAGAGTTTTTTCTGAGAAATCTGCCTCATTTTTGAACCTGGCGTTTGAAAATCTCTGCAAAGTCAGAGAAAATGCTTCAAAGTGTCTATATGCCTTGTATTGTGATGCAAGATCGTAAAACCACATGCAAACAAATCTGTGGTGAATATTTTTAGAAAGCATTATGCATGCAGTGGGTTCGTATCACGGAAAATCCCGGCGATGGAATCTATGTAAATTACACACCTATTGGTTAGAATTCGCTCCAAAAATTTTTCCCTGAGAAAACGGCCTGATTTTCCAAACTGGCATTAGGAAAAAGCTGCAAATTCAGAGTTAATGTTTCTAGTGGTAAATATGCCATGTATGGTGGATGAAAGTTCTGTAATCTACATGTTCACAACTCATTCGAGAAAGTTTGTTGAAACCTTGATGCATGTAGCGTGTTCGGAAAATGGAATGTCACTGTGAGGGAAACTATGTAAATTACAATTCTATTGGGAAGTACTCGCTCCACGAGTATTTTTCTGCTAAATCTGCCTCCTTTTCACAACTGGCATTAGGAAAATTTTTCAAATGTGAGAAAATGCTTCAAATTGTCAACATGGCTTTTATGGTGGATGAAAGATCGGTAATCCACATGGTAACAACTCTGTAGTGAATATTCGTCGAATCCGTGATGCATGTAGCGTGTTCGGAACACGGAATTTCACGATGACGGGTTCTATGTAAATTGCATGTCTATTGGGTAGAACTCGCTCCAAGTGGACTTTTATGTGGAAACTGCATGAGTTTAGAGACTGACATTAGGAGACTACTACTAAATCAGAATAAAATTTCTATGTATAAATATGCACTGTAAGGTGTATTAAAGTTCGTTAATACACATGTTCACAACTCATTAAAGAATGTTTCTTGAATACGTGGTGCATGTAACGTGTTCAGAACATGGAATGTCACGGTGATTGAAAGTAGGGAAATTACCTATCTTTTGGGTAGAAATGGCTCCAAGAGCATTTTTCTGCCAAATCTGCCTCATTTTCAAAACTGGCTTTCAAACTAACGTGTGAAATCTGAGAAAATTCTTCAAAGTGTCAGTAAGCCTTGTATGGTGGATGAAAGTGCTGCAATCCACTTGCTAACAACTCTGAAGTGAATATTTGTCGCATCCGAGATGCATGTAGCGTGTTCGGAACACGGAATTTGACGGTGAGCGAATCCATGTAAATTACATGTCTATTGGTTAGAACCCGCTCCAAGAGGTTTTTGCCGTGAAATCGGCCTCATTTTCGAAACTGGCGTTTGGAAAACTCTGTGAAATCACAGAAAATGCTTCTAAGCAACTATATGCCTTTTATATTGTGAAAGTCTTGTAATCCACATGCAAACAACACTGTAGTGTATTTTTGTCGAAGGTTATCTGCATGTAGCATGTTCGAAACACGTAAATTCACAGCGAGAGAATCTATGTAATTTACATATGTATTGGGTAGAAATCGCTCCAACAGTTTCCTCCTTTGAAAACTGCCTGATTTTCTAAACTGCTATTAGGAAATATCTGCGAACTCAGTGTTAATTTTTCTAGGTGTCAATATGCCTTGTATGGTGGATGAAAGTTCTGTAACACACATGTACACAACTCATTAAGAATGTTTGTCAAATCCGTGATGTGTGTAGCGCGTTCAGAAAATGGACTGTCACGGTGACGAAGACTATATAAATTACATATCTATTGGTTAGAACACGCTCCAGGAGCATTTTACTGAAAAATCTGCCTCAGTTTGGAAACTGGTGTTATGAAAACGCTGCAAAATCTGAGTAAAAGCTTTAAGGTGACAATATGCCTTCAACGGGTTGTTAAAGAAGTGTAATTCACATGCTAAGAATTCAGAAGTGAATATTTGTTGAATCCGTGGTGCATGGATCATTTTCGGAACGCGGAATGTTACCGTGAAGGTATCTATGAAAATGAGATGTCTATGGGATAGAACATGCACCAAGAGAATTTTTCTGCGAAAACTGCCTGATTTTCGTAACTGACGTTAGGAAAATCGGCGAAATCTAAGTAAATGTTTCTAAGTGTAAATATGCCTTGTACTGTGGTTCAAAAATCGGTAATCCACATGCTCATGGTCATTAAATAATGTTTGTTGAAGCCGTGATGTATGTAACGTTTTCAGAACACGGAATGTCTCGGTGAGTGAAGCTCTGAAAATAACAATTCTGCTGGATAGAACTCGCTTTAATTGAATGTTTCTGTGAAAATTTCATGATTTTCGAAACTGGAGGCTAGGAAAAACCTGTGAAATCAGAATAACTATTTCTAGGTATAAATATGTCTTGTATGGTGGATGAAAGTTCGGTAATCCACATGCTCACACTCATTAAAGAATGTTTGTCGAACTCGTGATGCATGCAAAGTGTTCGGAATACGGAATGTCATAGTGAAGGTAACAATGTAAGTTACATGTCTATTGGGTAGAACTCGCTTGAAGAGAATTTTTTTGCGAAATGTGCCTCATTTTGAAAACTGCCATTAGGAGAAACCTGTGAAATCTGAGAAAATGCTTCTAAGTGTCAATATGCCTTGACTGGTGAATGAAAGTCCGGTAATCCACATGTTAATAACAGTGTAGTAATCATTTTTTAAACCGTGATTCATGTAGCGCTTTTGGAAAATGGAATTTCACGGTAATGAAAATATGTAAATTACAATTCTATTGAGTAGAACGAGCTAGAAGAGAATTTTTCTGAGAACATTGCATGATTATCGAATCTGAAGTTTGGAAAAAGCTGCAAAAAAGGAGTAAATATTTGCAGGTGTAAGTGTGCCATTATGTTGCAAGAAAGTTCAGTAATACACATATTCACAACATATTAAAGAATCTTTTTCTAATCCGTGATGCATATTACGTGTTCAGAACGTGGAATTTCACGGTGATTGAAAAAATGTAAATTATTTCTCTATTGGATAGAACTCGCTCCGAGAGTGTTTTTCTGTGAAAACTTCGTCATTTTTAAACCTGGCGTTTAGAAACCGCTGCAAAATCTGAGAAAATACTTCTAAGAATCAATATTCAATGTATTGTGATGAAAGTTCATTAATCCACATGCTACCAAATTTGTAGTGATTGTTTGTCGAATCCTTTATGCATGTAACATGTTCGGAACACGGAATTTCACGGCCAGGGAATTTATGTAAATTACATTTCCCTTGGTTAGAAATCACTCCAAGAGATTTTTCCTGAGAAATCGGCCTGATTTTCAAACCTGGTTTTAGGAAATATCTGCGAACCCAGATTACTAGATTCTCGGTGTACATCTGCCTTTTATGGTGGATGAAAGTTCGGTAATCCGCATGCTAACTACTCTGTAGTGAATATTTGTCGAATCCGAGATACGTGAAGTGTGTTCGGAACACAGAATATCACGGTGAGCGTATCTATGTAAAATACATTTCTCATGGGTAGAATTTGCTCTAAGAGTTTTTTCTGAGAAATCTGCCTAATTTTTGAACCTGGCATTTGAAAATCTCTGCAAAATCAGAGAAAATGCTTCAAAGAGTCAATATGCATTTTATTGTAATGCAAGATCGTAAAACCACATGCAAACAAATCTGTGGTGAATATTTTTAGAAAGCGTTATGCATGCAGTGGGATCGTATCACGGAAAATCCCGGCGGTGGAATCTATGTAAATTACACACCTATTGGTTAGAATTTGCTCCAAAAATTTTTCCCTGAGAAAACGGCCTGATTTTCCAAACTGGCATTAGGAAAAAGCTGCAAATTCAGAGTTCATGTTTCTACTTGTAAATATGCCATGTATGGTGGATGAAAGTTCTGTAATCTACATGTTCACAACTCATTCGAGAAAGTTTGTTGAAACCTTGATGCATGTAGCGTGTTTGGAAAATGGAATGTCACTTTGAGGGAAACTATGTAAATTACAATTCTATTGGGAAGTACTCGCTCCACGAGGATTTTTCTGCGAATCTGCCTCCTTTTCAAAACTGGCATTAGGAAAATCTTTCGAAATGTGAGAAAATACTTCAAATTGTCAACATGGCTTTTATGGTGGATGAAAGTTCGGTAATCTTTATGCTAACAACTCTGTAGTCAATATTTGTTGAATCCGTGATGCATGTAGCTTTTTCGGTACACGGAATTTCACGATGACGGGTTCTATGTAAATTGCATGTCTATTGGGTAGAACTCGCTCCAAGAGGAGTTTTCTGTGGAAACTGCATGATTTTAGAGACTGACATTAGGAGAATTCTACTAAATCAGAATAAAATTTCTATGTATAAATATGCACTGTAATGTGGATTAAAGTTCGTTAATACACATGTACACAACTCATTAAAGAATGTTTTTTGAATCCGTGGTGCATGTAACGTGTTCAGAACATGGAATGTCACGGTGATTGGAAGTAGGGAAATTACCTATCTTTTGGGTAGAACTGGCTCCAAGAGCATTTTTCTGCCAAATCTGGTTCATTTTCAAAACTGGCTTTCAAACTAAGGTGTGAAATCTGAGAAAATTCTTCAAAGTGTCAGTAAGCCTTGTATGCTGGATGAAAGTGCTGTCATCCACTTGCTAACAACTCTGTAGTGAATATTTGTCGCATCCGAGATGCATGTAGCGTGTTCGGAACACGGAATTTCACGGTGAGCGAATCCATGTAAATTACATGTCTATTGGTTAGAACCCGCTCCAAGAGGTTTTTGCCGTGAAATCGGCCTCATTTTCGAAACTGGGGTTTGGAAAACTCTGTGAAATCACAGAAAATGCTTCTAAGAAGCTATATGCCTTCTATAGTGAGAAAGTCCTGTAATCCACATGCAAACAACTCTGTAGTGTATTTTTGTCGAATATTTTCTGCATGTAGCATGTTCGAAACACGTAATTTCACAGCGGGAGAATCTATGTAATTTACATATCTATTGGGTAGAACAGGCTCCAAAAGTTTTTTCCTTTGAAAACTGCCTGATTTTCGAAAATGCTTTTAGGAAATATCTGCGAACTCAGTGTTAAAGTTTCTAGGTGTCAATATGCCTTGTATGGTGGATGAAAGTTGTGTAACACACATGTACACAACTCATTAAGAATGTTTGTCAAATCCATGTTGTGTGTAGCGCGTTCGGAAAATGGACTGTCATGGTGATGCAAACTATAAAATTACATATCTATTGGTTAGAACACACTCCAGGAGCATTTTACTGAAAAATCTGCCTGTTTGGAAACTGGTGTTATGAAAACGGTGCAAAATCTGAGTAAAAGCTTTAAGGTGGCAATATGTCTTCAACGGGTTGTTAAAGATGTGTAATTCACATGCTAAGAACTCAGAAGTGAATATTTGTTGAATCCGTGGTGCATGGACCGTTTTCGGAACACGGAATATTACGGTGAAGGTACCTATGAAAATGAGATGTCTACTGGACAGAACATGCACCAAGAGAATTTTTCTGCGAAAACTGACTGATTTTCGTAACTGACGTTTTAGAAAACTGGCGAAATGTAAGTAAATGTTTCTAGGTGTAAATATGCCTTGTATTGTGGTTGAAAAATCGGTAATCAACATGCTCACGGTCATTAAATAATGTTTGTCGAAGCCGTGATGAATGTAATGTTTTCGAAACACGGAATGTCTCGGTGAGTGAAGCTCTGAAAATAACAATTCTGCGGGATAGAACTCGCTTGAATTGAATGTTTCTGTGAAAATTTCATGATTTTCGAAACTGGAGGCTAGGAAAAACCTGTGAAATCAGAATAACTACTTCTAGGTGTAAATATGCCTTGTATGGTGGATGAAAGTCCGGTAATCCACATGCAAACAAATTGGTAGTGAATATTTGTCGAGTCATTTATGCATGTAACATGTTCGGAACACGGAATTTCACGGCCAGGGAATTTAAGTAAATTACATTTCCCTTGGTTAGAAATCACTCCAAGAGTTTTTTCCTGAGAAATATGTCTGATTTTCGATACTGGCGTTAGGAAAAACCTGCGAACCCAGATTACTAGATTCTCGGTGTACATCTTCCTTTTATGGTGGATGATAGTTCGGTAATCCGCATGCTAACTAGTCTGTAGAAAATATTTGTCGAATCCGACTTACATGAAGTGTGTTCGGAACACAGAATATCACGGTGAGCGTATCTATGTAAAATAAATTTCTCTTGGGTAGAATTTGCTCTAAGAGTTTTTTCTGAGAAATCTGCCTCATTTTTGAAACTGGCGTTTGAAAATCTCTGCAAAATCAGAGAAAATGCTTCAAAGTGTCAATATGCCTTGTATTGTGATGCAAGATCGTAAAACCACATGCAAACAAATCTGTGGTGAATATATTAAGAAAGCGTTATGCATGCATTGGGATCGTATCACGGAAAATCCCCGCAATGGAATCTATGTAAATTATACACCTATTGGTTAGAATTCGCTCCAAAAATTTTTCCCTGCGAAAACGGCCTGATTTTCCAAACTGGCATTAGGAAAAAGCTGAAAATTCATTGTTAATGTTTCTAGATGTAAATATGCCATGTATGGTGGATGAAAGTTCTGTAATCTACATGTTCACAACTCATTCGAGAATGTTTGTTGAAACCTTGATGTATGTAGCGTGTTCGGAAAATGGAATGTCACTGTGAGGGAAACTATATAAATTACATTCATATTGGGAAGTACTCGCTCCACGAGTATTTTTCTGCTAAATCTGCCACATTTTCAAAACTGGCATTAGGAAAAAATTTCGAAATGTGAGAAAATGCTTCAAATTGACAACATGGCTTTTATGGTGGTTGAAAGTTCGGTAATCCTTATGCTAACAACTCTGTAGTCAATATTTGTTGAATCCGTGATGCATGTAGCTTTTTCGGAACACGGAATTTCACGATGACGGGTTCTATGTAATTTGCATGTCTATTGGTTAGAACTCGCTCCAAGAGGATTTGTCTGTGGAAACTGCATGATTTTAGAGACTGACATTAGGAGAACACTACTAAATCAGAATAAAATTTCTATGTATAAACATGCACTCTAAGGTGGATTAAAGTTCGTTAATACACATGTACACAACTCATTAAAGAATGTTTTTTGTATCCGTGGTGCATTTAACGTGTTCAGAACGTGGAATGTCACGGGGATTGAAAGTAGGGAAATTAGCTATCTTTTGGGTAGAAATGGATCCAAGAGCATTTTTCTGCCAAATCTACCTCATTTTCAAACCTGGCATTCAAACTAACGTGTGAAATCTGAGAAAATTCTTCAAAGTGTCAGTAAGCCTTGTATGGTGGATGAAAGTGCTGTAATCAACTTGCTAACACGTCTGTAGTGAATATTTGTCGCATCCGAGATGCATGTAGCGTGTTCGGAAGACGGAATTTGACGGTGAGCGAATCCATGTAAATTACATGTCTATTGGTTAAAACCCGCTCCAAGAGGTTTTTGCCGTGAAATCGGCCTCATTTTCGAAACTGGCGTTTGGAAAATTCTGTGAAATCACAGAAAATGCTTCTAAGAAGCTATATGCCTTCTATAGTGAGAATGTCCTCTAATCCACATGCAAACAACACTGTAGTGTATTTTTGTCGAAACTTTTCTGCATGTAACGTGTTCGAAACACGTAATTTCACAGCAGGAGAATCTATGTAATTTACATATCTATTGGGTAGAACACGCTCCAACAGTTTTTTCCTTTGAAAACTGCCTGATTTTCGAAACTGCTATAAGGAAATATCTGCGAACTCAGTGTTAATATTTCTAGGGGTCAATATGCCTTGTATGGTGGATGAAAGTTGTGTAACACACATGTACACAACTCATTAAGAATGTTTGTCAAATCCGTGATGTGTGTAGCGCGTTCGGAAAATGGACTGTCATGGTGAGGCAAACTATGTAAATTACATATCTATTGGTTAGAACACGCTCCAGGAGCATTTTACTGAAAAATCTGCCTCAGTTTTGAAACTGGGGTAATGAAAACGCTGCAAAATCTGAGTAAATGCTTTAACGTGACAATATGTCTTCAACGGGTTTTTAAAGATGTGTAATTCAAATGTTAAGAACTCAGCAGTTAATATTTGTTGAATCCGTGGTGCATGGACCGTTTTCGGAACACGGAATGTTACGGTGAAGGTATCTATGAAAATGAGATGTCTATTGGATAGAACATGCACCAAGAGTATTTTTCTGCGAAAACTGCCTGATTTTCGTAACTGACGTTAGGAAAACCGGCAAAATTTAAGTAAATGTTTCTAGGTGCAAATATGCTTTGTATTGTGGTTGAAAAATCGGTAATCCACATGTTCACGGTCTTTAAAGAATGTTTGTCGCAGCCGTGATGAATGTAATGTTTTCGGAACACGGAATGTCTCGGTGAGTGAAGCTCTGAAAAAAACAATTCTGCTGGATAGAACTCGCTTTAATTGAATGTTTTTGTGAAAATTTCATGATTTTCGAAGCTGGATGTTAGGAAAAACCTGCGAAAAAAGAATAACTACTTCTAGGTGTAAATATGCCTTGTATGGTGGATGAAAGTTCGGTAATCCACATGCTAACAAATCTGTAGTGAATATTTGTCGAGTCCTTTATGTATGTAACATGTTCGTAACACGGAAATTCACAGCCAGGGAATTTATGTAAATTACATTTCCCTTGGTTAGAAATCACTCCAAGAGTTTTTTCCTGAGAAATCGTCCTGATTTTTGAAACTGGCGTTAGGAAAAACCTGCGAACCCTTATTGCTAGATTCTCGGTGTACATCTGCCTTTAATGCTGAATGAATGTTCGGTAATCCGCATTCTAACTAGTCTGTAGAGAATATTTGTCGAATCCGATATAAATGAAGTGTGTTCGGAACACAGAATATCACGGTGAGCCAATCTATGTAAAATACATATCTCTTGGGTCGAATTTGCTCTAAGAGTTTTTTCTGAGAAATCTGCCTCATTTTTGAACCTGGCGTTTGAAAATCTCTGCAAAGTCAGAGAAAATGCTTCAAAGTGTCTATATGCCTTGTATTGTGATGCAAGATCGTAAAACCACATGCAAACAAATCTGTGGTGAATATTTTTAGAAAGCATTATGCATGCAGTGGGTTCGTATCACGGAAAATCCCGGCGATGGAATCTATGTAAATTACACACCTATTGGTTAGAATTCGCTCCAAAAATTTTTCCCTGAGAAAACGGCCTGATTTTCCAAACTGGCATTAGGAAAAAGCTGCAAATTCAGAGTTAATGTTTCTAGTGGTAAATATGCCATGTATGGTGGATGAAAGTTCTGTAATCTACATGTTCACAACTCATTCGAGAAAGTTTGTTGAAACCTTGATGCATGTAGCGTGTTCGGAAAATGGAATGTCACTGTGAGGGAAACTATGTAAATTACAATTCTATTGGGAAGTACTCGCTCCACGAGTATTTTTCTGCTAAATCTGCCTCCTTTTCACAACTGGCATTAGGAAAATTTTTCAAATGTGAGAAAATGCTTCAAATTGTCAACATGGCTTTTATGGTGGATGAAAGATCGGTAATCCACATGGTAACAACTCTGTAGTGAATATTCGTCGAATCCGTGATGCATGTAGCGTGTTCGGAACACGGAATTTCACGATGACGGGTTCTATGTAAATTGCATGTCTATTGGGTAGAACTCGCTCCAAGTGGACTTTTATGTGGAAACTGCATGAGTTTAGAGACTGACATTAGGAGACTACTACTAAATCAGAATAAAATTTCTATGTATAAATATGCACTGTAAGGTGTATTAAAGTTCGTTAATACACATGTTCACAACTCATTAAAGAATGTTTCTTGAATACGTGGTGCATGTAACGTGTTCAGAACATGGAATGTCACGGTGATTGAAAGTAGGGAAATTACCTATCTTTTGGGTAGAAATGGCTCCAAGAGCATTTTTCTGCCAAATCTGCCTCATTTTCAAAACTGGCTTTCAAACTAACGTGTGAAATCTGAGAAAATTCTTCAAAGTGTCAGTAAGCCTTGTATGGTGGATGAAAGTGCTGCAATCCACTTGCTAACAACTCTGAAGTGAATATTTGTCGCATCCGAGATGCATGTAGCGTGTTCGGAACACGGAATTTGACGGTGAGCGAATCCATGTAAATTACATGTCTATTGGTTAGAACCCGCTCCAAGAGGTTTTTGCCGTGAAATCGGCCTCATTTTCGAAACTGGCGTTTGGAAAACTCTGTGAAATCACAGAAAATGCTTCTAAGCAACTATATGCCTTTTATATTGTGAAAGTCTTGTAATCCACATGCAAACAACACTGTAGTGTATTTTTGTCGAAGGTTATCTGCATGTAGCATGTTCGAAACACGTAAATTCACAGCGAGAGAATCTATGTAATTTACATATGTATTGGGTAGAAATCGCTCCAACAGTTTCCTCCTTTGAAAACTGCCTGATTTTCTAAACTGCTATTAGGAAATATCTGCGAACTCAGTGTTAATTTTTCTAGGTGTCAATATGCCTTGTATGGTGGATGAAAGTTCTGTAACACACATGTACACAACTCATTAAGAATGTTTGTCAAATCCGTGATGTGTGTAGCGCGTTCAGAAAATGGACTGTCACGGTGACGAAGACTATATAAATTACATATCTATTGGTTAGAACACGCTCCAGGAGCATTTTACTGAAAAATCTGCCTCAGTTTGGAAACTGGTGTTATGAAAACGCTGCAAAATCTGAGTAAAAGCTTTAAGGTGACAATATGCCTTCAATGGGTTGTTAAAGAAGTGTAATTCACATGCTAAGAATTCAGAAGTGAATATTTGTTGAATCCGTGGTGCATGGATCGTTTTCGGAACACGGAATGTTACCGTGAAGGTATCTATGAAAATGAGATGTCTATGGGATAGAACATGCACCAAGAGAATTTTTCTGCGAAAACTGCCTGATTTTCGTAACTGACGTTAGGAAAATCGGCGAAATCTAAGAAAATGTTTCTAAGTGTAAATATGCCTTGTACTGTGTTCAAAAATCGGTAATCCACATGCTCATGGTCATTAAATAATGTTTGTTGAAGCCGTGATGTATGTAACGTTTTCAGAACACGGAATGTCTCGGTGAGTGAAGCTCTGAAAATAACAATTCTGCTGGATAGAACTCGCTTGAATTGAATGTTTCTGTGAAAATTTCATGATTTTCGAAACTGGATCATAGGAAAAACCTGCGAAATCAGAATAACTATTTCTAGGTATAAATATTTCTTGTATGGTGGATGAAAGTTCGGTAATCCACATGCTCACACTCATTAAAGAATGTTTGTCGAACTCGTGATGCATGCAAAGTGTTCGGAATACGGAATGTCATAGTGAAGGTAACAATGTAAGTTACATGTCTATTGGGTAGAACTCACTTGAAGACAATTTTTTTTGCGAAATGTGCCTCATTTTGAAAACTGCCATTAGGAGAAACCTGTGAAATCTGAGAAAATGCTTCTAAGTGTCAATATGCCTTGACTGGTGAATGAAAGTCCGGTAATCCACATGTTAATAACAGTGTAGTAATCATTTTTTAAACCGTGATTCATGTAGCGCTTTTGGAAAATGGAATTTCACGGTAATGAAAATATGTAAATTACAATTCTATTGAGTAGAACGAGCTAGAAGAGAATTTTTCTGCGAACATTGCATGATTATCGAATCTGAAGTTTGGAAAAAGCTGCAAAAAAGGAGTAAATATTTGCAGGTGTAAGTGTGCCATTATGTTGCAAGAAAGTTCAGTAATACACATATTCACAACATATTAAAGAATCTTTTTCTAATCCGTGATGCATATTACGTGTTCAGAACGTGGAATTTCACGGTGATTGAAAAAATGTAAATTATTTCTCTATTGGATAGAACTCGCTCCGAGAGTGTTTTTCTGTGAAAACTTCGTCATTTTTAAACCTGGCGTTTAGAAAACGCTGCAAAATCTGAGAAAATACTTCTAAGAATCAATATTCAATGTATTGTGATGAAAGTTCATTAATCCACATGCTACCAAATTTGTAGTGATTGTTTGTCGAATCCTTTATGCATGTAACATGTTCGGAACACGGAATTTCACGGCCAGGGAATTTATGTAAATTACATTTCCCTTGGTTAGAAATCACTCCAAGAGATTTTTCCTGAGAAATCGGCCTGATTTTCAAACCTGGTTTTAGGAAATATCTGCGAACCCAGATTACTAGATTCTCGGTGTACATCTGCCTTTTATGGTGGATGAAAGTTCGGTAATCCGCATGCTAACTACTCTGTAGTGAATATTTGTCGAATCCGAGATACGTGAAGTGTGTTCGGAACACAGAATATCACGGTGAGCCAATCTATATAAAATACATGTCTCTTGGGTATAATTTGCTCTAAGAGTTTTTTCTGAGAAATCTGCCTCATTTTTGTACCTGGCGTTTGAAAATCTCTGCAAAATCTGGGAAAATTATTCAAAGTGTCAATATGCTTTTATTGTGATGCAAGATCGTAAAACCACATGCAAACAAATCTGTGGTGAATATTTTTAGAAAGCATTATGCATGCAGTGGGATCGTATCACGGAAAATCCGGGCGATGGAATCTATGTAAATTACACACCTATTGGTTAGAATTTACTCCAAAAATTTTTCCCTGAGAAAACGGCCTGATTTTCCAAACTGGCATTAGGAAAAAGCTGCAAATTCAGAGTTAATGTTTCTAGTGGTAAATATGCCATGTATGGTGGATGAAAGTTCTGTAATCTACATGTTCACAACTCATCCGAGAAAGTTTGTTGAAACCTTGATGCATGTAGCGTGTTCGGAAAATGGAATGTCACTGTGAGGGAAACTATGTAAATTACATTTCTATTGGGAAGTACTCGCTCCACGAGAATTTTTCTGCGAATCTGCCTCCTTTTCAAAACTGGCATTAGGAAAAACTTTCGAAATGTGAGAAAATGCTTCAAATTGTCAACATGGCTTTTATGGTGGATGAAAGTTCGGTAATCCTTATGCTAACAACTCTGTAGTGAATATTTGCGAATCCGTGATGCATGTAGCTTTTTCGGAACACGGAATTTCACGATGACGGGTTCTATGTAAATGGCATGTCTATTGGGTAGAACTCGCTCCAAGAGGATTTTTCTGTGGAAACTGCATGACTTTAGAGACTGACATTAGGAGAATACTACTAAATCAGAATAAAATTTCTATGTATAAATATGCACTGTATGGTGGATTGAAGTACGTTAATACACATGTACACAACTCATTAAAGAATGTTTTTTGAATCCGTGGTGCATGTAACGTGTTCAGAACACGGAATGTCACGGTGATTGGAAGTAGGGAAATTACCTATCTTTTGGGTAGAACTGGCTCCAAGAGCATTTTTCTGCCAAATCTGCCTCATTTTCAAAACTGGCGTTCAAACTCACGTGTGAAATCTGAGAAAATTCTTCAAAGTGTCATTAAGGTTTTTATGGTGGATGAAAGTGCTGTAATCCACTTGCTAACAACTCTGTAGTGAATATATGTCACACCCAAGATGCATGTAGCGTGTTCGGAACATGGAATTTGATGGTGAGCTTATCCATGTAAATTACATGTCTATTAGTTAGAACACGCTCCAAGAGATTTTTGCTGTGAAATCTGCCTCATTTTCGAAACTGGCATTTGGAAAACTCTGTGAAATCACAGAAAATGCTTCTATGCATCTATAGGCCTTATATACTGAGAAAGTCCTTTAATCCACATGCAAACAACTCTGTAGTGTATTTTTGTCGAAACTTTTCTGCATGTAGCATGTTCGAAACACGTAAGTTCACAGCAGGAATATCGATGTAAATTACATATCCATTGGGTAGAACACGCTCCAAATGTTTTTTCCTTTGGAACTGCCTGATTTTCGTTACTGCTATTAGGAAATATCTGCGAAATCAGTGTTAATGTTTCTAGGTGTCAATATGCCTTGTATGGTGGATGAAAGTTGTGTAACAGACATGTACACAACTCATTAAGAATGTTTGTCAAATCCGTGTTGTGTGTAGCGCGTTCGGAACATGGACTGTCACGGTGACGGAAACTATATAAATTACATATCTATTGGTTAGAACACGCTCCAGGAGCATTTTACTGAAACATCTGCCTCAGTTTGGAAACTGTTGTTATGAAAACGCTGCAAAATCTGAGTAAAAGCTTTAAGGTGACAATATGTCTTCAACGGGTTGTTAAAGATGTGTAATTCACATGCTAAGAACTCAGCAGTGAATATTTGTTGAATCCGTGCTGCATGGACCGTTTTCGGAACACGGAATATTACGGTGAAGGTACCTATGAAAATGAGATGTCTATTGGACACAACATGCACCAAGAGAATTTTTCAGCGAAAACTGACTGATTTTCGTAACTGTCATTTGGAAAACCGGCGAAATGTAAGTAAATGTGTCTATGTGTAAATATGCCTTGTATTGTGGTTGAAAAATCGGTAATCAACATGCTCACGGTCATTAAATAATGTTTGTCGAAGCCGTGATGAATGTAATGTTTTCGGAACACGGAATGTCTCGGTGAGTGAAGCTCTGAAAATAACAATTCTGCGGGATAGAACTCGCTTGAATTGAATGTTTCTGTGAAAATTTCATGATTTTCGAAACTGGAGGCTAGGAAAAACCTGTGAAATCAGAATAACTACTTCTAGGTGTAAATATGCCTTGTATGGTGGATGAAAGTCCGGTAATCCACATGCAAACAAATTGGTAGTGAATATTTGTCGAGTCATTTATGCATGTAACATGTTCGGAACACGGAATTTCACGGCCAGGGAATTTAAGTAAATTACATTTCCCTTGGTTAGAAATCACTCCAAGAGTTTTTTCCTGAGAAATATGCCTGATTTTCGATACTGGCGTTAGGAAATACCTGCGAACCCAGATTACTAGATTCTCGGTGTACATCTTCCTTTTATGGTGGATGATAGTTCGGTAATCCGCATGCTAACTAGTCTGTAGAAAATATTTGTCGAATCCGACTTACATGAAGTGTGTTCGGAACACAGAATATCACGGTGAGCGTATCTATGTAAAATACATTTCTCATGGGTAGAATTTGCTCTAAGAGTTTTTTCTGAGAAATCTGCCTCATTTTTGAACCTGGCATTTGAAAACCTCTGCAAAATCAGAGAAAATGCTTCAAAGTGTCAATATGCATTGTATTGTAATGCAAGATCGTAAAACCACATGTAAACAAATCTGTGGTGAATATTTTTAGAAAGCGTTATGCATGCAGTGGGATCGTATCACGGAAAATCCCGGCGGTGGAATCTATGTAAATTACACACCTATTGGTTAGAATTTACTCCAAAAATTTTTCCCTGAGAAAACGGCCTGATTTTCCAAACTGGCATTAGGAAAAAGCTGCAAATTCAGAGTTAATGTTTCTACTTGTAAATATGCCATGTATGGTGGATGAAAGTTCTGTAATCTACATGTTCACAACTCATTCGAGAAAGTTTGTTGAAACCTTGATGTATGTAGCGTGTTTGGAAAATGGAATGTCACTTTGAGGGAAACTATGTAAATTACAATTCTATTGGGAAGTACTCGCTCCACGAGGATTTTTCTGCGAATCTGCCTCCTTTTCAAAACTGGCATTAGGAAAATCTTTCGAAATGTGAGAAAATGCTTCAAATTGTCAACATGGCTTTTATGGTGGATGAAAGTTCGGTAATCCTTATGCTAACAACTCTGTAGTCAATATTTGTTGAATCCGTGATGCATGTAGCTTTTTCGGAACACGGAATTTCACGATGACGGGTTCTATGTAAATTGCATATCTATTGGGTAGAACTCGCTCCAAGAGGATTTTTCTGTGGAAACTGCATGATTTTAGAGACTGACATTAGGAGAATTCTACTAAATCAGAATAAAATTTCTATGTATAAATATGCACTGTAATGTGGTTTAAAGTTCGTTAATACACATGTACACAACTCATTAAAGAATGTTTTTTGAATCCGTGGTGCATGTAACGTGTTCAGAACATGGAATGTCACGGTGATTGGAAGTAGGGAAATTACCTAT
Source organism: Camelus bactrianus (assembly GCF_048773025.1). Classification (NCBI taxonomy): domain Eukaryota; kingdom Metazoa; phylum Chordata; class Mammalia; order Artiodactyla; family Camelidae; genus Camelus; species Camelus bactrianus. Next base: position 150,846,973 of record NC_133541.1, read on the forward strand.
CTTTGGGTAGAACTGGCTCCAAGAGCATTTTTCTGCCAAATCTGGCTCATTTTCAAAACTGGCTTTCAAAATAATGTGTGAAATCTGAGAAAATTCTTCAAAGTGTCAGTAAGCCTTGTATGCTGGATGAAAGTGCTGTCATCCACTTGCTAACAACTCTGTAGTGAATATTTGTCGCATCCGAGATGCATGTAGCGTGTTCGGAACACGGAATTTCACGGTGAGCGAATCCATGTAAATTACATGTCTATTGGTTAGAACCCGCTCCAAGAGGTTTTTGCCGTGAAATCGGCCTCATTTTCGAAACTGGCGTTTGGAAATCTCTTTGAAATCACAGAAAATGCTTCTAAGAAGCTATATGCCTTCTATAGTGAGAAAGTCCTGTAATACACATGCAAACAACTCTGTAGTGTATTTTTGTCGAATATTTTCTGCATGTAGCATGTTCGAAACACGTAATTTCACAGCGGGAGAATCTATGTAATTTACATATCTATTGGGTAGAACAGGCTCCAACAGTTTTTTCCTTTGAAAACTGCCTGATTTTCGAAAATGCTTTTAGGAAATATCTGCGAACTAAGTGTTAAAATTTCTAGGTGTCAATATTCCTTGTATGGTGGATGAAAGTTGTGTAACACACATGTACACAACTCATTAAGAATGTTTGTCAAATCCGTGTTGTGTGTAGCGCGTTCGGAAAATGGACTGTCACGGTGATGCAAACTATAAAATTACATATCTATTGGTTAGAACACACTCCAGGAGCATTTTACTGAAAAATCTGCCTGTTTGGAAACTGGTGTTATGAAAACGCTGCAAAATCTGAGTAAATGCTTTAAGGTGACAATGTGTTTCAATGGGTTATTAAAGAAGTGTAATTCACATGCTAAGAACTCAGCAGTGATATTTGTTGAATCCGTGGTGCATGGACCGTTTTTGGTACACGGAATGTTACGGTGTAGGTATCTATGAAAATGAGATGTCTATTGGATAGAACATGCACCAAGAGAATTTTTCAGCGAAAACTGACTGATTTTCGTAACTGTCATTTGGAAAACCGGCGAAATGTAAGTAAATGTTTCTAGGTGTAAATATGCCTTGTATTGTGGTTGAAAAATCGGTAATCAACATGCTCACGGTCATTAAATAATGTTTGTCGAAGCCGTGATGAATGTAATGTTTTTGGAACACGGAATGTCTCGGTGAGTGAAGCTCTGAAAATAACAATTCTGCGGGATAGAACTCGCTTGAATTGAATGTTTCTGTGAAAATTTAATTATTTTCGAAACTGGAGGCTAGGAAAAACCTGTGAAATCAGAATAACTACTTCTAGGTGTAAATATGCCTTGTATGGTGGATGAAAGTCCGGTAATCCACATGCAAACAAATTGGTAGTGAATATTTGTCGAGTCATTTATGCATGTAACATGTTCGGAACACGGAATTTCACGGCCAGGGAATTTAAGTAAATTACATTTCCCTTGGTTAGAAATCACTCCAAGAGTTTTTTCCTGAGAAATATGCCTGATTTTCGATACTGGCGTTAGGAAATACCTGCGAACCCAGATTACTAGATTCTCGGTGTACATCTTCCTTTTATGGTGGATGATAGTTCGGTAATCCGCATGCTAACTAGTCTGTAGAAAATATTTGTCGAATCCGACTTACATGAAGTGTGTTCGGAACACAGAATATCACGGTGAGCGTATCTATGTAAAATACATTTCTCATGGGTAGAATTTGCTCTAAGAGTTTTTTCTGAGAAATCTGCCTCATTTTTGAAACTGGCGTTTAAAAACCTCTGCAAAATCAGAGAAAATGCTTCAAAGTGTCAATATGCATTGTATTGTAATGCAAGATCGTAAAACCACATGTAAACAAATCTGTGGTGAATATTTTTAGAAAGCGTTATGCATGCAGTGGGATCGTATCACGGAAAATCCCGGCGGTGGAATCTATGTAAATTACACACCTATTGGTTAGAATTTACTCCAAAAATTTTTCCCTGAGAAAACGGCCTGATTTTCCAAACTGGCATTAGGAAAAAGCTGCAAATTCAGAGTTAATGTTTCTACTTGTAAATATGCCATGTATGGTGGATGAAAGTTCTGTAATCTACATGTTCACAACTCATTCGAGAAAGTTTGTTGAAACCTTGATGCATGTAGCGTGTTTGGAAAATGGAATGTCACTTTGAGGGAAACTATGTAAATTACAATTCTATTGGGAAGTACTCGCTCCACGAGGATTTTTCTGCGAATCTGCCTCCTTTTCAAAACTGGCATTAGGAAAATCTTTCGAAATGTGAGAAAATGCTTCAAATTGTCAACATGGCTTTTATGGTGGATGAAAGTTCGGTAATCCTTATGCTAACAACTCTGTAGTCAATATTTGTTGAATCCGTGATGCATGTAGCTTTTTCGGAACACGGAATTTCACGATGACGGGTTCTATGTAAATTGCATGTCTATTGGGTAGAACTCGCTCCAAGAGGATTTTTCTGTGGAAACTGCATGATTTTAGAGACTGACATTAGGAGAATTCTACTAAATCAGAATAAAATTTCTATGTATAAATATGCACTGTAATGTGGTTTAAAGTTCGTTAATACACATGTACACAACTCATTAAAGAATGTTTTTTGAATCCGTGGTGCATGTAACGTGTTCAGAACATGGAATGTCACGGTGATTGGAAGTAGGGAAATTACCTATCTTTGGGTAGAACTGGCTCCAAGAGCTTTTTTCTGCCAAATCTGGCTCATTTTCAAAACTGGCTTTCAAAATAATGTGTGAAATCTGAGAAAATTCTTCAAAGTGTCAGTAAGCCTTGTATGCTGGATGAAAGTGCTGTCATCCACTTGCTAACAACTCTGTAGTGAATATTTGTCGCATCTGAGATGCATGTAGCGTGTTCGGAACACGGAATTTCACGGTGAGCGAATCCATGTAAATTACATGTCTATTGGTTAGAACCCGCTCCAAGAGGTTTTTGCCGTGAAATCGGCCTCATTTTCGAAACTGGCGTTTGGAAATCTCTTTGAAATCACAGAAAATGCTTCTAAGAAGCTATATGCCTTCTATAGTGAGAAAGTCCTGTAATACACATGCAAACAACTCTGTAGTGTATTTTTGTCGAATATTTTCTGCATGTAGCATGTTCGAAACACGTAATTTCACAGCGGGAGAATCTATGTAATTTACATATCTATTGGGTAGAACAGGCTCCAACAGTTTTTTCCTTTGAAAACTGCCTGATTTTCGAAAATGCTTTTAGGAAATATCTGCGAACTAAGTGTTAAAATTTCTAGGTGTCAATATTCCTTGTATGGTGGATGAAAGTTGTGTAACACACATGTACACAACTCATTAAGAATGTTTGTCAAATCCGTGTTGTGTGTAGCGCGTTCGGAAAATGGACTGTCATGGTGATGCAAACTATAAAATTACATATCTATTGGTTAGAACACACTCCAGGAGCATTTTACTGAAAAATCTGCCTGTTTGGAAACTGGTGTTATGAAAACGCTGCAAAATCTGAGTAAAAGCTTTAAGGTGGCAATATGTCTTCAACGGGTAGTTAAAGATGTGTAATTCACATGCTAAGAACTCAGAAGTGAATATTTGTTGAATCCGTGGTGCATGGACCGTTTTCGGAACACGGAATGTTACGGTGAAGGTACCTATGAAAATGAGATGTCTATTGGACAGAACATGCACCAAGAGAATTTTTCTGCGAAAACTGACTGATTTTCGTAACTGTCGTTTTAGAAAACTGGCGAAATGTAAGTAAATGTTTCTAGGTGTAAATATGCCTTGTATTGTGGTTGAAAAATCGGTAATCAACATGCTCACGGTCATTAAATAATGTTTGTCGAAGCCGTGATGAATGTAATGTTTTCGGAACACGGAATGTCTCGGTGAGTGAAGCTCTGAAAATAAAAATTCTGCTGAATAGAACTCGCTTGAATTGAATGTTTCTGTGAAAATTTCATGATTTTCGAAACTGGAGGCTAGGAAAAACCTGCGAAAAAAGAATAACTACTTCTAGGTGTAAATATGCCTTTTATGGTGGATGAAAGTCCGGTAATCCACATGCAAACAAATTGGTAGTGAATATTTGTCGAGTCATTTATGCATGTAACATGTTCGGAACACGTAATTTCACGGCCAGGGAATTTAAGTAAATTACATTTCCCTTGGTTAGAAATCACTCCAAGAGTTTTTTCCTGAGAAATATGCCTGATTTTCGATACTGGCGTTAGGAAAAACCTGCGAACCCAGATTACTAGATTCTCGGTGTACATCTTCCTTTTATGGTGGATGATAGATCGGTAATCCGCATGCTAACTAGTCTGTAGAAAATATTTGTCGAATCCGACTTACATGAAGTGTGTTCGGAACACAGAATATCACGGTGAGCGTATCTATGTAAAATAAATTTCTCTTGGGTAGAATTTGCTCTAAGAGTTTTTTCTGAGAAATCTGCCTCATTTTTGAAACTGGCGTTTGAAAATCTCTGCAAAATCAGAGAAAATGCTTCAAAGTGTCAATATGCCTTGTATTGTGATGCAAGATCGTAAAACCACATGCAAACAAATCTGTGGTGAATATATTAAGAAAGCGTTATGCATGCATTGGGATCGTATCACGGAAAATCCCCGCAATGGAATCTATGTAAATTATACACCTATTGGTTAGAATTCGCTCCAAAAATTTTTCCCTGCGAAAACGGCCTGATTTTCCAAACTGGCATTAGGAAAAAGCTGCAAAATCAGAGTTAATGTTTCTAGATGTAAATATGCCATGTATGGTGGATGAAAGTTCTGTAATCTACATGTTCACAACTCATTCGAGAAAGTTTGTTGAAACCTTGATGTATGTAGCGTGTTCGGAAAATGGAATGTCACTGTGAGGGAAACTATATAAATTACATTCATATTGGGAAGTACTCGCTCCACGAGTATTTTTCTGCTAAATCTGCCACATTTTCAAAACTGGCATTAGGAAAAAATTTCGAAATGTGAGAAAATGCTTCAAATTGACAACATGGCTTTTATGGTGGTTGAAAGTTCGGTAATCCTTATGCTAACAACTCTGTAGTCAATATTTGTTGAATCCGTGATGCATGTAGCTTTTTCGGAACACGGAATTTCACGATGACGGGTTCTATGTAATTTGCATGTCTATTGGTTAGAACTCGCTCCAAGAGGATTTGTCTGTGGAAACTGCATGATTTTAGAGACTGACATTAGGAGAACACTACTAAATCAGAATAAAATTTCTATGTATAAACATGCACTCTAAGGTGGATTAAAGTTCGTTAATACACATGTACACAACTCATTAAAGAATGTTTTTTGTATCCGTGGTGCATTTAACGTGTTCAGAACGTGGAATGTCACGGGGATTGAAAGTAGGGAAATTACCTATCTTTTGGGTAGAAATGGATCCAAGAGCATTTTTCTGCCAAATCTGCCTCATTTTCAAACCTGGCATTCAAACTAACGTGTGAAATCTGAGAAAATTCTTCAAAGTGTCAGTAAGCCTTGTATGGTGGATGAAAGTGCTGTAATCAACTTGCTAACACGTCTGTAGTGAATATTTGTCGCATCCGAGATGCATGTAGCGTGTTCGGAAGACGGAATTTGACGGTGAGCGAATCCATGTAAATTACATGTCTATTGGTTAAAACCCGCTCCAAGAGGTTTTTGCCGTGAAATCGGCCTCATTTTCGAAACTGGCGTTTGGAAAATTCTGTGAAATCACAGAAAATGCTTCTAAGAAGCTATATGCCTTCTATAGTGAGAATGTCCTCTAATCCACATGCAAACAACACTGTAGTGTATTTTTGTCGAAAATTTTCTGTATGTAGCATGTTCGAAACACGTAATTTCACAGCAGGAGAATCTATGTAATTTACATATCTATTGGGTAGAACACGCTCCAACAGTTTTTTCCTTTGAAAACTGCCTGACTTTAGAAACTGCTATAAGGAAATATCTGCGAACACAGTGTTAATGTTTCTAGGGGACAATATGCCTTGTATGGTGGATGAAAGTTGTGTAACACACATGTACACAACTCATTAAGAATGTTTGTCAAATCCGTGATGTGTGTAGCGCGTTCGGAAAATGGACTGTCATGGTGAGGCAAACTATGTAAATTACATATCTATTGGTTAGAACACGATCCAGGAGCATTTTACTGAAAAATCTGCCTCAGTTTTGAAACTGGGGTTATGAAAACGCTTCAAAATCTGAGTAAATGCTTTAACGTGACAATATGTCTTCAACGGGTTTTTAAAGATGTGTAATTCAAATGCTAAGAACTCAGCAGTTAATATTTGTTGAATCCGTGGTGCATGGACCGTTTTCGGAACACGGAATGTTACGGTGAAGGTATCTATGAAAATGAGATGTCTATTGGATAGAACATGCACCAAGAGAATTTTTCTGCGAAAACTGCCTGATTTTCGTAACTGACGTTAGGAAAACCGGCGAAATCTAAGTAAATATTTCTAGGTGTAAATATGCCTTGTATTGTGGTTGAAAAATCGGTAATCCACATGTTCACGGTCTTTAAACAATGTTTGTCGCAGCCGTGATGAATGTAATGTTTTCGGAACACGGAATGTCTCGGTGAGTGAAGCTCTGAAAAAAACAATTCTGCTGGATAGAACTCGCTTTAATTGAATGTTTTTGTGAAAATTTCATGATTTTCGAAGCTGGATGTTAGGAAAAACCTGCGAAAAAAGAATAACTACTTCTAGGTGTAAATATGCCTTGTATGGTGGATGAAAGTTCGGTAATCCACATGCTAACAAATTTGTAGTGAATATTTGTCGAGTCCTTTATGCATGTAACATGTTCGTAACACGGAAATTCACAGCCAGGGAATTTATGTAAATTACATTTCCCTTGGTTAGAAATCACTCCAAGAGTTTTTCCCTGAGAAAACGGCCTGATTTTCCAAACTGGCATTAGGAAAAAGCTGCAAATTCAGAGTTAATCTCTCTAGTTGTAAATATGCCATGTATGGTGGATGAAAGTTCTGTAATCTACATGTTCACAACTCATTCGAGAAAGTTTGTTGAAACCTTGATGCATGTAGCGTGTTCGGAAAATGGAATGTCACTGTGAGGAAAACTATGTAAATTACAACTCTATTGGGAAGTACTCGCTCCACGAGTATTTTTCTGCTAAATCTGCCTCCTTTTCACAACTGGTATTAGGAAAATCTTTCGACATTTGAGAAAATGCTTCAAATTGTCAACATGGCTTTTATGGTGGATGAAAGTTCGGTAATCCACATGGTAACAACCCTGTAGTGAATATTTGTCGAATCCGTGATGCATGTAGCGTGTTCGGAACACGGAATTTCACGATGACGGGTTCTATGTAAATTGCATGTCTATTGGGTAGAACTCGCTCCAAGTGGACTTTTATGTGGAAACTGCATGAGTTTAGAGACTGACATTAGGAGAACACTACTAAATCAGAATAAAATTTCTATGTATAAATATGCACTGTAACGTGTATTAAAGTTCGTTAATACACATGTTCACAACTCATTAAAGAATGTTTCTTGAATACGTGGTGCATGTAACGTGTTCAGAACATGGAATGTCACGGTGATTGAAAGTAGGGAAATTACCTATCTTTTGGGTAGAAATGGCTCCAAGAGCATTTTTCTGCCAAATCTGCCTCATTTTCAAAACTGGCTTTCAAACTAACGTGTGAAATCTGAGAAAATTCTTCAAAGTGTCAGTAAGCCTTGTATGGTGGATGAAAGTGCTGCAATCCACTTGCTAACAACTCTGTAGTGAATATTTGTCGCATCCGAGATGCATGTAGCGTGTTCGGAACACGGAATTTGACGGTGAGCGAATCCATGTAAATTACATGTCTATTGGTTAGAACCCGCTCCAAGAGGTTTTTGCCGTGAAATCGGCCTCATTTTCGAAACTGGCGTTTGGAAAACTCTGTGAAATCACAGAAAATGCTTCTAAGCAACTATATGCCTTTTATATTGTGAAAGTCTTGTAATCCACATGCAAACAACACTGTAGTGTATTTTTGTCGAAGCTTATCTGCATGTAGCATGTTCGAAACACGTAAATTCACAGCGAGAGATTCTATGTAATTTACATATGTATTGGGTAGAAATCGCTCTAACAGTTTCCTCCTTTGAAAACTGCCTGATTTTCTAAACTGCTATTAGGAAATATCTGCGAACTCAGTGTTAATGTTTCTAGGTGTCAATATGCCTTGTATGGTGGATGAAAGTTCTGTAACACACATGTACACAACTCATTAAGAATGTTTGTCAAATCCGTGATGTGTGTAGCACGTTCAGAAAATGGACAGTCACGGTGACGAAGACTATATAAATTACATATCTCTTGGTTAGAACACGCTCCAGGAGCATTTTACTGAAAAATCTGCCTCAGTTTGGAAACTGGTGTTATGAAAACGCTGCAAAATCTGAGTAAAAGCTTTAAGGTGGCAATATGTCTTCAACGGGTTGTTAAAGATGTGTAATTCACATGCTAAGAACTCAGAAGTGAATATTTGTTGAATCCGTGGTGCATGGACCGTTTTCGGAACACGGAATGTTACGGTGAAGGTACCTATGAAAATGAGATGTCTATTGGACAGAACATGCACCAAGAGAATTTTTCTGCGAAAACTGACTGATTTTCGTAACTGTCGTTTTAGAAAACTGGCGAAATGTAAGTAAATGTTTCTAGGTGTAAATATGCCTTGTATTGTGGTTGAAAAATCGGTAATCAACATGCTCACGGTCATTAAATAATGTTTGTCGAAGCCGTGATGAATGTAATGTTTTCGGAACACGGAATGTCTCGGTGAGTGAAGCTCTGAAAATAACAATTCTGCTGGATAGAACTCGCTTTAATTGAATGTTTCTGTGAAAATTTCATGATTTTCGAAACTGGAGGCTAGGAAAAACCTGTGAAATCAGAATAACTACTTCTACGTGTAAATATGCCTTTTATGGTGGATGAAAGTCCGGTAATCCACATGCAAACAAATTGGTAGTGAATATTTGTCGAGTCATTTATGCATGTAACATGTTCGGAACACGGAATTTCACGGCCAGGGAATTTAAGTAAATTACATTTCCCTTGGTTAGAAATCACTCCAAGAGTTTTTTCCTGAGAAATATGTCTGATTTTCGATACTGGCGTTAGGAAAAACCTGCGAACCCAGATTACTAGATTCTCGGTGTACATCTTCCTTTTATGGTGGATGATAGTTCGGTAATCCGCATGCTAACTAGTCTGTAGAAAATATTTGTCGAATCCGACTTACATGAAGTGTGTTCGGAACACAGAATATCACGGTGAGCGTATCTATGTAAAATAAATTTCTCTTGGGTAGAATTTGCTCTAAGAGTTTTTTCTGAGAAATCTGCCTCATTTTTGAAACTGGCGTTTGAAAATCTCTGCAAAATCAGAGAAAATGCTTCAAAGTGTCAATATGCCATGTATTGTGATGCAAGATCGTAAAACCACATGCAAACAAATCTGTGGTGAATATATTAAGAAAGCGTTATGCATGCATTGGGATCGTATCACGGAAAATCCCCGCAATGGAATCTATGTAAATTATACACCTATTGGTTAGAATTCGCTCCAAAAATTTTTCCCTGCGAAAACGGCCTGATTTTCCAAACTGGCATTAGGAAAAAGCTGCAAAATCAGAGTTAATGTTTCTAGATGTAAATATGCCATGTATGGTGGATGAAAGTTCTGTAATCTACATGTTCACAACTCATTCGAGAAAGTTTGTTGAAACCTTGATGTATGTAGCGTGTTCGGAAAATGGAACGTCACTGTGAGGGAAACTATATAAATTACATTCATATTGGGAAGTACTCGCTCCACGAGTATTTTTCTGCTAAATCTGCCACCTTTTCAAAACTGGCATTAGGAAAAAATTTCGAAATGTGAGAAAATGCTTCAAATTGACAACATGGCTTTTATGGTGGTTGAAAGTTCGGTAATCCTTATGCTAACAACTCTGTAGTCAATATTTGTTGAATCCGTGATGCATGTAGCTTTTTCGGAACACGGAATTTCACGATGACGGGTTCTATGTAATTTGCATGTCTATTGGTTAGAACTCGCTCCAAGAGGATTTGTCTGTGGAAACTGCATGATTTTAGAGACTGACATTAGGAGAACACTACTAAATCAGAATAAAATTTCTATGTATAAATATGCACTGTAAAGTGGATTAAAGTTCGTTAATACACATGTACACAACTCATTAAAGAATGTTTTTTGTATCCGTGGTGCATTTAACGTGTTCAGAACGTGGAATGTCACGGGGATTGAAAGTAGGGAAATTACCTATCTTTTGGGTAGAAATGGATCCAAGAGCATTTTTCTGCCAAATCTACCTCATTTTCAAACCTGGCATTCAAACTAACGTGTGAAATCTGAGAAAATTCTTCAAAGTGTCAGTAAGCCTTGTATGGTGGATGAAAGTGCTGTAATCAACTTGCTAACACGTCTGTAGTGAATATTTGTCGCATCCGAGATGCATGTAGCGTGTTCGGAAGACGGAATTTGACGGTGAGCGAATCCATGTAAATTACATGTCTATTGGTTAAAACCCGCTCCAAGAGGTTTTTGCCGTGAAATCGGCCTCATTTTCGAAACTGGCGTTTGGAAAATTCTGTGAAATCACAGAAAATGCTTCTAAGAAGCTATATGCCTTCTATAGTGAGAATGTCCTCTAATCCACATGCAAAAAACACTGTAGTGTATTTTTGTCGAAAATTTTCTGTATGTAGCATGTTCGAAACACGTAATTTCACAGCAGGAGAATCTATGTAATTTACATATCTATTGGGTAGAACACGCTCCAACAGTTTTTTCCTTTGAAAACTGCCTGATTTTCGAAACTGCTATAAGGAAATATCTGCGAACTCAGTGTTAATGTTTCTAGGGGACAATATGCCTTGTATGGTGGATGAAAGTTGTGTAACACACATGTACACAACTCATTAAGAATGTTTGTCAAATCCGTGATGTGTGTAGCGCGTTCGGAAAATGGACTGTCATGGTGAGGCAAACTATGTAAATTACATATCTATTGGTTAGAACACGCTCCAGGAGCATTTTACTGAAAAATCTGCCTCAGTTTTGAAACTGGGGTTACGAAAACGCTTCAAAATCTGAGTAAATGCTTTAACGTGACAATATGTCTTCAACGGGTTTTTAAAGATGTGTAATTCAAATGCTAAGAACTCAGCAGTTAATATTTGTTGAATCCGTGGTGCATGGACCGTTTTCGGAACATGGAATGTTATGGTGAAGGTATCTATGAAAATGAGATGTCTATTGGATAGAACATGCACCAAGAGTATTTTTCTGCGAAAACTGCCTGATTTTCGTAACTGACGTTAGGAAAACCGGCGAAATCTAAGTAAATATTTCTAGGTGTAAATATGCTTTGTATTGTGGTTGAAAAATCGGTAATCCACATGTTCACGGTCTTTAAACAATGTTTGTCGCAGCCGTGATGAATGTAATGTTTTCGGAACACGGAATGTCTCGGTGAGTGAAGCTCTGAAAAAAACAATTCTGCTGGATAGAACTCGCTTTAATTGAATGTTTTTGTGAAAATTTCATGATTTTCGAAGCTGGATGTTAGGAAAAACCTGCGAAAAAAGAATAACTACTTCTAGGTGTAAATATGCCTTGTATGGTGGATGAAAGTGCGGTAATCCACATGCTAACAAATTTGTAGTGAATATTTGTCGAGTCCTTTATGCATGTAACATGTTCGTAACACGGAAATTCACAGCCAGGGAATTTATGTAAATTACATTTCCCTTGGTTAGAAATCACTCCAAGAGTTTTTTCCTGAGAAATCTTCCTGATTTTTGAAACTGGCGTTAGGAAAAACCTGCGAACCCTTATTGCTAGATTCTCGGTGTACATCTGCCTTTTATGCTGAATGAAAGTTCGGTAATCCGCATGCTAACTAGTCTGTAGAGAATATTTGTCGAATCCGATATAAATGAAGTGTTTTCGGAACACAGAATATCACGGTGAGCCAATCTATGTAAAATACATATCTCTTGGGTAGAATTTGCTCTAAGAGTTTTTTCTGAGAAATCTGCCTCATTTTTGAACCTGGCGTTTGAAAATCTCTGCAAAGTCAGAGAAAATGCTTCAAAGTGTCTATATGCCTTGTATTGTGATGCAAGATCGTAAAACCACATGCAAACAAATCTGTGGTGAATATTTTTAGAAAGCATTATGCATGCAGTGGGTTCGTATCACGGAAAATCCCGGCGATGGAATCTATGTAAATTACACACCTATTGGTTAGAATTCGCTCCAAAAAATTTTCCCTGAGAAAACGGCCTGATTTTCCAAACTGGCATTAGGAAAATGCTGCAAATTCAGAGTTAATCTCTCTAGTTGTAAATATGCCATGTATGGTGGATGAAAGTTCTGTAATCTACATGTTCACAACTCATTCGAGAAAGTTTGTTGAAACCTTGATGCATGTAGCGTGTTCGGAAAATGGAATGTCACTGTGAGGGAAACTATGTAAATTACAACTCTATTGGGAAGTACTCGCTCCACGAGTATTTTTCTGCTAAATCTGCCTCCTTTTCAAAACTGGCATTAGGAAAATTTTTCGAAATTTGAGAAAATGCTTCAAATTGTCAACATGGCTTTTATGGTGGATGAAAGTTCGGTAATCCACATGGTAACAACTCTGTAGTGAATATTTGTCGAATCCGTGATGCATGTAGCGTGTTCGGAACACGGAATTTCACGATGACGGGTTCTATGTAAATTGCATGTCTATTGGGTAGAACTCGCTCCAAGTGGACTTTTATGTGGAAACTGCATGAGTTTAGAGACTGACATTAGGAGAACACTACTAAATCAGAATAAAATTTCTATGTATAAATATGCACTGAAAGATGTATTAAAGTTCGTTAATACACATGTTCACAACTCATTAAAGAATGTTTCTTGAATACGTGGTGCATGTAACGTGTTCAGAACATGGAATGTCACGGTGATTGAAAGTAGGGAAATTACCTATCTTTTGGGTAGAAATGGCTCCAAGAGCATTTTTCTGCCAAATCTGCCTCATTTTCAAAACTGGCTTTCAAACTAACGTGTGAAATCTGAGAAAATTCTTCAAAGTGTCAGTAAGCCTTGTATGGTGGATGAAAGTGCTGCAATCCACTTGCTAACAACACTGAAGTGAATATTTGTCGCATCCGAGATGCATGTAGCGTGTTCGGAACACGGAATTTGACGGTGAGCGAATCCATGTAAATTACATGTCTATTGGTTAGAACCCGCTCCAAGAGGTTTTTGCCGTGAAATCGGACTCATTTTCGAAACTGGCGTTTGGAAAACTCTGTGAAATCACAGAAAATGCTTCTAAGCAACTATATGCCTTTTATATTGTGAAAGTCTTGTAATCCACATGCAAACAACACTGTAGTGTATTTTTGTCGAAGCTTATCTGCATGTAGCATGTTCGAAACACGTAAATTCACAGCGAGAGAATCTATGTAATTTACATATCTATTGGGTAGAACACGCTCCAACAGTTTTTTCCTTTGAAAACTGCCTGATTTTCGAAACTGCTATAAGGAAATATCTGCGAACTCAGTGTTAATGTTTCTAGGGGTCAATATGCCTTGTATGGTGGATGAAAGTTGTGTAACACACATGTACACAACTCATTAAGAATGTTTGTCAAATCCGTGATGTGTGTAGCGCGTTCGGAAAATGGACTGTCATGGTGAGGCAAACTATGTAAATTACATATCTATTGGTTAGAACACGCTCCAGGAGCATTTTACTGAAAAATCTGCCTCAGTTTTGAAACTGGGGTAATGAAAACGCTGCAAAATCTGAGTAAATGCTTTAACGTGACAATATGTCTTCAACGGGTTTTTAAAGATGTGTAATTCAAATGTTAAGAACTCAGCAGTTAATATTTGTTGAATCCGTGGTGCATGGACCGTTTTCGGAACACGGAATGTTACGGTGAAGGTATCTATGAAAATGAGATGTCTATTGGATAGAACATGCACCAAGAGTATTTTTCTGCGAAAACTGCCTGATTTTCGTAACTGACGTTAGGAAAACCGGCAAAATTTAAGTAAATGTTTCTAGGTGCAAATATGCTTTGTATTGTGGTTGAAAAATCGGTAATCCACATGTTCACGGTCTTTAAAGAATGTTTGTCGCAGCCGTGATGAATGTAATGTTTTCGGAACACGGAATGTCTCGGTGAGTGAAGCTCTGAAAAAAACAATTCTGCTGGATAGAACTCGCTTTAATTGAATGTTTTTGTGAAAATTTCATGATTTTCGAAGCTGGATGTTAGGAAAAACCTGCGAAAAAAGAATAACTACTTCTAGGTGTAAATATGCCTTGTATGGTGGATGAAAGTTCGGTAATCCACATGCTAACAAATCTGTAGTGAATATTTGTCGAGTCCTTTATGTATGTAACATGTTCGTAACACGGAAATTCACAGCCAGGGAATTTATGTAAATTACATTTCCCTTGGTTAGAAATCACTCCAAGAGTTTTTTCCTGAGAAATCGTCCTGATTTTTGAAACTGGCGTTAGGAAAAACCTGCGAACCCTTATTGCTAGATTCTCGGTGTACATCTGCCTTTAATGCTGAATGAATGTTCGGTAATCCGCATTCTAACTAGTCTGTAGAGAATATTTGTCGAATCCGATATAAATGAAGTGTGTTCGGAACACAGAATATCACGGTGAGCCAATCTATGTAAAATACATATCTCTTGGGTCGAATTTGCTCTAAGAGTTTTTTCTGAGAAATCTGCCTCATTTTTGAACCTGGCGTTTGAAAATCTCTGCAAAGTCAGAGAAAATGCTTCAAAGTGTCTATATGCCTTGTATTGTGATGCAAGATCGTAAAACCACATGCAAACAAATCTGTGGTGAATATTTTTAGAAAGCATTATGCATGCAGTGGGTTCGTATCACGGAAAATCCCGGCGATGGAATCTATGTAAATTACACACCTATTGGTTAGAATTCGCTCCAAAAATTTTTCCCTGAGAAAACGGCCTGATTTTCCAAACTGGCATTAGGAAAAAGCTGCAAATTCAGAGTTAATGTTTCTAGTGGTAAATATGCCATGTATGGTGGATGAAAGTTCTGTAATCTACATGTTCACAACTCATTCGAGAAAGTTTGTTGAAACCTTGATGCATGTAGCGTGTTCGGAAAATGGAATGTCACTGTGAGGGAAACTATGTAAATTACAACTCTATTGGGAAGTACTCGCTCCACGAGTATTTTTCTGCTAAATCTGCCTCCTTTTCACAACTGGCATTAGGAAAATTTTTCGAAATGTGAGAAAATGCTTCAAATTGTCAACATGGCTTTTATGGTGGATGAAAGATCGGTAATCCACATGGTAACAACTCTGTAGTGAATATTCGTCGAATCCGTGATGCATGTAGCGTGTTCGGAACACGGAATTTCACGATGACGGGTTCTATGTAAATTGCATGTCTATTGGGTAGAACTCGCTCCAAGTGGACTTTTATGTGGAAACTGCATGAGTTTAGAGACTGACATTAGGAGACTACTACTAAATCAGAATAAAATTTCTATGTATAAATATGCACTGTAAGGTGTATTAAAGTTCGTTAATACACATGTTCACAACTCATTAAAGAATGTTTCTTGAATACGTGGTGCATGTAACGTGTTCAGAACATGGAATGTCACGGTGATTGAAAGTAGGGAAATTACCTATCTTTTGGGTAGAAATGGCTCCAAGAGCATTTTTCTGCCAAATCTGCCTCATTTTCAAAACTGGCTTTCAAACTAACGTGTGAAATCTGAGAAAATTCTTCAAAGTGTCAGTAAGCCTTGTATGGTGGATGAAAGTGCTGCAATCCACTTGCTAACAACTCTGAAGTGAATATTTGTCGCATCCGAGATGCATGTAGCGTGTTCGGAACACGGAATTTGACGGTGAGCGAATCCATGTAAATTACATGTCTATTGGTTAGAACCCGCTCCAAGAGGTTTTTGCCGTGAAATCGGCCTCATTTTCGAAACTGGCGTTTGGAAAACTCTGTGAAATCACAGAAAATGCTTCTAAGCAACTATATGCCTTTTATATTGTGAAAGTCTTGTAATCCACATGCAAACAACACTGTAGTGTATTTTTGTCGAAGGTTATCTGCATGTAGCATGTTCGAAACACGTAAATTCACAGCGAGAGAATCTATGTAATTTACATATGTATTGGGTAGAAATCGCTCCAACAGTTTCCTCCTTTGAAAACTGCCTGATTTTCTAAACTGCTATTAGGAAATATCTGCGAACTCAGTGTTAATTTTTCTAGGTGTCAATATGCCTTGTATGGTGGATGAAAGTTCTGTAACACACATGTACACAACTCATTAAGAATGTTTGTCAAATCCGTGATGTGTGTAGCGCGTTCAGAAAATGGACTGTCACGGTGACGAAGACTATATAAATTACATATCTATTGGTTAGAACACGCTCCAGGAGCATTTTACTGAAAAATCTGCCTCAGTTTGGAAACTGGTGTTATGAAAACGCTTCAAAATCTGAGTAAAAGCTTTAAGGTGACAATATGCCTTCAATGGGTTGTTAAAGAAGTGTAATTCACATGCTAAGAATTCAGAAGTGAATATTTGTTGAATCCGTGGTGCATGGATCGTTTTCGGAACACGGAATGTTACCGTGAAGGTATCTATGAAAATGAGATGTCTATGGGATAGAACATGCACCAAGAGAATTTTTCTGCGAAAACTGCCTGATTTTCGTAACTGACGTTAGGAAAATCGGCGAAATCTAAGAAAATGTTTCTAAGTGTAAATATGCCTTGTACTGTGTTCAAAAATCGGTAATCCACATGCTCATGGTCATTAAATAATGTTTGTTGAAGCCGTGATGTATGTAACGTTTTCAGAACACGGAATGTCTCGGTGAGTGAAGCTCTGAAAATAACAATTCTGCTGGATAGAACTCGCTTGAATTGAATGTTTCTGTGAAAATTTCATGATTTTCGAAACTGGATCATAGGAAAAACCTGCGAAATCAGAATAACTATTTCTAGGTATAAATATTTCTTGTATGGTGGATGAAAGTTCGGTAATCCACATGCTCACACTCATTAAAGAATGTTTGTCGAACTCGTGATGCATGCAAAGTGTTCGGAATACGGAATGTCATAGTGAAGGTAACAATGTAAGTTACATGTCTATTGGGTAGAACTCGCTTGAAGAGAATTTTTTTTGCGAAATGTGCCTCATTTTGAAAACTGCCATTAGGAGAAACCTGTGAAATCTGAGAAAATGCTTCTAAGTGTCAATATGCCTTGACTGGTGAATGAAAGTCCGGTAATCCACATGTTAATAACAGTGTAGTAATCATTTTTTAAACCGTGATTCATGTAGCGCTTTTGGAAAATGGAATTTCACGGTAATGAAAATATGTAAATTACAATTCTATTGAGTAGAACGAGCTAGAAGAGAATTTTTCTGCGAACATTGCATGATTATCGAATCTGAAGTTTGGAAAAAGCTGCAAAAAAGGAGTAAATATTTGCAGGTGTAAGTGTGCCATTATGTTGCAAGAAAGTTCAGTAATACACATATTCACAACATATTAAAGAATCTTTTTCTAATCCGTGATGCATATTACGTGTTCAGAACGTGGAATTTCACGGTGATTGAAAAAATGTAAATTATTTCTCTATTGGATAGAACTCGCTCCGAGAGTGTTTTTCTGTGAAAACTTCGTCATTTTTAAACCTGGCGTTTAGAAAACGCTGCAAAATCTGAGAAAATACTTCTAAGAATCAATATTCAATGTATTGTGATGAAAGTTCATTAATCCACATGCTACCAAATTTGTAGTGATTGTTTGTCGAATCCTTTATGCATGTAACATGTTCGGAACACGGAATTTCACGGCCAGGGAATTTATGTAAATTACATTTCCCTTGGTTAGAAATCACTCCAAGAGATTTTTCCTGAGAAATCGGCCTGATTTTCAAACCTGGTTTTAGGAAATATCTGCGAACCCAGATTACTAGATTCTCGGTGTACATCTGCCTTTTATGGTGGATGAAAGTTCGGTAATCCGCATGCTAACTACTCTGTAGTGAATATTTGTCGAATCCGAGATACGTGAAGTGTGTTCGGAACACAGAATATCACGGTGAGCCAATCTATATAAAATACATGTCTCTTGGGTATAATTTGCTCTAAGAGTTTTTTCTGAGAAATCTGCCTCATTTTTGTACCTGGCGTTTGAAAATCTCTGCAAAATCTGGGAAAATTATTCAAAGTGTCAATATGCTTTTATTGTGATGCAAGATCGTAAAACCACATGCAAACAAATCTGTGGTGAATATTTTTAGAAAGCATTATGCATGCAGTGGGATCGTATCACGGAAAATCCGGGCGATGGAATCTATGTAAATTACACACCTATTGGTTAGAATTTACTCCAAAAATTTTTCCCTGAGAAAACGGCCTGATTTTCCAAACTGGCATTAGGAAAAAGCTGCAAATTCAGAGTTAATGTTTCTAGTGGTAAATATGCCATGTATGGTGGATGAAAGTTCTGTAATCTACATGTTCACAACTCATCCGAGAAAGTTTGTTGAAACCTTGATGCATGTAGCGTGTTCGGAAAATGGAATGTCACTGTGAGGGAAACTATGTAAATTACATTTCTATTGGGAAGTACTCGCTCCACGAGAATTTTTCTGCGAATCTGCCTCCTTTTCAAAACTGGCATTAGGAAAAACTTTCGAAATGTGAGAAAATGCTTCAAATTGTCAACATGGCTTTTATGGTGGATGAAAGTTCGGTAATCCTTATGCTAACAACTCTGTAGTGAATATTTGCGAATCCGTGATGCATGTAGCTTTTTCGGAACACGGAATTTCACGATGACGGGTTCTATGTAAATGGCATGTCTATTGGGTAGAACTCGCTCCAAGAGGATTTTTCTGTGGAAACTGCATGACTTTAGAGACTGACATTAGGAGAATACTACTAAATCAGAATAAAATTTCTATGTATAAATATGCACTGTATGGTGGATTGAAGTACGTTAATACACATGTACACAACTCATTAAAGAATGTTTTTTGAATCCGTGGTGCATGTAACGTGTTCAGAACACGGAATGTCACGGTGATTGGAAGTAGGGAAATTACCTATCTTTTGGGTAGAACTGGCTCCAAGAGCATTTTTCTGCCAAATCTGCCTCATTTTCAAAACTGGCGTTCAAACTCACGTGTGAAATCTGAGAAAATTCTTCAAAGTGTCAGTAAGACTTTTATGGTGGATGAAAGTGCTGTAATCCACTTGCTAACAACTCTGTAGTGAATATATGTCACACCCAAGATGCATGTAGCGTGTTCGGAACATGGAATTTGATGGTGAGCTTATCCATGTAAATTACATGTCTATTAGTTAGAACACGCTCCAAGAGATTTTTGCTGTGAAATCTGCCTCATTTTCGAAACTGGCATTTGGAAAACTCTGTGAAATCACAGAAAATGCTTCTATGCATCTATAGGCCTTATATACTGAGAAAGTCCTTTAATCCACATGCAAACAACTCTGTAGTGTATTTTTGTCGAAACTTTTCTGCATGTAGCATGTTCGAAACACGTAAGTTCACAGCAGGAATATCGATGTAAATTACATATCCATTGGGTAGAACACGCTCCAAATGTTTTTTCCTTTGGAACTGCCTGATTTTCGTTACTGCTATTAGGAAATATCTGCGAAATCAGTGTTAATGTTTCTAGGTGTCAATATGCCTTGTATGGTGGATGAAAGTTGTGTAACAGACATGTACACAACTCATTAAGAATGTTTGTCAAATCCGTGTTGTGTGTAGCGCGTTCGGAACATGGACTGTCACGGTGACGGAAACTATATAAATTACATATCTATTGGTTAGAACACGCTCCAGGAGCATTTTACTGAAACATCTGCCTCAGTTTGGAAACTGTTGTTATGAAAACGCTGCAAAATCTGAGTAAAAGCTTTAAGGTGACAATATGTCTTCAACGGGTTGTTAAAGATGTGTAATTCACATGCTAAGAACTCAGCAGTGAATATTTGTTGAATCCGTGCTGCATGGAACGTTTTCGGAACACGGAATATTACGGTGAAGGTACCTATGAAAATGAGATGTCTATTGGACACAACATGCACCAAGAGAATTTTTCAGCGAAAACTGACTGATTTTCGTAACTGTCATTTGGAAAACCGGCGAAATGTAAGTAAATGTGTCTATGTGTAAATATGCCTTGTATTGTGGTTGAAAAATCGGTAATCAACATGCTCACGGTCATTAAATAATGTTTGTCGAAGCCGTGATGAATGTAATGTTTTCGGAACACGGAATGTCTCGGTGAGTGAAGCTCTGAAAATAACAATTCTGCGGGATAGAACTCGCTTGAATTGAATGTTTCTGTGAAAATTTCATGATTTTCGAAACTGGAGGCTAGGAAAAACCTGTGAAATCAGAATAACTACTTCTAGGTGTAAATATGCCTTGTATGGTGGATGAAAGTCCGGTAATCCACATGCAAACAAATTGGTAGTGAATATTTGTCGAGTCATTTATGCATGTAACATGTTCGGAACACGGAATTTCACGGCCAGGGAATTTAAGTAAATTACATTTCCCTTGGTTAGAAATCACTCCAAGAGTTTTTTCCTGAGAAATATGCCTGATTTTCGATACTGGCGTTAGGAAATACCTGCGAACCCAGATTACTAGATTCTCGGTGTACATCTTCCTTTTATGGTGGATGATAGTTCGGTAATCCGCATGCTAACTAGTCTGTAGAAAATATTTGTCGAATCCGACTTACATGAAGTGTGTTCGGAACACAGAATATCACGGTGAGCGTATCTATGTAAAATACATTTCTCATGGGTAGAATTTGCTCTAAGAGTTTTTTCTGAGAAATCTGCCTCATTTTTGAACCTGGCGTTTAAAAACCTCTGCAAAATCAGAGAAAATGCTTCAAAGTGTCAATATGCATTGTATTGTAATGCAAGATCGTAAAACCACATGTAAACAAATCTGTGGTGAATATTTTTAGAAAGCGTTATGCATGCAGTGGGATCGTATCACGGAAAATCCCGGCGGTGGAATCTATGTAAATTACACACCTATTGGTTAGAATTTACTCCAAAAATTTTTCCCTGAGAAAACGGCCTGATTTTCCAAACTGGCATTAGGAAAAAGCTGCAAATTCAGAGTTAATGTTTCTACTTGTAAATATGCCATGTATGGTGGATGAAAGTTCTGTAATCTACATGTTCACAACTCATTCGAGAAAGTTTGTTGAAACCTTGATGCATGTAGCGTGTTTGGAAAATGGAATGTCACTTTGAGGGAAACTATGTAAATTACAATTCTATTGGGAAGTACTCGCTCCACGAGGATTTTTCTGCGAATCTGCCTCCTTTTCAAAACTGGCATTAGGAAAATCTTTCGAAATGTGAGAAAATGCTTCAAATTGTCAACATGGCTTTTATGGTGGATGAAAGTTCGGTAATCCTTATGCTAACAACTCTGTAGTCAATATTTGTTGAATCCGTGATGCATGTAGCTTTTTCGGAACACGGAATTTCACGATGACGGGTTCTATGTAAATTGCATGTCTATTGGGTAGAACTCGCTCCAAGAGGATTTTTCTGTGGAAACTGCATGATTTTAGAGACTGACATTAGGAGAATTCTACTAAATCAGAATAAAATTTCTATGTATAAATATGCACTGTAATGTGGTTTAAAGTTCGTTAATACACATGTACACAACTCATTAAAGAATGTTTTTTGAATCCGTGGTGCATGTAACGTGTTCAGAACATGGAATGTCACGGTGATTGGAAGTAGGGAAATTACCTATCTTTGGGTAGAACTGGCTCCAAGAGCATTTTTCTGCCAAATCTGGCTCATTTTCAAAACTGGCTTTCAAAATAATGTGTGAAATCTGAGAAAATTCTTCAAAGTGTCAGTAAGCCTTGTATGCTGGATGAAAGTGCTGTCATCCACTTGCTAACAACTCTGTAGTGAATATTTGTCGCATCTGAGATGCATGTAGCGTGTTCGGAACACGGAATTTCACGGTGAGCGAATCCATGTAAATTACATGTCTATTGGTTAGAACCCGCTCCAAGAGGTTTTTGCCGTGAAATCGGCCTCATTTTCGAAACTGGCGTTTGGAAATCTCTTTGAAATCACAGAAAATGCTTCTAAGCATCTATATGCCTTCTATAGTGAGAAAGTCCTGTAATACACATGCAAACAACTCTGTAGTGTATTTTTGTCGAATATTTTCTGCATGTAGCATGTTCGAAACACGTAATTTCACAGCGGGAGAATCTATGTAATTTACATATCTATTGGGTAGAACAGGCTCCAAAAGTTTTTTCCTTTGAAAACTGCCTGATTTTCGAAAATGCTTTTAGGAAATATCTGCGAACTAAGTGTTAAAATTTCTAGGTGTCAATATTCCTTGTATGGTGGATGAAAGTTGTGTAACACACATGTACACAACTCATTAAGAATGTTTGTCAAATCCGTGTTGTGTGTAGCGCGTTCGGAAAATGGACTGTCATGGTGATGCAAACTATAAAATTACATATCTATTGGTTAGAACACACTCCAGGAGCATTTTACTGAAAAATCTGCCTGTTTGGAAACTGGTGTTATGAAAACGCTGCAAAATCTGAGTAAAAGCTTTAAGGTGGCAATATGTCTTCAACGGGTTGTTAAAGATGTGTAATTCACATGCTAAGAACTCAGAAGTGAATATTTGTTGAATCCGTGGTGCATGGACCGTTTTCGGAACACGGAATGTTACGGTGAACGTACCTATGAAAATGAGATGTCTATTGGACAGAACATGCACCAAGAGAATTTTTCTGCGAAAACTGACTGATTTTCGTAACTGTCGTTTTAGAAAACTGGCGAAATGTAAGTAAATGTTTCTAGGTGTAAATATGCCTTGTATTGTGGTTGAAAAATCGGTAATCAACATGCTCACGGTCATTAAATAATGTTTGTCGAAGCCGTGATGAATGTAATGTTTTCGGAACACGGAATGTCTCGGTGAGTGAAGCTCTGAAAATAAAAATTCTGCTGAATAGAACTCGCTTGAATTGAATGTTTCTGTGAAAATTTCATGATTTTCGAAACTGGAGGCTAGGAAAAACCTGCGAAAAAAGAATAACTACTTCTAGGTGTAAATATGCCTTTTATGGTGGATGAAAGTCCGGTAATCCACATGCAAACAAATTGGTAGTGAATATTTGTCGAGTCATTTATGCATGTAACATGTTCGGAACACGTAATTTCACGGCCAGGGAATTTAAGTAAATTACATTTCCCTTGGTTAGAAATCACTCCAAGAGTTTTTTCCTGAGAAATATGCCTGATTTTCGATACTGGCATTAGGAAAAACCTGCGAACCCAGATTACTAGATTCTCGGTGTACATCTTCCTTTTATGGTGGATGATAGATCGGTAATCCGCATGCTAACTAGTCTGTAGAAAATATTTGTCGAATCCGACTTACATGAAGTGTGTTCGGAACACAGAATATCACGGTGAGCGTATCTATGTAAAATAAATTTCTCTTGGGTAGAATTTGCTCTAAGAGTTTTTTCTGAGAAATCTGCCTCATTTTTGAAACTGGCGTTTGAAAATCTCTGCAAAATCAGAGAAAATGCTTCAAAGTGTCAATATGCCTTGTATTGTGATGCAAGATCGTAAAACCACATGCAAACAAATCTGTGGTGAATATATTAAGAAAGCGTTATGCATGCATTGGGATCGTATCACGGAAAATCCCCGCAATGGAATCTATGTAAATTATACACCTATTGGTTAGAATTCGCTCCAAAAATTTTTCCCTGCGAAAACGGCCTGATTTTCCAAACTGGCATTAGGAAAAAGCTGCAAAATCAGAGTTAATGTTTCTAGATGTAAATATGCCATGTATGGTGGATGAAAGTTCTGTAATCTACATGTTCACAACTCATTCGAGAAAGTTTGTTGAAACCTTGATGTATGTAGCGTGTTCGGAAAATGGAATGTCACTGTGAGGGAAACTATATAAATTACATTCATATTGGGAAGTACTCGCTCCACGAGTATTTTTCTGCTAAATCTGCCACATTTTCAAAACTGGCATTAGGAAAAAATTTCGAAATGTGAGAAAATGCTTCAAATTGACAACATGGCTTTTATGGTGGTTGAAAGTTCGGTAATCCTTATGCTAACAACTCTGTAGTCAATATTTGTTGAATCCGTGATGCATGTAGCTTTTTCGGAACACGGAATTTCACGATGACGGGTTCTATGTAATTTGCATGTCTATTGGTTAGAACTCGCTCCAAGAGGATTTGTCTGTGGAAACTGCATGATTTTAGAGACTGACATTAGGAGAACACTACTAAATCAGAATAAAATTTCTATGTATAAACATGCACTCTAAGGTGGATTAAAGTTCGTTAATACACATGTACACAACTCATTAAAGAATGTTTTTTGTATCCGTGGTGCATTTAACGTGTTCAGAACGTGGAATGTCACGGGGATTGAAAGTAGGGAAATTACCTATCTTTTGGGTAGAAATGGATCCAAGAGCATTTTTCTGCCAAATCTGCCTCATTTTCAAACCTGGCATTCAAACTAACGTGTGAAATCTGAGAAAATTCTTCAAAGTGTCAGTAAGCCTTGTATGGTGGATGAAAGTGCTGTAATCAACTTGCTAACACGTCTGTAGTGAATATTTGTCGCATCCGAGATGCATGTAGCGTGTTCGGAAGACGGAATTTGACGGTGAGCGAATCCATGTAAATTACATGTCTATTGGTTAAAACCCGCTCCAAGAGGTTTTTGCCGTGAAATCGGCCTCATTTTCGAAACTGGCGTTTGGAAAATTCTGTGAAATCACAGAAAATGCTTCTAAGAAGCTATATGCCTTCTATAGTGAGAATGTCCTCTAATCCACATGCAAACAACACTGTAGTGTATTTTTGTCGAAAATTTTCTGTATGTAGCATGTTCGAAACACGTAATTTCACAGCAGGAGAATCTATGTAATTTACATATCTATTGGGTAGAACACGCTCCAACAGTTTTTTCCTTTGAAAACTGCCTGACTTTAGAAACTGCTATAAGGAAATATCTGCGAACACAGTGTTAATGTTTCTAGGGGACAATATGCCTTGTATGGTGGATGAAAGTTGTGTAACACACATGTACACAACTCATTAAGAATGTTTGTCAAATCCGTGATGTGTGTAGCGCGTTCGGAAAATGGACTGTCATGGTGAGGCAAACTATGTAAATTACATATCTATTGGTTAGAACACGATCCAGGAGCATTTTACTGAAAAATCTGCCTCAGTTTTGAAACTGGGGTTATGAAAACGCTTCAAAATCTGAGTAAATGCTTTAACGTGACAATATGTCTTCAACGGGTTTTTAAAGATGTGTAATTCAAATGCTAAGAACTCAGCAGTTAATATTTGTTGAATCCGTGGTGCATGGACCGTTTTCGGAACACGGAATGTTACGGTGAAGGTATCTATGAAAATGAGATGTCTATTGGATAGAACATGCACCAAGAGAATTTTTCTGCGAAAACTGCCTGATTTCCGTAACTGACGTTAGGAAAACCGGCGAAATCTAAGTAAATATTTCTAGGTGTAAATATGCCTTGTATTGTGGTTGAAAAATCGGTAATCCACATGTTCACGGTCTTTAAACAATGTTTGTCGCAGCCGTGATGAATGTAATGTTTTCGGAACACGGAATGTCTCGGTGAGTGAAGCTCTGAAAAAAACAATTCTGCTGGATAGAACTCGCTTTAATTGAATGTTTTTGTGAAAATTTCATGATTTTCGAAGCTGGATGTTAGGAAAAACCTGCGAAAAAAGAATAACTACTTCTAGGTGTAAATATGCCTTGTATGGTGGATGAAAGATCGGTAATCCACATGCTAACAAATTTGTAGTGAATATTTGTCGAGTCCTTTATGCATGTAACATGTTCGTAACACGGAAATTCACAGCCAGGGAATTTATGTAAATTACATTTCCCTTGGTTAGAAATCACTCCAAGAGTTTTTCCCTGAGAAAACGGCCTGATTTTCCAAACTGGCATTAGGAAAAAGCTGCAAATTCAGAGTTAATCTCTCTAGTTGTAAATATGCCATGTATGGTGGATGAAAGTTCTGTAATCTACATGTTCACAACTCATTCGAGAAAGTTTGTTGAAACCTTGATGCATGTAGCGTGTTCGGAAAATGGAATGTCACTGTGAGGAAAACTGTGTAAATTACAACTCTATTGGGAAGTACTCGCTCCACGAGTATTTTTCTGCTAAATCTGCCTCCTTTTCACAACTGGTATTAGGAAAATCTTTCGACATTTGAGAAAATGCTTCAAATTGTCAACATGGCTTTTATGGTGGATGAAAGTTCGGTAATCCACATGGTAACAACCCTGTAGTGAATATTTGTCGAATCCGTGATGCATGAAGCGTGTTCGGAACACGGAATTTCACGATGACGGGTTCTATGTAAATTGCATGTCTATTGGGTAGAACTCGCTCCAAGTGGACTTTTATGTGGAAACTGCATGAGTTTAGAGACTGACATTAGGAGAACACTACTAAATCAGAATAAAATTTCTATGTATAAATATGCACTGTAACGTGTATTAAAGTTCGTTAATACACATGTTCACAACTCATTAAAGAATGTTTCTTGAATACGTGGTGCATGTAACGTGTTCAGAACATGGAATGTCACGGTGATTGAAAGTAGGGAAATTACCTATCTTTTGGGTAGAAATGGCTCCAAGAGCATTTTTCTGCCAAATCTGCCTCATTTTCAAAACTGGCTTTCAAACTAACGTGTGAAATCTGACAAAATTCTTCAAAGTGTCAGTAAGCCTTGTATGGTGGATGAAAGTGCTGCAATCCACTTGCTAACAACTCTGTAGTGAATATTTGTCGCATCCGAGATGCATGTAGCGTGTTCGGAACACGGAATTTGACGGTGAGCGAATCCATGTAAATTACATGTCTATTGGTTAGAACCCGCTCCAAGAGGTTTTTGCCGTGAAATCGGCCTCATTTTCGAAACTGGCGTTTGGAAAACTCTGTGAAATCACAGAAAATGCTTCTAAGCAACTATATGCCTTTTATATTGTGAAAGTCTTGTAATCCACATGCAAACAACACTGTAGTGTATTTTTGTCGAAGCTTATCTGCATGTAGCATGTTCGAAACACGTAAATTCACAGCGAGAGATTCTATGTAATTTACATATGTATTGGGTAGAAATCGCTCTAACAGTTTCCTCCTTTGAAAACTGCCTGATTTTCTAAACTGCTATTAGGAAATATCTGCGAACTCAGTGTTAATGTTTCTAGGTGTCAATATGCCTTGTATGGTGGATGAAAGTTCTGTAACACACATGTACACAACTCATTAAGAATGTTTGTCAAATCCGTGATGTGTGTAGCACGTTCAGAAAATGGACAGTCACGGTGACGAAGACTATATAAATTACATATCTCTTGGTTAGAACACGCTCCAGGAGCATTTTACTGAAAAATCTGCCTCAGTTTGGAAACTGGTGTTATGAAAACGCTGCAAAATCTGAGTAAAAGCTTTAAGGTGGCAATATGTCTTCAACGGGTTGTTAAAGATGTGTAATTCACATGCTAAGAACTCAGAAGTGAATATTTGTTGAATCCGTGGTGCATGGACCGTTTTCGGAACACGGAATGTTACGGTGAAGGTACCTATGAAAATGAGATGTCTATTGGACAGAACATGCACCAAGAGAATTTTTCTGCGAAAACTGACTGATTTTCGTAACTGTCGTTTTAGAAAACTGGCGAAATGTAAGTAAATGTTTCTAGGTGTAAATATGCCTTGTATTGTGGTTGAAAAATCGGTAATCAACATGCTCACGGTCATTAAATAATGTTTGTCGAAGCCGTGATGAATGTAATGTTTTCGGAACACGGAATGTCTCGGTGAGTGAAGCTCTGAAAATAACAATTCTGCTGGATAGAACTCGCTTGAATTGAATGTTTCTGTGAAAATTTCATGATTTTCGAAACTGGAGGCTAGGAAAAACCTGTGAAATCAGAATAACTACTTCTAGGTGTAAATATGCCTTTTATGGTGGATGAAAGTCCGGTAATCCACATGCAAACAAATTGGTAGTGAATATTTGTCGAGTCATTTATGCATGTAACATGTTCGGAACACGGAATTTCACGGCCAGGGAATTTAAGTAAATTACATTTCCCTTGGTTAGAAATCACTCCAAGAGTTTTTTCCTGAGAAATATGTCTGATTTTCGATACTGGCGTTAGGAAAAACCTGCGAACCCAGATTACTAGATTCTCGGTGTACATCTTCCTTTTATGGTGGATGATAGTTCGGTAATCCGCATGCTAACTAGTCTGTAGAAAATATTTGTCGAATCCGACTTACATGAAGTGTGTTCGGAACACAGAATATCACGGTGAGCGTATCTATGTAAAATAAATTTCTCTTGGGTAGAATTTGCTCTAAGAGTTTTTTCTGAGAAATCTGCCTCATTTTTGAAACTGGCGTTTGAAAATCTCTGCAAAATCAGAGAAAATGCTTCAAAGTGTCAATATGCCATGTATTGTGATGCAAGATCGTAAAACCACATGCAAACAAATCTGTGGTGAATATATTAAGAAAGCGTTATGCATGCATTGGTATCGTATCACGGAAAATCCCCGCAATGGAATCTATGTAAATTATACACCTATTGGTTAGAATTCGCTCCAAAAATTTTTCCCTGCGAAAACGGCCTGATTTTCCAAACTGGCATTAGGAAAAAGCTGCAAAATCAGAGTTAATGTTTCTAGATGTAAATATGCCATGTATGGTGGATGAAAGTTCTGTAATCTACATGTTCACAACTCATTCGAGAAAGTTTGTTGAAACCTTGATGTATGTAGCGTGTTCGGAAAATGGAACGTCACTGTGAGGGAAACTATATAAATTACATTCATATTGGGAAGTACTCGCTCCACGAGTATTTTTCTGCTAAATCTGCCACCTTTTCAAAACTGGCATTAGGAAAAAATTTCGAAATGTGAGAAAATGCTTCAAATTGACAACATGGCTTTATGGTGGTTGAAAGTTCGGTAATCCTTATGCTAACAACTCTGTAGTCAATATTTGTTGAATCCGTGATGCATGTAGCTTTTTCGGAACACGGAATTTCACGATGACGGGTTCTATGTAATTTGCATGTCTATTGGTTAGAACTCGCTCCAAGAGGATTTGTCTGTGGAAACTGCATGATTTTAGAGACTGACATTAGGAGAACACTACTAAATCAGAATAAAATTTCTATGTATAAATATGCACTGTAAAGTGGATTAAAGTTCGTTAATACACATGTACACAACTCATTAAAGAATGTTTTTTGTATCCGTGGTGCATTTAACGTGTTCAGAACGTGGAATGTCACGGGGATTGAAAGTAGGGAAATTAACTATCTTTTGGGTAGAAATGGATCCAAGAGCATTTTTCTGCCAAATCTACCTCATTTTCAAACCTGGCATTCAAACTAACGTGTGAAATCTGAGAAAATTCTTCAAAGTGTCAGTAAGCCTTGTATGGTGGATGAAAGTGCTGTAATCAACTTGCTAACACGTCTGTAGTGAATATTTGTCGCATCCGAGATGCATGTAGCGTGTTCGGAAGACGGAATTTGACGGTGAGCGAATCCATGTAAATTACATGTCTATTGGTTAAAACCCGCTCCAAGAGGTTTTTGCCGTGAAATCGGCCTCATTTTCGAAACTGGCGTTTGGAAAATTCTGTGAAATCACAGAAAATGCTTCTAAGAAGCTATATGCCTTCTATAGTGAGAATGTCCTCTAATCCACATGCAAAAAACACTGTAGTGTATTTTTGTCGAAAATTTTCTGTATGTAGCATGTTCGAAACACGTAATTTCACAGCAGGAGAATCTATGTAATTTACATATCTATTGGGTAGAACACGCTCCAACAGTTTTTTCCTTTGAAAACTGCCTGATTTTCGAAACTGCTATAAGGAAATATCTGCGAACTCAGTGTTAATGTTTCTAGGGGACAATATGCTTTGTATGGTGGATGAAAGTTGTGTAACACACATGTACACAACTCATTAAGAATGTTTGTCAAATCCGTGATGTGTGTAGCGCGTTCGGAAAATGGACTGTCATGGTGAGGCAAACTATGTAAATTACATATCTATTGGTTAGAACACGCTCCAGGAGCATTTTACTGAAAAATCTGCCTCAGTTTTGAAACTGGGGTTACGAAAACGCTTCAAAATCTGAGTAAATGCTTTAACGTGACAATATGTCTTCAACGGGTTTTTAAAGATGTGTAATTCAAATGCTAAGAACTCAGCAGTTAATATTTGTTGAATCCGTGGTGCATGGACCGTTTTCGGAACACGGAATGTTACGGTGAAGGTATCTATGAAAATGAGATGTCTATTGGATAGAACATGCACCAAGAGTATTTTTCTGCGAAAACTGCCTGATTTTCGTAACTGACGTTAGGAAAACCGGCGAAATCTAAGTAAATATTTCTAGGTGTAAATATGCTTTGTATTGTGGTTGAAAAATCGGTAATCCACATGTTCACGGTCTTTAAACAATGTTTGTCGCAGCCGTGATGAATGTAATGTTTTCGGAACACGGAATGTCTCGGTGAGTGAAGCTCTGAAAAAAACAATTCTGCTGGATAGAACTCGCTTTAATTGAATGTTTTTGTGAAAATTTCATGATTTTCGAAGCTGGATGTTAGGAAAAACCTGCGAAAAAAGAATAACTACTTCTAGGTGTAAATATGCCTTGTATGGTGGATGAAAGTGCGGTAATCCACATGCTAACAAATTTGTAGTGAATATTTGTCGAGTCCTTTATGCATGTAACATGTTCGTAACACGGAAATTCACAGCCAGGGAATTTATGTAAATTACATTTCCCTTGGTTAGAAATCACTCCAAGAGTTTTTTCCTGAGAAATCTTCCTGATTTTTGAAACTGGCGTTAGGAAAAACCTGCGAACCCTTATTGCTAGATTCTCGGTGTACATCTGCCTTTTATGCTGAATGAAAGTTCGGTAATCCGCATGCTAACTAGTCTGTAGAGAATATTTGTCGAATCCGATATAAATGAAGTGTTTTCGGAACACAGAATATCACGGTGAGCCAATCTATGTAAAATACATATCTCTTGGGTAGAATTTGCTCTAAGAGTTTTTTCTGAGAAATCTGCCTCATTTTTGAACCTGGCGTTTGAAAATCTCTGCAAAGTCAGAGAAAATGCTTCAAAGTGTCTATATGCCTTGTATTGTGATGCAAGATCGTAAAACCACATGCAAACAAATCTGTGGTGAATATTTTTAGAAAGCATTATGCATGCAGTGGGTTCGTATCACGGAAAATCCCGGCGATGGAATCTATGTAAATTACACACCTATTGGTTAGAATTCGCTCCAAAAAATTTTCCCTGAGAAAACGGCCTGATTTTCCAAACTGGCATTAGGAAAATGCTGCAAATTCAGAGTTAATCTCTCTAGTTGTAAATATGCCATGTATGGTGGATGAAAGTTCTGTAATCTACATGTTCACAACTCATTCGAGAAAGTTTGTTGAAACCTTGATGCATGTAGCGTGTTCGGAAAATGGAATGTCACTGTGAGGGAAACTATGTAAATTACAACTCTATTGGGAAGTACTCGCTCCACGAGTATTTTTCTGCTAAATCTGCCTCCTTTTCAAAACTGGCATTAGGAAAATTTTTCGAAATTTGAGAAAATGCTTCAAATTGTCAACATGGCTTTTATGGTGGATGAAAGTTCGGTAATCCACATGGTAACAACTCTGTAGTGAATATTTGTCGAATCCGTGATGCATGTAGCGTGTTCGGAACACGGAATTTCACGATGACGGGTTCTATGTAAATTGCATGTCTATTGGGTAGAACTCGCTCCAAGTGGACTTTTATGTGGAAACTGCATGAGTTTAGAGACTGACATTAGGAGAACACTACTAAATCAGAATAAAATTTCTATGTATAAATATGCACTGAAAGATGTATTAAAGTTCGTTAATACACATGTTCACAACTCATTAAAGAATGTTTCTTGAATACGTGGTGCATGTAACGTGTTCAGAACATGGAATGTCACGGTGATTGAAAGTAGGGAAATTACCTATCTTTTGGGTAGAAATGGCTCCAAGAGCATTTTTCTGCCAAATCTGCCTCATTTTCAAACCTGGCATTCAAACTAACGTGTGAAATCTGAGAAAATTCTTCAAAGTGTCAGTAAGCCTTGTATGGTGGATGAAAGTGCTGCAATCCACTTGCTAACAACACTGAAGTGAATATTTGTCGCATCCGAGATGCATGTAGCGTGTTCGGAACACGGAATTTGACGGTGAGCGAATCCATGTAAATTACATGTCTATTGGTTAGAACCCGCTCCAAGAGGTTTTTGCCGTGAAATCGGACTCATTTTCGAAACTGGCGTTTGGAAAACTCTGTGAAATCACAGAAAATGCTTCTAAGCAACTCTATGCCTTTTATATTGTGAAAGTCTTGTAATCCACATGCAAACAACACTGTAGTGTATTTTTGTCGAAGCTTATCTGCATGTAGCATGTTCGAAACACGTAAATTCACAGCGAGAGAATCTATGTAATTTACATATGTATTGGGTAGAAATCGCTCCAACAGTTTCCTCCTTTGAAAACTGCCTGATTTTCTAAACTGCTATTAGGAAATATCTGCGAACTCAGTGTTAATGTTTCTAGGTGTCAATATGCCTTGTATGGTGGATGAAAGTTCTGTAACACACATGTACACAACTCATTAAGAATGTTTGTCAAATCCGTGATGTGTGTAGCGCGTTCAGAAAATGGACTGTCACGGTGACGAAGACTATATAAATTACATATCTATTGGTTAGAACACGCTCCAGGAGCATTTTACTGAAAAATCTGCCTCAGTTTGGAAACTGGTGTTATGAAAACGCTGCAAAATCTGAGTAAAAGCTTTAAGGTGACAATATGCCTTCAACGGGTTGTTAAAGAAGTGTAATTCACATGCTAAGAATTCAGAAGTGAATATTTGTTGAATCCGTGGTGCATGGATCATTTTCGGAACGCGGAATGTTACCGTGAAGGTATCTATGAAAATGAGATGTCTATGGGATAGAACATGCACCAAGAGAATTTTTCTGCGAAAACTGCCTGATTTTCGTAACTGACGTTAGGAAAATCGGCGAAATCTAAGTAAATGTTTCTAAGTGTAAATATGCCTTGTACTGTGGTTCAAAAATCGGTAATCCACATGCTCATGGTCATTAAATAATGTTTGTTGAAGCCGTGATGTATGTAACGTTTTCAGAACACGGAATGTCTCGGTGAGTGAAGCTCTGAAAATAACAATTCTGCTGGATAGAACTCGCTTGAATTGAATGTTTCTGTGAAAATTTCATGATTTTCGAAACTGGATGATAGGAAAAACCTGCGAAATCAGAATAACTATTTCTAGGTATAAATATGTCTTGTATGGTGGATGAAAGTTCGGTAATCCACATGCTCACACTCATTAAAGAATGTTTGTCGAACTCGTGATGCATGCAAAGTGTTCGGAATACGGAATGTCATAGTGAAGGTAACAATGTAAGTTACATGTCTATTGGGTAGAACTCGCTTGAAGAGAATTTTTTTTGCGAAATGTGCCTCATTTTGAAAACTGCCATTAGGAGAAACCTGTGAAATCTGAGAAAATGCTTCTAAGTGTCAATATGCCTTGACTGGTGAATGAAATTCCGGTAATCCACATGTTAATAACAGTGTAGTAATCATTTTTTAAACCGTGATTCATGTAGCGC
Organism: Camelus bactrianus; assembly: GCF_048773025.1. NCBI lineage: Eukaryota > Metazoa > Chordata > Mammalia > Artiodactyla > Camelidae > Camelus > Camelus bactrianus. The sequence continues at coordinate 150,881,041 of NC_133541.1, forward strand.
TTTTGGAAAATGGAATTTCACGGTAATGAAAATATGTAAATTACAATTCTATTGAGTAGAACGAGCTAGAAGAGAATTTTTCTGCGAACATTGCATGATTATCGAATCTGAAGTTTGGAAAAAGCTGCAAAAAAGGAGTAAATATTTGCAGGTGTAAGTGTGCCATTATGTTGCAAGAAAGTTCAGTAATACACATATTCACAACATATTAAAGAATCTTTTTCTAATCCGTGATGCATATTACGTGTTCATAACGTGGAATTTCACGGTGATTGAAAAAATGTAAATTATTTCTCTATTGGATAGAACTCGCTCCGAGAGTGTTTTTCTGTGAAAACTTCGTCATTTTTAAACCTGGCGTTTAGAAACCGCTGCAAAATCTGAGAAAATACTTCTAAGAATCAATATTCAATGTATTGTGATGAAAGATCATTAATCCACATGCTACCAAATTTGTAGTGATTGTTTGTCGAATCCTTTATGCATGTAACATGTTCGGAACACGGAATTTCACGGCCAGGGAATTTATGTAAATTACATTTCCCTTGGTTAGAAATCACTCCAAGAGATTTTTCCTGAGAAATCGGCCTGATTTTGAAACCTGGTTTTAGGAAATATCTGCGAACCCAGATTACTAGATTCTCGGTGTACATCTGCCTTTTATGGTGGATGAAAGTTCGGTAATCCGGATGCTAACTACTCTGTAGTGAATATTTGTCGAATCCGAGATACGTGAAGTGTGTTCGGAACACAGAATATCACGGTGAGCCAATCTATATAAAATACATGTCTCTTGGGTAGAATTTGCTCTAAGAGTTTTTTCTGAGAAATCTGCCTCATTTTTGTACCTGGCGTTTGAAAATCTCTGCAAAATCTGGGAAAATTATTCAAAGTGTCAATATGCTTTTATTGTGATGCAAGATCGTAAAACCACATGCAAACAAATCTGTGGTGAATATTTTTAGAAAGCATTATGCATGCAGTGGGATCGTATCACGGAAAATCCCGGCGGTGGAATCTATGTAAATTACACACCTATTGGTTAGAATTTACTCCAAAAATTTTTCCCTGAGAAAACGGCCTGATTTTCCAAACTGGCATTAGGAAAAAGCTGCAAATTCAGAGTTAATGTTTCTAGTGGTAAATATGCCATGTATGGTGGATGAAAGTTCTGTAATCTACATGTTCACAACTCATCAGAGAAAGTTTGTTGAAACCTGGATGCATGTAGCGTGTTCGGAAAATGGAATGTCACTGTGAGGGAAACTATGTAAATTACATTTCTATTGGGAAGTACTCGCTCCACGAGAATTTTTCTGCGAATCTGCCTCCTTTTCAAAACTGGCATTAGGAAAAACTTTCGAAATGTGAGAAAATGCTTCAAATTGTCAACATGGCTTTTATGGTGGATGAAAGTTCGGTAATCCTTATGCTAACAACTCTGTAGTGAATATTTGCGAATCCGTGATGCATGTAGCTTTTTCGGAACACGGAATTTCACGATGACGGGTTCTATGTAAATTGCATGTCTATTGGGTAGAACTCGCTCCAAGAGGATTTTTCTGTGGAAACTGCATGATTTTAGAGACTGACATTAGGAGAATACTACTAAATCAGAATAAAATTTCTATGTATAAATATGCACTGTATGGTGGATTGAAGTACGTTAATACACATGTACACAACTCATTAAAGAATGTTTTTTGAATCCGTGGTGCATGTAACGTGTTCAGAACACGGAATGTCACGGTGATTGGAAGTAGGGAAATTACCTATCTTTTGGGTAGAACTGGCTCCAAGAGCATTTTTCTGCCAAATCTGCCTCATTTTCAAAACTGGCGTTCAAACTCACGTGTGAAATCTGAGAAAATTCTTCAAAGTGTCATTAAGGTTTTTATGGTGGATGAAAGTGCTGTAATCCACTTGCTAACAACTCTGTAGTGAATATATGTCACACCCAAGATGCATGTAGCGTGTTCGGAACATGGAATTTGATGGTGAGCTTATCCATGTAAATTACATGTCTATTAGTTAGAACACGCTCCAAGAGATTTTTGCTGTGAAATCTGCCTCATTTTCGAAACTGGCATTTGGAAAACTCTGTGAAATCACAGAAAATGCTTCTATGCATCTATAGGCCTTATATACTGAGAAAGTCCTTTAGTCCACATGCAAACAACTCTGTAGTGTATTTTTGTCGAAACTTTTCTGCATGTAGCATGTTCGAAACACGTAAGTTCACAGCAGGAATATCGATGTAAATTACATATCCATTGGGTAGAACACGCTCCAAATGTTTTTTCCTTTGGAACTGCCTGATTTTCGTTACTGCTATTAGGAAATGTCTGAGAAATAAGTGTTAATGTTTCTAGGTGTCAATATGCCTTGTATGGTGGATGAAAGTTGTGTAACAGACATGTACACAACTCATTAAGAATGTTTGTCAAATCCGTTTTGTGTGTAGCGCGTTCGGAACATGGACTGTCACGGTGACGGAAACTATATAAATTACATATCTATCGGTTAGAACACGCTCCAGGAGCATTTTACTGAAACATCTGCCTCAGTTTGGAAACTGTTGTTGTGAAAACGCTTCAAAATCTGAGTAAAAGCTTTAAGGTGACAATATGTCTTCACCGGGTTGTTAAAGATGTGTAATTCACATGCTAAGAACTCAGCAGTGAATATTTGTTGAATCCGTGCTGCATGGACCATTTTCGGAACACCGAATATTACGGTGAAGGTACCTATGAAAATGAGATGTCTATTGGACACAACATGCACCAAGAGAATTTTTCAGCGAAAACTGACTGATTTTCGTAACTGTCATTTGGAAAACCGGCGAAATGTAAGTAAATGTTTCTAGGTGTAAATATGCCTTGTATTGTGGTTGAAAAATCGGTAATCAACATGCTCACGGTCATTAAATAATGTTTGTCGAAGCCGTGATGAATGTAATGTTTTCGGAACACGGAATGTCTCGGTGAGTGAAGCTCTGAAAATAACAATTCTGCTGGATAGAACTCGCTTGAATTGAATGTTTCTGTGAAAATTTCATGATTTTCGAAACTGGAGGCTAGGAAAAACCTGTGAAATCAGAATAACTACTTCTAGGTGTAAATATGCCTTGTATGGTGGATGAAAGTCCGGTAATCCACATGCAAACAAATTGGTAGTGAATATTTGTCGAGTCATTTATGCATGTAACATGTTCGGAACACGGAATTTCACGGCCAGGGAATTTAAGTAAATTACATTTCCCTTGGTTAGAAATCACTCCAAGAGTTTTTTCCTGAGAAATATGCCTGATTTTCGATAATGGTGTTAGGAAAAACCTGCGAACCCAGATTACTAGATTCTCGGTGTACATCTTCCTTTTATGGTGGATGATAGTTCGGTAATCCGCATGCTAACTAGTCTGTAGAAAATATTTGTCGAATCCGACTTACATGAAGTGTGTTCGGAACACAGAATATCACGGTGAGCGTATCTATGTAAAATACATTTCTCATGGGGAGAATTTGCTCTAAGAGTTTTTTCTGAGAAATCTGCCTCATTTTTGAACCTGGCGTTTGAAAACCTCTGCAAAATCAGAGAAAATGCTTCAAAGTGTCAATATGCATTGTATTGTAATGCAAGATCGTAAAACCACATGCAAACAATTCTGTGGTGAATATTTTTAGAAAGCGTTATGCATGCAGTGGGATCGTATCACGGAAAATCCCGGCGGTGGAATCTATGTAAATTACACACCTATTGGTTAGAATTTACTCCAAAAATTTTTCCCTGAGAAAACGGCCTGATTTTCAAAACTGGCATTAGGAAAAAGCTGCAAATTCAGAGTTAATGTTTCTACTTGTAAATATGCCATGTATGGTGGATGAAAGTTCTGTAATCTACATGTTCACAACTCATTCGAGAAAGTTTGTTGAAACCTTGATGCATGTAGCGTGTTTGGAAAATGGAATGTCACTTTGAGGGAAACTATGTAAATTACAATTCTATTGGGAAGTACTCGCTCCACGAGGATTTTTCTGCGAATCTGCCTCCTTTTCAAAACTGGCATTAGGAAAATCTTTCGAAATGTGAGAAAATGCTTCAAATTGTCAACATGGCTTTTATGGTGGATGAAAGTTCGGTAATCCTTATGCTAACAACTCTGTAGTCAATATTTGTTGAATCCGTGATGCATGTAGCTTTTTCGGAACACGGAATTTCACGATGACGGGTTCTATGTAAATTGCATGTCTATTGGGTAGAACTCGCTCCAAGAGGATTTTTCTGTGGAAACTGCATGATTTTAGAGACTGACATTAGGAGAATTCTACTAAATCAGAATAAAATTTCTATGTATAAATATGCACTGTAATGTGGATTAAAGTTCGTTAATACACATGTACACAACTCATTAAAGAATGTTTTTTGAATCCGTGGTGCATGTAACGTGTTCAGAACATGGAATGTCACGGTGATTGGAAGTAGGGAAATTACCTATCTTTTGGGTAGAACTGGCTCCAAGAGCATTTTTCTGCCAAATCTGGCTCATTTTCAAAACTGGCTTTCAAAATAATGTGTGAAATCTGAGAAAATTCTTCAAAGTGTCAGTAAGCCTTGTATGCTGGATGAAAGTGCTGTCATCCACTTGCTAACAACTCTGTAGTGAATATTTGTCGCATCCGAGATGCATGTAGCGTGTTCGGAAGACGGAATTTGACGGTGAGCGAATCCATGTAAATTACAAGTCAATTGGTTAGAACCCGCTCCAAGAGGTTTTTGCCGTGAAATCGGCCTCATTTTCGAAACTGGCGTTTGGAAATCTGTGTGAAATCACAGAAAATGCTTCTAAGAAGCTATATGCCTTCTATAGTGAGAAAGTCCTGTAATCCACATGCAAACAACTCTGTAGTGTATTTTTGTCGAATATTTTCTGCATGTAGCATGTTCGAAACACGTAATTTCACAGCGGGAGATTGTATGTAATTTACATATTTATTGGGTAGAACAGGCTCCAAAAGTTTTTTCCTTTGAAAACTGCCTGATTTTCGAAAATGCTTTTAGGAAATATCTGCGAACTCAGTGTTAAAGTTTCTAGGTGTCAATATGCCTTGTATGGTGGATGAAAGTTGTGTAACACACATGTACACAACTCATTAAGAATGTTTGTCAAATCCGTGTTGTGTGTAGCGCGTTCGGAAAATGGACTGTCATGGTGATGCAAACTATAAAATTACATATCTATTGGTTAGAACACACTCCAGGAGCATTTTACTGAAAAATCTGCCTGTTTGGAAACTGGTGTTATGAAAACGCTGCAAAATCTGAGTAAAAGCTTTAAGGTGGCAATATGTCTTCAACGGGTTGTTAAAGATGTGTAATTCACATGCTAAGAACTCAGAAGTGAATATTTCTTGAATCCGTGGTGCATGGACCGTTTTCGGAACACGGAATGTTACGGTGAACGTACCTATGAAAATGAGATGTCTATTGGACAGAACATGCACCAAGAGAATTTTTCTGCGAAAACTGACTGATTTTCGTAACTGTCATTTTAGAAAACTGGCGAAATGTAAGTAAATGTTTCTAGGTGTAAATATGCCTTGTATTGTGGTTGAAAAATCGGTAATCAACATGCTCACGGTCATTAAATAATGTTTGTCGAAGCCGTGATGAATGTAATGTTTTCGGAACACGGAATGTCTTGGTAAGTGAAGCTCTGAAAATAACAATTCTGCTGGATAGAACTCGCTTGAATTGAATGTTTCTGTGAAAATTTCATGATTTTCGAAACTGGAGGCTAGGAAAAACCTGTGAAATCAGAATAACTACTTCTAGGTGTAAATATGCCTTGTATGGTGGATGAAAGTCCGGTAATCCACATGCAAACAAATTGGTAGTGAATATTTGTCGAGTCATTTATGCATGTAACATGTTCGGAACACGGAATTTCACGGTCAGGGAATTTAAGTAAATTACATTTCCCTTGGTTAGAAATCACTCCAAGAGTTTTTTCCTGAGAAATATGCCTGATTTTCGATACTGGCGTTAGGAAAAACCTGTGAACCCAGATTACTAGATTCTCGGTGTACATCTTCCTTTTATGGTGGATGATAGTTCGGTAATCCGCATGCTAACTAGTCTGTAGAAAATATTTGTCGAATCCGACTTACATGAAGTGTGTTCGGAACACAGAATATCACGGTGAGCGTATCTATGTAAAATAAATTTCTCTTGGGTAGAATTTGCTCTAAGAGTTTTTTCTAGAAATCTGCCTCATTTTTGAAACTGGCGTTTGAAAATCTCTGCAAAATCAGAGAAAATGCTTCAAAGTGTCAATATGCCTTGTATTGTGATGCAAGATCGTAAAACCACATGCAAACAATTCTGTGGTGAATATATTAAGAAAGCGTTATGCATGCATTGGGATCGTATCACGGAAAATCCCCGCAATGGAATCTATGTAAATTATACACCTATTGGTTAGAATTCGCTCCAAAAATTTTTCCCTGCGAAAACGGCCTGATTTTCCAAACTGGCATTAGGAAAAAGCTGCAAAATCAGAGTTAATGTTTCTAGATGTAAATATGCCATGTATGGTGGATGAAAGTTCTGTAATCTACATGTTCACAACTCATTCGAGAAAGTTTGTTGAAACCTTGATGTATGTAGCGTGTTCGGAAAATGGAATGTCACTGTGAGGGAAACTATATAAATTACATTCATATTGGGAAGTACTCGCTCCACGAGTATTTTTCTGCTAAATCTGCCACCTTTTCAAAACTGGCATTAGGAAAAAAATTCGAAATGTGAGAAAATGCTTCAAATTGTCAACATGGCTTTTATGGTGTTTGAAAGTTCGGTAATCCATATGCTAACATCTCTGTAGTCAATATTTGTTGAATCCGTGATGCATGTAGCTTTTTCAGAACACGGAATTTCACGATGACGGGTTCTATGTAATTTGCATGTCTATTGGGTAGAACTCGCTCCAAGAGGATTTTTCTGTGGAAACTGCATGATTTTAGAGACTGACATTAGGAGAACACTACTAAATCAGAATAAAATTTCTATGTATAAATATGCACTGTAAGGTGGATTAAAGTTCGTTAATACACATGTACACAACTCTTTAAAGAATGTTTTTTGTATCCGTGGTGCATTTAACGTGTTCAGAACGTGGAATATCACGGGGATTGAAAGTAGGGAAATTACCTATCTTTTGGGTAGAAATGGATCCAAGAGCATTTTTCTGCCAAATGTGGCTCATTTTCAAACCTGGCATTCAAACTAACGTTTGAAATCTGAGAAAATTTTTCAAAGTGTCAGTAAGCTTTGTATGGTGGATGAAAGTGCTGTAATCAACTTGCTGACACTTCTGTAGTGAATATTTGTCGCATCCGAGATGCATGTAGCGTGTTCGGAACAGGGATTTCGACGGTGAGCGAATCCATGTAAATTACATGTCTATTGGTTAAAACCCGCTCCAAGAGGTTTTTGTCGTGAAATCGGCCTCATTTTCGAAAGTGGCGTTTGGAAAATTCTGTGAAATCACAGAAAATGCTTCTAAGAAGCTATATGCCTTCTATAGTGAGAATGTCCTCTAATCCACATGCAAACAACACTGTAGTGTATTTTTGTCGAAAATTTTCTGTATGTAGCATGTTCGAAACACGTAATTTCACAGCAGGAGAATCTATGTAATTTACATATCTATTGGGTAGAACACGCTCCAACAGATTTTTCCTTTGAAAACTGCCTGATATTCGAAACTGCTGTAAGGAAATATCTGCGAACTCAGTGTTAAGGTTTCTAGATGTCAATATGCCTTGTATGGTGGATGAAAGTTGTGTAACACACATGTACACAACTCATTAAGAATGTTTGTCAAATCCAAGATGTGTGTAGCGCGTTCGGAAAATGGACTGTCATGGTGAGGCAAACTATGTAAATTACATATCTATTGGTTAGAACACGCTCCAGGAGCATTTTACTGAAAAATCTGCCTCAGTTTTGAAACTGGGGTTATGAAAACGCTGCAAAATCTGAGTAAATGCTTTAACGTGACAATATGTCTTCAACGGGTTTTTAAAGATGTGTAATTCAAATGCTAAGAACTCAGCAGTGAATATTTGTTGAATCCGTGGTGCATGGACCGTTTTCGGAACACGGAATGTTACGGTGAAGGTATCTATGAAAATGAGATGTCTATTGGATAGAACATGCACCAAGAGTATTTTTCTGCGAAAACTGCCTGATTTTCGTAACTGACATTAGGAAAACCGGCGAAATCTAAGTAAATATTTCTAGGTGTAAATATGCCTTGTATTGTGGTTGAAAAATCGGTAGTCCACATGTTCACGGTCTTTAAAGAATGTTTGTCGCAGCCGTGATGAATGTAATGTTTACGGAACACGGAATGTCTCGGTGAGTGAAGCTCTGAAAAAAACAATTCTGCTGGATAGAACTCGCTTTAATTGAATGTTTTTGTGAAAATTTCATGATTTTCGAAGCTGGATGTTAGGAAAAACCTGCGAAAAAAGAATAACTACTTCTAGGTGTAAATATGCATTGTATGGTGGATGAAAGAGTGGTAATCCACATGCTAACAAATTTGTAGTGAATATTTGTCGAGTCCTTTATGCATGTAACATGTTCGTAACACGGAAATTCACAGCCAGGGAATTTATGTAAATTACATTTCCCTTGGTTAGAAATCACTCCAAGAGTTTTTTCCTGAGAAATCGTCCTGATTTTTGAAACTGGCGTTAGGAAAAACCTGCGAACCCTTATTGCTAGATTCTCGGTGTACATCTGCCTTTTATGCTGAATGAAAGTTCGGTAATCCGCATGCTAACTAGTCTGTAGAGAATATTTGTCGAATCCGATATAAATGAAGTGTGTTCGGAAAACAGAATATCACGGTGAGCCAATCTATGTAAAATACATATCTCTTGGGTAGAATTTGCTCTAAGAGTTTTTTCTGAGAAAACTGCCTCATTTTTGAACCTGGCGTTTGAAAATCTCTGCAAAGTCAGAGAAAATGCTTCAAAGTGTCTATATGCCTTGTATTGTGATGCAAGATCGTAAAAGCACATGCAAACAAATCTGTGGTGAATATTTTTAGAAATCATTATGCATGCAGTGGGTTCGTATCACGGAGAGTCCCGGAGATGGAATCTATGTAAATTACACACCTATTGGTTAGAATTCGCTCCAAAAAATTTTCCCTGAGAAAACGGCCTGATTTTCCAAACTGGCATTAGGAAAAATCTGCAAATTCAGAGTTAATGTTTTTACTTGTAAATATGCCATATATGGTGGATGAAAGTTCTGTAATCTACATGTTCACAACTCATTCGAGAAAGTTTGTTGAAACCTTGATGCATGTAGCGTGTTCGGAAAATGAAATGTCACTGTGAGGGAAACTATGTAAATTACAACTCTATTGGGAAGTACTCGCTCCACGAGTATTTTTCTGCTAAATCTGCCTCCTTTTCAAAACTGGCATTAGGAAAATCTTTCGTAATTTGAGAAAATGCTTCAAATTATCAACATGGATTTATGGTGGATGAAAGTTCGGTAATCCACATGGTAACAACTCTGTAGTGAATATTTGTCGAATCCGTGATGCATGTAGCGTGTTTCGAACACGGAATTTCACGATGACGGGTTCTATGTAAATTGCATGTCTATTGGGTAGAACTCGCTCCAAGTGGACTTTTATGTGGAAACTGCATGAGTTTAGAGACTGACATTAGGAGAACACTACTAAATCAGAATAAAATTTCTATGTATAAATATGCACTGTAAGGTGTATTAAAGTTCGTTAATACACATGTTCACAACTCATTAAAGAATGTTTCTTGAATACGTGGTGCATGTAACGTGTTCAGAACATGGAATGTCACGGTGATTGAAAGTAGGGAAATTACCTATCTTTTGAGTAGAACTGGCTCCAAGAGCATTTTTCTGCCAAATCTGCCTCATTTTCAAAACTGGCTTTCAAACTAACGTGTGAAATCTGAGAAAATTCTTCAAAGTGTCAGTAAGCCTTGTATGGTGGATGAAAGTGCTGCAATCCACTTGCTAACAACTCTGAAGAGAATATTTGTCGCATCCGAGATGCATGTAGCGTGTTCGGAACACGGAATTTGACGGTGAGCGAATCCATGTAAATTACATGTCTATTGGTTAGAACCCGCTCCAAGAGGTTTTTGCCGTGAAATCGGCCTCATTTTCGAAACTGGCATTTGGAAAACTCTGTGAAATCACAGAAAATGCTTCTAAGCAACTATATGCCTTTTATATTGTGAAAGTCTTGTAATCCACATGCAAACAACACTGTAGTGTATTTTTGTCGAAGCTTATCTGCATGTAGCATGTTCGAAACACGTAAATTCACAGCGAGAGAATCTATGTAATTTACATATCTATTGGGTAGAAATCGCTCCAACAGTTTCCTCCTTTGAAAACTGCCTGATTTTCGAAAATGCTTTTAGGAAATATCTGCGAACTCAGTGTTAATGTTTCTAGGTGTCAATATGCCTTGTATGGTGGATGAAAGTTCTGTAACACACATGTACACAACTCATTAAGAATGTTTGTCAAATCCGTGATGTGTGTAGCACGTTCAGAAAATGGACTGTCACGGTGACGAAGACTATATAAATTACATATCTATTGGTTAGAACACGCTCCAGGAGCATTTTACTGAAAAATCTGCCTCAGTTTGGAAACTGGTGTTATGAAAACGCTGCAAAATCTGAGTAAAAGCTTTAAGGTGACAATATGCCTTCAACGGGTTGTTAAAGAAGTGTAATTCACATGCTAAGAATTCAGAAGTGAATATTTGTTGAATCCGTGGTGCATGGATCGTTTTCGGAACACGGAATGTTACCGTGAAGGTATCTATGAAAATGAGATGTCTATGGGATAGAACATGCACCAAGAGAATTTTTCTGCGAAAACTGCCTGATTTTCGTAACTGACGTTAGGAAAATCGGCGAAATCTAAGTAAATGTTTCTAAGTGTAAATATGCCTTGTACTGTGGTTCAAAAATCGGTAATCCACATGCTCATGGTCATTAAATAATGTTTGTTGAAGCCGTGATGTATGTAACGTTTTCAGAACACGGAATGTCTCGGTGAGTGAAGCTCTGAAAATAACAATTCTGCTGGATAGAACTCGCTTGAATTGAATGTTTCTGTGAAAATTTCATGATTTTCGAAACTGGATGATAGGAAAAACCTGCGAAATCAGAATAACTATTTCTAGGTATAAATATGTCTTGTATGGTGGATGAAAGTTCGGTAATCCACATGCTCACACTCATTAAAGAATGTTTGTCGAACTCGTGATGCATGCAAAGTGTTCGGAATACGGAATGTCATAGTGAAGGTAACAATGTAAGTTACATGTCTATTGGGTAGAACTCGCTTGAAGAGAATTTTTTTGCGAAATGTGCCTCATTTTGAAAACTGCCATTAGGAGAAACCTGTGAAATCTGAGAAAATGCTTCTAAGTGTCAATATGCCTTGACTGGTGAATGAAAGTCCGGTAATCCACATGTTAATAACAGTGTAGTAATCATTTTTTAAACCGTGATTCATGTAGCGCTTTTGGAAAATGGAATTTCACGGTAATGAAAATATGTAAATTACAATTCTATTGAGTAGAACGAGCTAGAAGAGAATTTTTCTGCGAACATTGCATGATTATCGAATCTGAAGTTTGGAAAAAGCTGCAAAAAAGGAGTAAATATTTGCAGGTGTAAGTGTGCCATTATGTTGCAAGAAAGTTCAGTAATACACATATTCACAACATATTAAAGAATCTTTTTCTAATCCGTGATGCATATTACGTGTTCATAACGTGGAATTTCACGGTGATTGAAAAAATGTAAATTATTTCTCTATTGGATAGAACTCGCTCCGAGAGTGTTTTTCTGTGAAAACTTCGTCATTTTTAAATCTGGCATTTAGAAAACGCTGTAAAATCTGAGAAAATACTTCTAAGAATCAATATTCAATGTATTGTGATGAAAGTTCATTAATCCACATGCTACCAAATTTGTAGTGATTGTTTGTCGAATCCTTTATGCATGTAACATGTTCAGAACACGGAATTTCACGGCCAGGGAATTTATGTAAATTACATTTCCCTTGGTTAGAAATCACTCCAAGAGATTTTTCCTGAGAAATCGGCCTGATTTTGAAACCTGGTTTTAGGAAATATCTGCGAACCCAGATTACTAGATTCTCGGTGTACATCTGCCTTTTATGGTGGATGAAAGTTCGGTAATCCGCATGCTAACTACTCTGTAGTGAATATTTGTCGAATCCGAGATACGTGAAGTGTGTTCGGAACACAGAATATCACGGTGAGCCAATCTATATAAAATACATGTCTCTTGGGTAGAATTTGCTCTAAGAGTTTTTTCTGAGAAATCTGCCTCATTTTTGTACCTGGCGTTTGAAAATCTCTGCAAAATCTGGGAAAATTATTCAAAGTGTCAATATGCTTTTATTGTGATGCAAGATCGTAAAACCACATGCAAACAAATCTGTGGTGAATATTTTTAGAAAGCATTTTGCATGCAGTGGGATCGTATCACGGAAAATCCCGGCGATGGAATCTATGTAAATTACACACCTATTGGTTAGAATTTACTCCAAAAATTTTTCCCTGAGAAAACGGCCTGATTTTCCAAACTGGCTTTAGGAAAAAGCTGCAAATTCAGAGTTAATGTTTCTAGTGGTAAATATGCCATGTATGGTGGATGAAAGTTCTGTAATCTACATGTTCACAACTCATCCGAGAAAGTTTGTTGAAACCTTGATGCATGTAGCGTGTTCGGAAAATGGAATGTCACTGTGAGGGAAACTATGTAAATTACATTTCTATTGGGAAGTACTCGCTCCACGAGAATTTTTCTGCGAATCTGCCTCCTTTTCAAAACTGGCATTAGGAAAAACTTTCGAAATGTGAGAAAATGCTTCAAATTGTCAACATGGCTTTTATGGTGGATGAAAGTTTGGTAATCCTTATGCTAACAACTCTGTAGTGAATATTTGCGAATCCGTGATGCATGTAGCTTTTTCGGAACACGGAATTTCACGATGACGGGTTCTATGTAAATGGCATGTCTATTGGGTAGAACTCGCTCCAAGAGGATTTTTCTGTGGAAACTGCATGACTTTAGAGACTGACATTAGGAGAATACTACTAAATCAGAATAAAATTTCTATGTATAAATATGCACTGTATGGTGGATTGAAGTACGTTAATACACATGTACACAACTCATTAAAGAATGTTTTTTGAATCCGTGGTGCATGTAACGTGTTCAGAACACGGAATATCACGGTGATTGGAAGTAGGGAAATTACCTATCTTTTGGGTAGAACTGGCTCCAAGAGCATTTTTCTGCCAAATCTGCCTCATTTTCAAAACTGGCGTTCAAACTCACGTGTGAAATCTGAGAAAATTCTTCAAAGTGTCATTAAGGTTTTTATGGTGGATGAAAGTGCTGTAATCCACTTGCTAACAACTCTGTAGTGAATATATGTCACACCCAAGATGCATGTAGCGTGTTCGGAACATGGAATTTGATGGTGAGCTTATCCATGTAAATTACATGTCTATTAGTTAGAACACGCTCCAAGAGATTTTTGCTGTGAAATCTGCCTCATTTTCGAAACTGGCATTTGGAAAACTCTGTGAAATCACAGAAAATGCTTCTATGCATCTATAGGCCTTATATACTGAGAAAGTCCTTTAGTCCACATGCAAGAAACTCTCTAGTGTATTTTTGTCGAAAGTTTTCTGCATGTAGCATGTTCGAAACACGTAAGTTCACAGCAGGAATATCGATGTAAATTACATATCCATTGGGTAGAACACGCTCCAAATATTTTTTCCTTTGGAACTGCCTGATTTTCGTTACTGCTATTAGGAAATGTCTGCGAAATCAGTGTTAAAGTTTCTAGGTGTCAATATGCCTTGTATGGTGGATGAAAGTTGTGTAACAGACATGTACACAACTCATTAAGAATGTTTGTCAAATCCGTTTTGTGTGTAGCGCGTTCGGAACATGGACTGTCACGGTGACGGAAACTATATAAATTACATATCTATTGGTTAGAACACGCTCCAGGAGCATTTTACTGAAACATCTGCCTCAGTTTGGAAACTGTTGTTATGAAAACGCTGCAAAATCTGAGTAAAAGCTTTAAGGTGACAATATGTCTTCAACGGGTTGTTAAAGATGTGTAATTCACATGCTAAGAACTCAGCAGTGAATATTTGTTGAATCCGTGCTGCATGGACCGTTTTCGGAACACGGAATATTACGGTGAAGGTACCTATGAAAATGAGATGTCTATTGGACACAACATGCACCAAGAGAATTTTTCAGCGAAAACTGACTGATTTTCGTAACTGTCATTTGGAAAACCGGCGAAATGTAAGTAAATGTGTCTATGTGTAAATATGCCTTGTATTGTGGTTGAAAAATCGGTAATCAACATGCACACGGTCATTAAATAATGTTTGTCGAAGCCGTGATGAATGAAATGTTTTCGGAACACGGAATGTCTCGGTGAGTGAAGCTCTGAAAATAACAATTCTGCTGGATTGAACTCACTTGAATTGAATGTTTCTGTGAAAATTTCATGATTTTCGAAACTGGAGGTTAGGAAAAACCTGTGAAATCAGAATAACTACTTCTAGGTGTAAATATGCCTTGTATGCTGGATGAAAGTCTGGTAATCCACATGCAAACAAATTGGTAGTTAATATTTGTCGAGTCCTTTATGCATGTAACATGTTCGGAACACGGAATTTCACGGCCAGGGAATTTATGTAAATTACATTTCCCTTGGTTAGAAATCAGTCCAAGAGTTTTTTCCTGAGAAATCGGCCTGATTTTATAAACTGGCGTTAGGAAAAACCTGCGAACCCAGATTACTAGATACACGGTGAACATCTGCCTTTTATGGTGGATGATAGTTCGGTAATCCGCATGCTAACTAGTCTGTAGAGAATATTTGTCGAATCCGACTTACATGAAGTGTGTTCGGAACACAGAATATCACGGTGAGCGTATCTATGTAAAATACATTTCTCATGGGTAGAATTTGCTCTAAGAGTTTTTTCTGAGAATTCTGCCTCATTTTTGAACCTGGCGTTTGAAAATCTCCGCAAAATCTGGGAAAATTATTCAAAGTGTCAATATGCCTAGTATTGTGATGCAAGATCATAAAACCACATGCAAAAAAATCTGTGGTGAATATTTTTAGAAAGCGTTATGCATGCAGTGGGATCGTATCACGGAAAATCCCCGCGATGGAATCTATGTAAATTACACACCTATTGGTTAGAATTCGCTCCAAAAATTTTTCCCTGAGAAAACGGCCTGATTTTCCAAACTGGCATTAGGAAAAAGCTGCAAATTCAGAGTTAATGTTTCTACTTGTAAATATGCCATGTATGGTGGATGAAAGTTCTGTAATCTACATGTTCACAACTCATTCGAGAAAGTTTGTTGAAACTTTGATGCATGTAGCGTGTTCGGAAAATGGAATGTCAGTGCGAGGGAAACTATTTAAATTACATTTCTATTAGGAAGTACTCGCTCCACGAGTATTTTTCTGCTAAATCTGCCTCCTTTTAAAAACTGGCATTAAGAAAAACTTTCGAAATGTGAGAAAATGCTTCAAATTGTCAACATGGCTTTTATGGTGGATGAAAGTTCGGTAATCCTTAAGCTAACAACTCTGTAGTGAATATTTGCGAATCCGTGATGCATGTAGCTTTTTCGGAACACGGAATTTCACGATGACGGGTTCTATGTAAATTGCATGTCTATTGGGTAGAACTCGCTCCAAGAGGATTTTTCTGTGGAAACTGCATGATTTTAGAGACTGACATTAGGAGAATACTACTAAACCAAAATAAAATTTCTATGTATAAATATGCACTGTAATGTGGATTAAAGTTCATTAATACACATGTACACAACTCATTATAGAATGTTTTTTGAATCCATGGTGCATGTAACGTGTTTAGAACATGGAATGTCACGGTGATTGAAAGTAGGGAAATTACCTATCTTTTGGGTAGAAATGGCTCCAAGAGCATTTTTCTGCCAAATCTGGCTTATTTTCAAAACTGGCGTTCAAACTAACGTGTGAAATCTGAGAAAATTCTTCAAAGTGTCAGTAAGCCTTGTATGGTGGATGAAAGTGCTCTAATCCACTTGCTAACAACTCTGTAGTGAATAATTGTCGCATCCGAATTGCATGTAGTCTGTTAGGAACACGGAATTTGACGGTGAGCGAATCCATGTAAATTACATGTCTAATGGTTAGAACCCGCTCCAAGAGGTTTTTGCCGTGAAATCGGCCTCATTTTCGAAACTGGCATTTGGAAAACTCTGTGAAATCACAGAAAATGCTTCTAAGCAACTATATGCCTTTTATATTGTGAAAGTCTTGTAATCCACATGCAAACAACACAGTAGTGTATTTTTGTCGAAGCTTATCTGCATGTAGCATGTTCGAAACACGTAAATTCACAGCGAGAGAATCTATGTAATTTACATATGTATTGGGTAGAAATCGCTCCAACAGTTTCCTCCTTTGAAAACTGCCTGATTTTCGAAAATGCTTTTAGGAAATATCTGCGAACTCAGTGTTAATGTTTCTAGGTGTCAATATGCCTTGTATGGTGGATGAAAGTTCTGTAACACACATGTACACAACTCATTAAGAATGTTTGTCAAATCCGTGATGTGTGTAGCGCGTTCAGAAAATGGACTGTCACGGTGACGAAGACTATATAAATTACATATCTATTGGTTAGAACACGCTCCAGGAGCATTTTACTGAAAAATCTGCCTCAGTTTGGAAACTGGTGTTATGAAAACGCTGCAAAATCTGAGTAAAAGCTTTAAGGTGACAATATGCCTTCAACGGGTTGTTAAAGAAGTGTAATTCACATGCTAAGAATTCAGAAGTGAATATTTGTTGAATCCGTGGTGCATGGATCGTTTTCGGAACACGGAATGTTACCGTGAAGGTATCTATGAAAATGAGATGTCTATGGGATAGAACATGCACCAAGAGAATTTTTCTGCGAAAACTGCCTGATTTTCGTAACTGACGTTAGGAAAATCGGCGAAATCTAAGTAAATGTTTCTAAGTGTAAATATGCCTTGTACTGTGGTTCAAAAATCGGTAATCCACATGCTCATGGTCATTAAATAATGTTTGTTGAAGCCGTGATGTATGTAACGTTTTCAGAACACGGAATGTCTCGGTGAGTGAAGCTCTGAAAATAACAATTCTGCTGGATAGAACTCGCTTGAATTGAATGTTTCTGTGAAAATTTCATGATTTTCGAAACTGGATGATAGGAAAAACCTGCGAAATCAGAATAACTATTTCTAGGTATAAATATGTCTTGTATGGTGGATGAAAGTTCGGTAATCCACATGCTCACACTCATTAAAGAATGTTTGTCGAACTCGTGATGCATGCAAAGTGTTCGGAATACGGAATGTCATAGTGAAGGTAACAATGTAAGTTACATGTCTATTGGGTAGAACTCGCTTGAAGAGAATTTTTTTGCGAAATGTGCCTCATTTTGAAAACTGCCATTAGGAGAAACCTGTGAAATCTGAGAAAATGCTTCTAAGTGTCAATATGCCTTGACTGGTGAATGAAAGTCCGGTAATCCACATGTTAATAACAGTGTAGTAATCATTTTTTAAACCGTGATTCATGTAGCGCTTTTGGAAAATGGAATTTCACGGTAATGAAAATATGTAAATTACAATTCTATTGAGTAGAACGAGCTAGAAGAGAATTTTTCTGCGAACATTGCATGATTATCGAATCTGAAGTTTGGAAAAAGCTGCAAAAAAGGAGTAAA
This sequence comes from Camelus bactrianus, assembly GCF_048773025.1. NCBI lineage: Eukaryota > Metazoa > Chordata > Mammalia > Artiodactyla > Camelidae > Camelus > Camelus bactrianus. The sequence continues at coordinate 150,898,973 of NC_133541.1, forward strand.
TATTTGCAGGTGTAAGTGTGCCATTATGTTGCAAGAAAGTTCAGTAATACACATATTCACAACATATTAAAGAATCTTTTTCTAATCCGTGATGCATATTACGTGTTCATAACGTGGAATTTCACGGTGATTGAAAAAATGTAAATTATTTCTCTATTGGATAGAACTCGCTCCGAGAGTGTTTTTCTGTGAAAACTTCGTCATTTTTAAACCTGGCGTTTAGAAAACGCTGCAAAATCTGAGAAAATACTTCTAAGAATCAATATTCAATGTATTGTGATGAAAGTTCATTAATCCACATGCTACCAAATTTGTAGTGATTGTTTGTCGAATCCTTTATGCATGTAACATGTTCGGAACACGGAATTTCACGGCCAGGGAATTTATGTAAATTACATTTCCCTTGGTTAGAAATCACTCCAAGAGATTTTTCCTGAGAAATCGGCCTGATTTTGAAACCTGGTTTTAGGAAATATCTGCGAACCCAGATTACTAGATTCTCGGTGTACATCTGCCTTTTATGGTGGATGAAAGTTCGGTAATCCGCATGCTAACTACTCTGTAGTGAATATTTGTCGAATCCGAGATACGTGAAGTGTGTTCGGAACACAGAATATCACGGTGAGCCAATCTATATAAAATACATGTCTCTTGGGTAGAATTTGCTCTAAGAGTTTTTTCTGAGAAATCTGCCTCATTTTTGTACCTGGCGTTTGAAAATCTCTGCAAAATCTGGGAAAATTATTCAAAGTGTCAATATGCTTTTATTGTGATGCAAGATCGTAAAACCACATGCAAACAAATCTGTGGTGAATATTTTTAGAAAGCATTTTGCATGCAGTGGGATCGTATCACGGAAAATCCCGGCGATGGAATCTATGTAAATTACACACCTATTGGTTAGAATTTACTCCAAAAATTTTTCCCTGAGAAAACGGCCTGATTTTCCAAACTGGCATTAGGAAAAAGCTGCAAATTCAGAGTTAATGTTTCTAGTGGTAAATATGCCATGTATGGTGGATGAAAGTTCTGTAATCTACATGTTCACAACTCATCCGAGAAAGTTTGTTGAAACCTTGATGCATGTAGCGTGTTCGGAAAATGGAATGTCACTGTGAGGGAAACTATGTAAATTACATTTCTATTGGGAAGTACTCGCTCCACGAGAATTTTTCTGCGAATCTGCCTCCTTTTCAAAACTGGCATTAGGAAAAACTTTCGAAATGTGAGAAAATGCTTCAAATTGTCAACATGGCTTTTATGGTGGATGAAAGTTTGGTAATCCTTATGCTAACAACTCTGTAGTGAATATTTGCGAATCCGTGATGCATGTAGCTTTTTCGGAACACGGAATTTCACGATGACGGGTTCTATGTAAATGGCATGTCTATTGGGTAGAACTCGCTCCAAGAGGATTTTTCTGTGGAAACTGCATGACTTTAGAGACTGACATTAGGAGAATACTACTAAATCAGAATAAAATTTCTATGTATAAATATGCACTGTATGGTGGATTGAAGTACGTTAATACACATGTACACAACTCATTAAAGAATGTTTTTTGAATCCGTGGTGCATGTAACGTGTTCAGAACACGGAATATCACGGTGATTGGAAGTAGGGAAATTACCTATCTTTTGGGTAGAACTGGCTCCAAGAGCATTTTTCTGCCAAATCTGCCTCATTTTCAAAACTGGCGTTCAAACTCACGTGTGAAATCTGAGAAAATTCTTCAAAGTGTCATTAAGGTTTTTATGGTGGATGAAAGTGCTGTAATCCACTTGCTAACAACTCTGTAGTGAATATATGTCACACCCAAGATGCATGTAGCGTGTTCGGAACATGGAATTTGATGGTGAGCTTATCCATGTAAATTACATGTCTATTAGTTAGAACACGCTCCAAGAGATTTTTGCTGTGAAATCTGCCTCATTTTCGAAACTGGCATTTGGAAAACTCTGTGAAATCACAGAAAATGCTTCTATGCATCTATAGGCCTTATATACTGAGAAAGTCCTTTAGTCCACATGCAAGAAACTCTCTAGTGTATTTTTGTCGAAAGTTTTCTGCATGTAGCATGTTCGAAACACGTAAGTTCACAGCAGGAATATCGATGTAAATTACATATCCATTGGGTAGAACACGCTCCAAATATTTTTTCCTTTGGAACTGCCTGATTTTCGTTACTGCTATTAGGAAATGTCTGCGAAATCAGTGTTAAAGTTTCTAGGTGTCAATATGCCTTGTATGGTGGATGAAAGTTGTGTAACAGACATGTACACAACTCATTAAGAATGTTTGTCAAATCCGTTTTGTGTGTAGCGCGTTCGGAACATGGACTGTCACGGTGACGGAAACTATATAAATTACATATCTATTGGTTAGAACACGCTCCAGGAGCATTTTACTGAAACATCTGCCTCAGTTTGGAAACTGTTGTTATGAAAACGCTGCAAAATCTGAGTAAAAGCTTTAAGGTGACAATATGTCTTCAACGGGTTGTTAAAGATGTGTAATTCACATGCTAAGAACTCAGCAGTGAATATTTGTTGAATCCGTGCTGCATGGACCGTTTTCGGAACACGGAATATTACGGTGAAGGTACCTATGAAAATGAGATGTCTATTGGACACAACATGCACCAAGAGAATTTTTCAGCGAAAACTGACTGATTTTCGTAACTGTCATTTGGAAAACCGGCGAAATGTAAGTAAATGTGTCTATGTGTAAATATGCCTTGTATTGTGGTTGAAAAATCGGTAATCAACATGCACACGGTCATTAAATAATGTTTGTCGAAGCCGTGATGAATGAAATGTTTTCGGAACACGGAATGTCTCGGTGAGTGAAGCTCTGAAAATAACAATTCTGCTGGATTGAACTCACTTGAATTGAATGTTTCTGTGAAAATTTCATGATTTTCGAAACTGGAGGTTAGGAAAAACCTGTGAAATCAGAATAACTACTTCTAGGTGTAAATATGCCTTGTATGCTGGATGAAAGTCTGGTAATCCACATGCAAACAAATTGGTAGTTAATATTTGTCGAGTCCTTTATGCATGTAACATGTTCGGAACACGGAATTTCACGGCCAGGGAATTTATGTAAATTACATTTCCCTTGGTTAGAAATCAGTCCAAGAGTTTTTTCCTGAGAAATCGGCCTGATTTTATAAACTGGCGTTAGGAAAAACCTGCGAACCCAGATTACAAGATACACGGTGAACATCTGCCTTTTATGGTGGATGATAGTTCGGTAATCCGCATGCTAACTAGTCTGTAGAGAATATTTGTCGAATCCGACTTACATGAAGTGTGTTCGGAACACAGAATATCACGGTGAGCGTATCTATGTAAAATACATTTCTCATGGGTAGAATTTGCTCTAAGAGTTTTTTCTGAGAATTCTGCCTCATTTTTGAACCTGGCGTTTGAAAATCTCCGCAAAATCTGGGAAAATTATTCAAAGTGTCAATATGCCTAGTATTGTGATGCAAGATCATAAAACCACATGCAAAAAAATCTGTGGTGAATATTTTTAGAAAGCGTTATGCATGCAGTGGGATCGTATCACGGAAAATCCCCGCGATGGAATCTATGTAAATTACACACCTATTGGTTAGAATTCGCTCCAAAAATTTTTCCCTGAGAAAACGGCCTGATTTTCCAAACTGGCATTAGGAAAAAGCTGCAAATTCAGAGTTAATGTTTCTACTTGTAAATATGCCATGTATGGTGGATGAAAGTTCTGTAATCTACATGTTCACAACTCATTCGAGAAAGTTTGTTGAAACTTTGATGCATGTAGCGTGTTCGGAAAATGGAATGTCAGTGCGAGGGAAACTATTTAAATTACATTTCTATTAGGAAGTACTCGCTCCACGAGTATTTTTCTGCTAAATCTGCCTCCTTTTAAAAACTGGCATTAAGAAAAACTTTCGAAATGTGAGAAAATGCTTCAAATTGTCAACATGGCTTTTATGGTGGATGAAAGTTCGGTAATCCTTAAGCTAACAACTCTGTAGTGAATATTTGCGAATCCGTGATGCATGTAGCTTTTTCGGAACACGGAATTTCACCATGACGGGTTCTATGTAAATGGCATGTCTATTGGGTAGAACTCGCTCCAAGAGGATTTTTCTGTGGAAACTGCATGATTTTAGAGACTGACATTAGGAGAATACTACTAAACCAAAATAAAATTTCTATGTATAAATATGCACTGTAATGTGGATTAAAGTTCATTAATACACATGTACACAACTCATTAAAGAATGTTTTTTGAATCCATGGTGCATGTAACGTGTTTAGAACATGGAATGTCACGGTGATTGAAAGTAGGGAAATTACCTATCTTTTGGGTAGAAATGGCTCCAAGAGCATTTTTCTGCCAAATCTGGCTCATTTTCAAAACTGGCGTTCAAACTAACGTGTGAAATCTGAGAAAATTCTTCAAAGTGTCAGTAAGCCTTGTATGGTGGATGAAAGTGCTCTAATCCACTTGCTAACAACTCTGTAGTGAATAATTGTCGCATCCGAATTGCACGTAGTCTGTTAGGAACACGGAATTTGACGGTGAGCGAATCCATGTAAATTACATGTCTAATGGTTAGAACCCGCTCCAAGAGGTTTTTGCCGTGAAATCGGCCTCATTTTCGAAACTGGCATTTGGAAAACTCTGTGAAATCACAGAAAATGCTTCTAAGCAACTATATGCCTTTTATATTGTGAAAGTCTTGTAATCCACATGCAAACAACACAGTAGTGTATTTTTGTCGAAGCTTATCTGCATGTAGCATGTTCGAAACACGTAAATTCACAGCGAGAGAATCTATGTAATTTACATATGTATTGGGTAGAAATCGCTCCAACAGTTTCCTCCTTTGAAAACTGCCTGATTTTCGAAAATGCTTTTAGGAAATATCTGCGAACTCAGTGTTAATGTTTCTAGGTGTCAATATGCCTTGTATGGTGGATGAAAGTTCTGTAACACACATGTACACAACTCATTAAGAATGTTTGTCAAATCCGTGATGTGTGTAGCGTGTTCAGAAAATGGACTGTCACGGTGACGAAGACTATATAAATTACATATCTATTGGTTAGAACACGCTCCAGGAGCATTTTACTGAAAAATCTGCCTCAGTTTGGAAACTGGTGTTATGAAAACGCTGCAAAATCTGAGTAAAAGCTTTAAGGTGACAATATGCCTTCAACGGGTTGTTAAAGAAGTGTAATTCACATGCTAAGAATTCAGAAGTGAATATTTGTTGAATCCGTGGTGCATGGATCGTTTTCGGAACACGGAATGTTACCGTGAAGGTATCTATGAAAATGAGATGTCTATGGGATAGAACATGCACCAAGAGAATTTTTCTGCGAAAACTGCCTGATTTTCGTAACTGACGTTAGGAAAATCGGCGAAATCTAAGTAAATGTTTCTAAGTGTAAATATGCCTTGTACTGTGGTTCAAAAATCGGTAATCCACATGCTCATGGTCATTAAATAATGTTTGTTGAAGCCGTGATGTATGTAACGTTTTCAGAACACGGAATGTCTCGGTGAGTGAAGCTCTGAAAATAACAATTCTGCTGGATAGAACTCGCTTGAATTGAATGTTTCTGTGAAAATTTCATGATTTTCGAAACTGGATGATAGGAAAAACCTGCGAAATCAGAATAACTATTTCTAGGTATAAATATGTCTTGTATGGTGGATGAAAGTTCGGTAATCCACATGCTCACACTCATTAAAGAATGTTTGTCGAACTCGTGATGCATGCAAAGTGTTCGGAATACGGAATGTCATAGTGAAGGTAACAATGTAAGTTACATGTCTATTGGGTAGAACTCGCTTGAAGAGAATTTTTTTGCGAAATGTGCCTCATTTTGAAAACTGCCATTAGGAGAAACCTGTGAAATCTGAGAAAATGCTTCTAAGTGTCAATATGCCTTGACTGGTGAATGAAAGTCCGGTAATCCACATGTTAATAACAGTGTAGTAATCATTTTTTAAACCGTGATTCATGTAGCGCTTTTGGAAAATGGAATTTCACGGTAATGAAAATATGTAAATTACAATTCTATTGAGTAGAACGAGCTAGAAGAGAATTTTTCTGCGAACATTGCATGATTATCGAATCTGAAGTTTGGAAAAAGCTGCAAAAAAGGAGTAAATATTTGCAGGTGTAAGTGTGCCATTATGTTGCAAGAAAGATCAGTAATACACATATTCACAACATATTAAAGAATCTTTTTCTAATCCGTGATGCATATTACGTGTTCATAACGTGGAATTTCACGGTGATTGAAAAAATGTAAATTATTTCTCTATTGGATAGAACTCGCTCCGAGAGTGTTTTTCTGTGAAAACTTCGTCATTTTTAAACCTGGCGTTTAGAAAACGCTGCAAAATCTGAGAAAATACTTCTAAGAATCAATATTCAATGTATTGTGATGAAAGTTCATTAATCCACATGCTACCAAATTTGTAGTGATTGTTTGTCGAATCCTTTATGCATGTAACATGTTCGGAACACGGAATTTCACGGCCAGGGAATTTATGTAAATTACATTTCCCTTGGTTAGAAATCACTCCAAGAGATTTTTCCTGAGAAATCGGCCTGATTTTGAAACCTGGTTTTAGGAAATATCTGCGAACCCAGATTACTAGATTCTCGGTGTACATCTGCCTTTTATGGTGGATGAAAGTTCGGTAATCCGCATGCTAACTACTCTGTAGTGAATATTTGTCGAATCCGAGATACGTGAAGTGTGTTCGGAACACAGAATATCACGGTGAGCCAATCTATATAAAATACATGTCTCTTGGGTAGAATTTGCTCTAAGAGTTTTTTCTGAGAAATCTGCCTCATTTTTGTACCTGGCGTTTGAAAATCTCTGCAAAATCTGGGAAAATTATTCAAAGTGTCAATATGCTTTTATTGTGATGCAAGATCGTAAAACCACATGCAAACAAATCTGTGGTGAATATTTTTAGAAAGCATTTTGCATGCAGTGGGATCGTATCACGGAAAATCCCGGCGATGGAATCTATGTAAATTACACACCTATTGGTTAGAATTTACTCCAAAAATTTTTCCCTGAGAAAACGGCCTGATTTTCCAAACTGGCATTAGGAAAAAGCTGCAAATTCAGAGTTAATGTTTCTAGTGGTAAATATGCCATGTATGGTGGATGAAAGTTCTGTAATCTACATGTTCACAACTCATCCGAGAAAGTTTGTTGAAACCTTGATGCATGTAGCGTGTTCGGAAAATGGAATGTCACTGTGAGGGAAACTATGTAAATTACATTTCTATTGGGAAGTACTCGCTCCACGAGAATTTTTCTGCGAATCTGCCTCCTTTTCAAAATTGGCATTAGGAAAATCTTTCGAAATGTGAGAAAATGCTTCAAATTGTCAACATGGCTTTTATGGTGGATGAAAGTTCGGTAATCCTTATGCTAACAACTCTGTAGTGAATATTTGCGAATCCGTGATGCATGTAGCTTTTTCGGAACACGGAATTTCACGATGACGGGTTCTATGTAAATGGCATGTCTATTGGGTAGAACTCGCTCCAAGAGGATTTTTCTGTGGAAACTGCATGATTTTAGAGACTGACATTAGGAGAATACTACTAAATCAGAATAAAATTTCTATGTATAAATATGCACTGTATGGTGGATTGAAGTACGTTAATACACATGTACACAACTCATTAAAGAATGTTTTTTGAATCCGTGGTGCATGTAACGTGTTCAGAACACGGAATGTCACGGTGATTGGAAGTAGGGAAATTACCTATCTTTTGGGTAGAACTGGCTCCAAGAGCATTTTTCTGCCAAATCTGCCTCATTTTCAAAACTGGCGTTCAAACTCACGTGTGAAATCTGAGAAAATTCTTCAAAGTGTCATTAAGGTTTTTATGGTGGATGAAAGTGCTGTAATCCACTTGCTAACAACTCTGTAGTGAATATATGTCACACCCAAGATGCATGTAGCGTGTTCGGAACATGGAATTTGATGGTGAGCTTATCCATGTAAATTACATGTCTATTAGTTAGAACACGCTCCAAGAGATTTTTGCTGTGAAATCTGCCTCATTTTCGAAACTGGCATTTGGAAAACTCTGTGAAATCACAGAAAATGCTTCTATGCATCTATAGGCCTTATATACTGAGAAAGTCCTTTAGTCCACATGCAAGAAACTCTCTAGTGTATTTTTGTCGAAAGTTTTCTGCATGTAGCATGTTCGAAACACGTAAGTTCACAGCAGGAATATCGATGTAAATTACATATCCATTGGGTAGAACACGCTCCAAATGTTTTTTCCTTTGGAACTGCCTGATTTTCGTTACTGCTATTAGGAAATGTCTGCGAAATCAGTGTTAAAGTTTCTAGGTGTCAATATGCCTTGTATGGTGGATGAAAGTTGTGTAACAGACATGTACACAACTCATTAAGAATGTTTGTCAAATCCGTTTTGTGTGTAGCGCGTTCGGAACATGGACTGTCACGGTGACGGAAACTATATAAATTACATATCTATTGGTTAGAACACGCTCCAGGAGCATTTTACTGAAACATCTGCCTCAGTTTGGAAACTGTTGTTATGAAAACGCTGCAAAATCTGAGTAAAAGCTTTAAGGTGACAATATGTCTTCAACGGGTTGTTAAAGATGTGTAATTCACATGCTAAGAACTCAGCAGTGAATATTTGTTGAATCCATGCTGCATGGACCGTTTTCGGAACACGGAATATTACGGTGAAGGTACCTATGAAAATGAGATGTCTATTGGACACAACATGCACCAAGAGAATTTTTCAGCGAAAACTGACTGATTTTCGTAACTGTCATTTGGAAAACCGGCGAAATGTAAGTAAATGTGTCTATGTGTAAATATGCCTTGTATTGTGGTTGAAAAATCGGTAATCAACATGCTAACGGTCATTAAACAATGTTTGTCGAAGCCGTGATGAATGTAATGTTTTCGGAACACGGAATGTCTCGGTGAGTGAAGCTCTGAAAATAACAATTCTGCTGGATAGAACTCGCTTGAATTGAATGTTTCTGTGAAAATTTCATGATTTTCGAAACTGGAGGTTAGGAAAAACCTGTGAAATCAGAATAACTACTTCTAGGTGTAAATATGCCTTGTATGGTGGATGAAAGTCTGGTAATCCACTTGCAAACAAATTGGTAGTTAATATTTGTCGAGTCCTTTATGCATGTAACATGTTCGGAACACGGAATTTCACGGCCAGGGAATTTATGTAAATTACATTTCCCTTGGTTAGAAATCAGTCCAAGAGTTTTTTCCTGAGAAATCGGCCTGATTTTATAAACTGGCGTTAGGAAAAACCTGCGAACCCAGATTACTAGATACACGGTGTACATCTGCCTTTTATGGTGGATGATAGTTCGGTAATCCGCATGCTAACTAGTCTGTAGAGAATATTTGTCGAATCCGACTTACATGAAGTGTGTTCGGAACACAGAATATCACGGTGAGCGTATCTATGTAAAATACATTTCTCATGGGTAGAATTTGCTCTAAGAGTTTTTTCTGAGAATTCTGCCTCATTTTTGAACCTGGCGTTTGAAAATCTCCGCAAAATCTGGGAAAATTATTCAAAGTGTCAATATGCCTAGTATTGTGATGCAAGATCATAAAACCACATGCAAAAAAATCTGTGGTGAATATTTTTAGAAAGCGTTATGCATGCAGTGGGATCGTATCACGGAAAATCCCCGCGATGGAATCTATGTAAATTACACACCTATTGGTTAGAATTCGCTCCAAAAATTTTTCCCTGAGAAAACGGCCTGATTTTCCAAACTGGCATTAGGAAAAAGCTGCAAATTCAGAGTTAATGTTACTAGTTGAAAATATGCCATATATGGTGGATGAAAGTTCTGTAATCTACATGTTCACAACTCATCAGAGAAAGTTTGTTGAAACCTTGATGCTTGAAGCGTATTCGGAAAATGGAATGTCAGTGTGAGGGAAACTATTTAAATTACATTCATATTGGGAAGTACTCGCTCCACGAGTATTTTTCTGCTAAATCTGCCTCCTTTTCAAAACTGGCATTAGGAAAAACTTTCGAAATGTGAGAAAATGCTTCAAATTGTCAACATGGCTTTTATGGTGGATGAAAATTCGGTAATCCTTATGCTAACAACTCTGTAGTGAATATTTGTAGAATCCGTGATGCATGTAGCTTTTTCGGAACACGGAATTTCACGATGACGGGTTCTATGTAAATTGCATGTCTATTGGGTAGAACTCTCTCCAAGAGGATTTTTCTGTGGAAACTGCATGATTTTAGAGACTGACATTAGGAGAATACTACTAAACCAAAATAAAATTTCTATGTATAAATATGCACTGTAATGTGGATTAAAGTTCGTTAATACACATGTACACAACTCATTAAAGAATGTTTTTTGAATCCGTGGTGCATGTAACGTGTTTAGAACATGGAATGTCACGGTGATTGAAAGTAGGGAAATTACCTATCCTTTGGGTAGAAATGGCTCCAAGAGCATTTTTCTGCCAAATCTGGCTCATTTTCAAAACTGGCGTTCAAACTAACGTGTGAAATCTGAGAAAATTCTTCAAAGTGTCATTAAGCCTTGTATGGTGGATGAAAGTGCTGTAATCCACTTGCTAACAACTCTGTAGTGAATAATTGTCGCATCCGAATTGCACGTAGTGTGTTAGGAACACGGAATTTGACGGTGAGCGAATCCATGTAAATTACATGTCTAATGGTTAGAACCCGCTCCAAGAGGTTTTTGCCGTGAAATCGGCCTCATTTTCGAAACGGGGTTTTGGAAAACTCTGTGAAATCACAGAAAATGCTTCTAAGAAGCTATATGCCTTCTATACTGAGAAAGTCCTGTAATCCACATGCAAACAACACTGTAGTGTATTTTTGTCGAAACTTTTCTGCATGTAGCATGTTCGAAACACGTAAATTCACAGCGGGAGAATCAATGTAATTTACATATCTATTGGGTAGAACAAGCTCCAACAGTTTTTTCCTTTGAAAACTGCCTGATTTTCTAAACTGCTATAAGGAAATATCTGCGAACTCAGTGTTAATGTTTCTAGGTGTCAATATGCCTTGTATGGTGGATGAAAGTTGTGTAACACACATGTACACAACTCATTAAGAATGTTTGTCAAATCCGTGTTGTGTGTAGCGCGTTCGGAAAATGGACTGTCACGGTGAGGCAAACTATGTAAATTACATATCTATTGGTTAGAACACGCTCCAGGAGCATTTTACTGAAAAATCTGCCTCAGTTTGGAAACTGGGGTTATGAAAACGCTGCAAAATCTGAGTAAAAGCTTTAAGGTGACAATATGTCTTCAACGGGTTGTTAAAGATGTGTAATTCACATGCTAAAAACTCAGCAGTGAATATTTGTTGAATCCGTGGTGCATGGACCGTTTTCGGAACACGGAATGTTACGGTGAAGGTATCTATGAAAATGAGATGTCTATTGGATAGAACATGCACCAAGAGTATTTTTCTGTGAAAACTGCCTGATTTTGGTAACTGACGTTAGGAAAACCGGCGAAATTTAAGTAAATGTTTCTAGGTGCAAATATGGCTTGTATTGTGGTTGAAAAATCGGTAATCCACATGATCACGGTCATTAAACAATGTTTGTCGAAGCCGTGATGAATGTAATGTTTTCGGAACGCGGAATGTCTCGGTGAGTGAAGCTCTGAAAATAACAATTCTGCTGGATAGAACTCGCTTGAATTGTATGTTTCTGTGAAAATTTCATGATTTTCGAAACTGGATGTTAGGAAAAAACTGTGAAATCAAAATAACTACTTCTAGGTGTAAATATGCCTTGTATGGTGGATGAAAGTTCGGTAATCCACATGTTAACAAATTTGTGGTGAATATTTGTCGAGTCTTTTATGCATGTAATATGTTCGTATCACGGAAATTCACAGCCAGGTAATTTATGTAAATTACATTTCCCTGGGTTAGAAATCACTCCAAGAGGTTTTTCCTGAGAAATCGTCCTGATTTTCGAAACTGGAGTTAGGAAACAACTGCGAACACAGATTGCTAGATTCTCGGTGTACATCTGCCTTTTATGGTGAATGAAAGTTCGGTAATCCGCATGCCAACTAGTCTGTAGAGAATATTTGTCGAATCCGAGATAAATGAAATTTGTTCGGAACACAGAATATCACAGTGAGCGTATCTAAGTAAAATAAATTTCTCTTGGGTAGAATTTGCTCTAAGAGTTTTTCTGAGAAATCTGCCTCATTTTTGAACCTGGCGTTTGAAAATCTCTGCAAAATCAGAGAAAATGCTTCAAAGTTTCAATATGCCTTGTATTGTGATGCAAGATCGTAAAACCACATGCAAACAAATCTGTGGTGAATATTTTTAGAAAGCGTTATGCATGCAGTGGGATCGTATCACGGAAAATCCCGGCGGTGGAATCTATGTAAATTACACACCTATTGGTTAGAATTTGCTCCAAAAACTTTTCCCTGAGAAAACGGCCTGATTTTCCAAACTGGCATTAGGAAAAAGCTGCAAATTCAGAGTTAATGTTTCTAGTTGTAAATATGCCATGTATGGTGGATGAAAGTTCTGTAATCTACATGTTCACAACTCATTCGAGAAAGTTTGTTGAAACCTTGATGCATGTAGCGTGTTCGGAAAATGGAATGTCACTGTGAGGGAAACTATGTAAATTACAATTCTATTAGGAAGTACTCGCTCCACGAGGATTTTTCTGCGAATCTGCCTCCTTTTCAAAACTGGCATTAGGAAAATCTTTCGAAATGTGAGAAAATGCTTCAAATTGTCAACATGGCTTTTATGGTGGATGAAAGTTCGGTAATCCTTATGCTAACAACTCTGTAGTCAATATTTGTTGAATCCGTGATGCATGTAGCTTTTTCGGAACACGGAATTTCACGATGACGGGTTCTATGTAAATTGCATGTCTATTGGGTAGAACTCGCTCCAAGAGGATTTTTCTGTGGAAACTGCATGATTTTAGAGACTGACATTAGGAGAATACTACTAAATCAGAATAAAATTTCTATTTATAAACATGCACTGTAATGTGGATTAAAGTTCGTTAATACACATGTTCACAACTCATTAAAGAATGTTTTTTGAAACCGTGGTGCATGTAACGTGTTCAGAACATGGAATGTCACGGTGATTGGAAGTAGGGAAATTACCTATCTTTTGGGTAGAACTGGCTCCAAGAGCAATTTTCTGCCAAATCTTGCTCATTTTCAAAACTGGCTTTCAAACTAACGTGTGAAATCTGAGAAAATTCTTCAAAGTGTCATTAAGCCTTTTATGGTGGATGAAAGTGCTGTCATCCACTTGCTAACAACTCTGTAGTGAATATTTGTCGCATCCGAGATGCATGTAGCGTGTTCGGAACACGGAATTTGACGGTGAGCGAATCCATGTAAATTACATGTCTATTGGTTAGAACCTGCTCCAAGAGGTTACTGCCGTGAAATCGGCCTCATTTTCGAAACTGGCGTTTGGAAATCTCTGTGAAATCACAGAAAATGCTTCTAAGAAGCTATATGCCTTGTATAGTGAGAAAGTCCTGTAATCCACATGCAAAAAACTCTGTAGTGTATTTTTGTCGAATATTTTCTGCATGTAGCATGTTCGAAACACGTAATTTCAAAGCGGGAGAATCTATGTAATTTACATATCTATTGGGTAGAACAGGCTCCAAAAGTTTTTTCCTTTGAAAACTGCCTGATTTTCGAAAATGCTTTTAGGAAATATCTGCGAACTCATTGTTAAAGTTTCTAGGTGTCAATATGCCTTGTATGGTGGATGAAAGTTGTGTAACACACATGTACACAACTCATTAAGAATGTTTGTCAAATCTGTGATGTGTGTAGCGCGTTCGGAAAATGGACTGTCATGGTGATGCAAACTATAAAATTACATATCTATTGGTTAGAACACAATCCAGGAGCATTTTACTGAAAAATCTGCCTGTTTGGAAACTGGGGTTATGAAAACCCTGCAAAATCTGAGTAAAAGCTTTAAGGTGGCAATATGTCTTCAACAGGTTGTTAAAGATGTGTAATTCACATGCTAAGAACTCAGAAGTGAATATTTGTTGAATCAGTGGTGCATGGACCGTTTTCGGAACACGGAATGTTACGGTGAACGTACCTATGAAAATGAGATGTCTATTGGATAGAACATGCACCAAGAGAATTTTTCTGCGAAAACTGCCTGATTTTCGTAACTGTCGTTGTAGAAAACTGACGAAATGTAAGTAAATGTTTCTAGGTGTAAATATGCCTTGTATTGTGGTTGAAAAATCGGTAATCAACATGCTCACGGTCATTAAATAATGTTTGTCGAAGCCGTGATGAATGTAATGTTTTCGGAACACGGAATGTCTCGGTGAGTGAAGCTCTGAAAATAACAATTCTGCTGGATAGAACTCGCTTGAATTGAATGTTTCTGTGAAAATTTCATGATTTTCGAAACTGGAGGCTAGGAAAAACCTGTGAAATCAGAATAACTACTTCTAGGTGTAAATATGCCTTTTATGGTGGATGAAAGTCCGGTAATCCACATGCAAACAAATTGGTAGTGAATATTTGTCGAGTCATTTATGCATGTAACATGTTCGGAACACGGAATTTCATGGCCAGGGAATTTAAGTAAATTACATTTCCCTTGGTTAGAAATCACTCCAAGAGCTTTTTCCTGAGAAATATGCCTGATTTTCGATACTGGCGTTAGGAAAAACCTGCGAACCCAGATTACTAGATTCTCGGTGTACTTCTTCCTTTTATGGTGGATGATAGTTCGGTAATCCGCATGCTAACTAGTCTGTAGAAAATATTTGTCGAATCCGACTTACATGAAGTGTGTTCGGAACACAGAATATCACAGTGAGCCTATCTATGTTAAATAAATTTCTCTTGGTTAGAATTTGCTCTAAGAGTTTTTTCTGAGAAATCTGCCTCATTTTTGAAACTGGCGTTTGAAAATCTCTGCAAAATCAGAGAAAATGCTTCAAAGTGTCAATATGCCTTGTATTGTGATGCAAGATCGTAAAAACACATACAAACAAATCTGTGGTGAATATATTAAGAAATCTTTATGCATGCATTGGGATCGTATCACGGAAAATCCCCGCATTGGAATCTATGTAAATTATACACCTATTGGTTAGAATTCGCTCCAAAAATTTTTCCCTGAGAAAACGGCCTGATTTTCCAAACTGGCATTAGGAAAAAGCTGCAAATTCAGAGTTAATGTTTCTAGATGTAAATATGCCATGTATGGTGGATGAAAGTTCTGTAATCTACATGTTCACAACTCATCCGATAAAGTTTGTTGAAACCTTGATGCATGTAGCGTGTTTGGAAAATGGAATGTCACTGTGAGGGAAACTATGTAAATTACATTCATATTGGGAAGTACTCGCTCCACGAGAATTTTTCTGCGAATCTGCCTCCTTTTCAAAACTGGCATTAGGAAAAACTTTCGAAATGTGAGAAAATGCTTCAAATTGTCAACATGGCTTTTATGGTGGATGAAAGTTCGGTAATCCTTATGCTAACAACTCTGTAGTGAATATTTGTCGAATCCTTGATGCATGTAGCTTTTTTGGAACACGGAATTCACGATGACGTGTTCTATGTAAATTGCATGTCTATTGGGTAGAACTCGCTCCAAGAGGATTTTTCTGTGGAAACTGCATGATTTTAGAGACTGACATTAGGAGAACACTACTAAATCAGAATAAAATTTCTATGTATAAATATGCACTGTAAGGTGGATTAAAGTTCGTTAATACACATGTTCACAACTCATTAAAGAATGTTTGTTGAATCCGTGGTGCATGTAACGTGTTCAGAACACAGAATGTCACGGTGATTGAAAGTAGGGAAATTACTTATCTTTTGGGTAGAAATGGCTCCAAGAGCATTTTTCTGCCAAACCTGCCTCATTTTCAAACCTGGCATTCAAACTAACGTTTGAAATCTGAGAAAATTCTTCAAAGTGTCAGTAATGTTTTTATGGTGGATGAAAGTGCTGTAATCCACTTGCTAACAACTCTGTAGTTAATATTTGTCGCAGCCGAGATGCATGTAGCGTGTTCGGAACACGGAATTTGACGGTGAGCGAATCCATGTAAATTATATATCTATTGTTTAGAACACACTCCAAGAGGTTTTTGCTGTGAAATCGGCCTCATTTTCGAAACTGATGTATGGAAATCTCTGTGAAATCACAAAAAATGCTTCTAAGCATCTATATGACTTCTATACTGAGAAAGTCCTGTAATCCACATGCAAACAACCCTGTAGTGTATTTTTGTCGAAACTTTTCTGCATGTAGCGTGTTCAAAACACGTAATATCACAGTGGGAGAATCTATGTAATTTACATATCTATTGGGTAGAACACGCTGCAACAGTTTTTTCCTTTGAAAACAGCCTGATTTTCGAAACTGCTATTAGGAAATATCTGCGAACTCAGTGTTAATGTTTCTAGGTGTCAATATGCCTTGTATGGTGGATGAAAGTTGTGTAACACACATGTACACAACTCATTAAGAATGTTTGTCAAATCCGTGTTGTGTGTAGCGCGTTCGGAACATGGACTGTCACGGTGACGGAAACTATATAAATTACATATCTATTGGTTAGAACACGCTCCAGGAGCATTTTACTGAAACATCTGCCTCAGTTTGGAAACTGTTGTTATGAAAACGCTGCAAAATCTGAGTAAAAGCTTTAAGGTGACAATATGTCTTCAACGGGTTGTTAAAGATGTGTAATTCACATGCTAAGAACTCAGCAGTGAATATTTGTTGAATCCGTGCAGCATGGACCGTTTTCAGAACACGGAATATTACGGTGAAGGTACCTATGAAAATGAGATCTCTATTGGACACAACATGCACCAAGAGAATTTTTCAGCGAAAACTGACTGATTTTCGTAACTGTCGTTTGGAAAACCGGCGAAATGTAAGTAAATGTTTCTATGTGTAAATATGCCTTGTATTGTGGTTGAAAAATCGGTAATCCACATGATCACGGTCATTAAACAATGTTTGTCGAAGCCGTGATGAATGAAATGTTTTCGGAACACGGAATGTCTCGGTGAGTGAAGCTCTGAAAATAACAATTCTGCTGGATAGAACTCGCTTGAATTGAATGTTTCTGTGAAAATTTCATGATTTTCGAAACTGGATGTTAGGAAAAATCTGTGAAATCAAAATAACTACTTCTAGGTGTAAATATGCCTTGTATGGTGGATGAAAGATCTGTAATCCACATGCTAACAAATTTGTGGTGAATATTTGTCGAGTCTTTTATGCATGTAATATGTTCGTAACAAGGAAATTCACAGCCAGGGAATTTATGTAAATTACATTTCCCTGGGTTAGAAATCACTCCAAGAGTTTTTTCCTGAGAAATCGTCCTGATTTTTGAAACTGGAGTTAGGAAACAGCTGCGAACACAGATTGCTAAATTCTCGGTGTACATCTGCCTTTTATGGTGAATGAAAGTTCGGTAATCCGCATGCTAACTAGTCTGTAGAGAATATTTGTCGAATCCGAGATAAATGAAGTTTGTTCGGAAGACAGAATATCACGGTGAGCGTATCTAAGTAAAATAAATTTCTCTTGGGTAGAATTTGCTCTAAGAGTTTTTTCTGAGAAATCTGCCTCATTTTTGAACATGGCGTTTGAAAATCTCAGCAACATCAGAGAAAATGCTTCAAAGTGTCAATATGCCTTGTATTGTGATGCAAGATCGTAAAACCACATGCAAACAAATCTGTGGTGTATATTTTTAGAAAGCGTTATGCATGCAGTGGGATCGTATCACGGAAAATCCCCGCGGTGGAATCTATGTAAATTACACACCTATTGGTTAGAATTTGCTCCAAAAATTTTTCCCTGAGAAAACGGCCTGATTTTCCAAACTGGCATTAGGAAAAATCTGCAAATTCAGAGTTCATGTTTCTACTTGTAAATATGCCATGTATGGTGGATGAAAGTTCTGTAATCTACATGTTCACAACTCATTCGAGAAAGTTTGTTGAAACCTTGATGCATGTAGCGTGTTCGGAAAATAGAATGTCACTTTGAGGGAAACTATGTAAATTACAATTCTATTAGGAAGTACTCGCTCCACGAGGATTTTTCTGCGAATCTGCCTCCTTTTCAAAACTGGCATTAGGAAAATCTTTCGAAATGTGAGAAAATGCTTCAAATTGTCAACATGGCTTTTATGGTGGATGAAAGTTCGATAATCCTTATGCTAACAACTCTGTAGTCAATATTTGTTGAATCCGTGATGCATGTAGCTTTTTCGGAACACGTAATTTCACGATGACGGGTTCTATGTAAATTGCATGTCTATTGGGTAGAACTCGCTCCAAGAGGATTTTTCTGTGGAAACTGCATGATTTTAGAGACTGACATTAGGAGAATACTACTAAATCAGAATAAAATTTCTATTTATAAACATGCACTGTAATGTGGATTAAAGTTCGTTAATACACATGTACACAACTCATTAAAGAATGTTTTTTGAATCCGTGGTGCATGTAACGTGTTCAGAACATGGAATGTCACGGTGATTGGAAGTAGGGAAATTACCTATCTTTTGGGTAGAACTGGCTCCAAGAGCAATTTTCTGCCAAATCTTGCTCATTTTCAAAACTAGCTTTCAAACTAACGTGTGAAATCTGAGAAAATTCTTCAAAGTGTCATTAAGCCTTTTATGGTGGATGAAAGTGCTGTCATCCACTTGCTAACAACTCTGTAGTGAATATTTGTCGCATCCGAGATGCATGTAGCGTGTTCGGAACACGGAATTTGACGGTGAGCGAATCCATGTAAATTACATGTCTATTGGTTAGAACCCGCTCCAAGAGGTTTTTGCCGTGAAATCGGCCTCATTTTCGAAACTGGCGTTTGGAAATCTCTGTGAAATCACAGAAAATGCTTCTAAGAAGCTATATGCCTTCTATACTGAGAAAGTCCTGTAATCCACATGCAAAAAACTCTGTAGTGTATTTTTGTCGAATATTTTCTGCATGTAGCATGTTTGAAACACGTAATTTCAAAGCGGGAGAATCTATGTAATTTACATATCTATTGGGTAGAACAGGCTCCAAAAGTTTTTTCCTTTGAAAACTGCCTGATTTTCGAAAATGCTTTTAGGAAATATCTGCGAACTCATTGTTAAAGTTTCTAGGTGTCAATATGCCTTGTATGGTGGATGAAAGTTGTGTAACACACATGTACACAACTCATTAAGAATGTTTGTCAAATCCGTGATGTGTGTAGCGCGTTCGGAAAATGGACTGTCATGGTGATGCAAACTATAAAATTACATATCTATTGGTTAGAACACAATCCAGGAGCATTTTACTGAAAAATCTGCCTGTTTGGAAACTGGGGTTATGAAAACCCTGCAAAATCTGAGTAAAAGCTTTAAGGTGGCAATATGTCTTCAACGGGTTGTTAAAGATGTGTAATTCACATGCTAAGAACTCAGAAGTGAATATTTGTTGAATCCGTGGTGCATGGACCGTTTTCGGAACACGGAATGTTACAGTGAACGTACCTATGAAAATGAGATGTCTATTGGATAGAACATGCACCAAGAGAATTTTTCTGCGAAAACTGCCTGATTTTCGTAACTGTCGTTGTAGAAAACTGACGAAATGTAAGTAAATGTTTCTAGGTGTAAATATGCCTTGTATTGTGGTTGAAAAATCGGTAATCAACATGCTCACGGTCATTAAATAATGTTTGTCGAAGCCGTGATGAATGTAATGTTTTCGGAACACGGAATGTCTCGGTGAGTGAAGCTCTGAAAATAACAATTCTGCTGGATAGAACTCGCTTGAATTGAATGTTTCTGTGAAAATTTCATGATTTTCGAAACTGGAGGCTAGGAAAAACCTGTGAAATCAGAATAACTAATTCTAGGTGTAAATATGCCTTTTATGGTGGATGAAAGTCCGGTAATCCAGATGCAAACAAATTGGTAGTGAATATTTGTCGAGTCATTTATGCATGTAACATGTTCGGAACACGGAATTTCATGGCCAGGGAATTTAAGTAAATTACATTTCCCTTGGTTAGAAATCACTCCAAGAGCTTTTTCCTGAGAAATATGCCTGATTTTCGATACTGGCGTTAGGAAAAACCTGCGAACCCAGATTACTAGATTCTCGGTGTACATCTTCCTTTTATGGTGGATGATAGTTCGGTAATCCGCATGCTAACTAGTCTGTAAAGAATATTTGTCGAATCCGACTTACATGAAGTGTGTTCGGAACACAGAATATCACAGTGAGCCTATCTATGTTAAATAAATTTCTCTTGGTTAGAATTTGCTCTAAGAGTTTTTTCTGAGAAATCTGCCTCATTTTTGAAACTGGCGTTTGAAAATCTCTGCAAAATCAGAGAAAATGCTTCAAAGTGTCAATATGCCTTGTATTGTGATGCAAGATCGTAAAACCACATACAAACAAATCTGTGGTGAATATATTAAGAAATCGTTATGCATGCATTGGGATCGTATCACGGAAAATCCCCGCATTGGAATCTATGTAAATTATACACCTATTGGTTAGAATTCGCTCCAAAAATTTTTCCCTGAGAAAACGGCCTGATTTTCCAAACTGGCATTAGGAAAAAGCTGCAAATTCAGAGTTAATGTTTCTAGATGTAAATATGCCATGTATGGTGGATGAAAGTTCTGTAATCTACATGTTCACAACTCATCCGAGAAAGTTTGTTGAAACCTTGATGCATGTAGCGTGTTTGGAAAATTGAATGTCACTGTGAGGGAAACTATGTAAATTACATTTCTATTGGGAAGTACTCGCTCCACGAGAATTTTTCTGCGAATCTGCCTCCTTTTCAAAACTGGCATTAGGAAAAACTTTCGAAATGTGAGAAAATGCTTCAAATTGTCCACATGGCTTTTATGGTGGATGAAAGTTCGGTAATCCTTATGCTAACAACTCTGTAGTGAATATTTGTCGAATCCTTCATGCATGTAGCTTTTTTGGAACACGGAATTCACGAAGACGTGTTCTATGTAAATTGCATGTCTATTGGGTAGAACTCTCTCCAAGAGGATTTTTCTGTGGAAACTGCATGATTTTAGAGACTGACATTAGGAGAACACTACTAAATCAGAATAAAATTTCTATGTATAAATATGCACTGTAAGGTGGATTAAAGTTCGTTAATACACATGTTCACAACTCATTAAAGAATGTTTGTTGAATCCGTGGTGCATGTAACGTGTTCAGAACACAGAATGTCACGGTGATTGAAAGTAGGGAAATTACTTATCTTTTGGGTAGAAATGGCTCCAAGAGCATTTTTCTGCCAAACCTGCCTCATTTTCAAAACTGGCATTCAAACTAACGTTTGAAATCTGAGAAAATTCTTCAAAGTGTCAGTAATGTTTGTATGGTGGATGAAAGTGCTGTAATCCACTTGCTAACAACTCTGTAGTGAATATTTGTCGCATCCGAGATGCATGTAGCGTGTTCGGAACACGGAATTTGACGGTGAGCGAATCCATGTAAATTATATATCTATTGTTTAGAACACACTCCAAGAGGTTTTTGCTGTGAAATCGGCCTCATTTTCGAAACTGATGTATGGAAATCTCTGTGAAATCACAAAAAATGCTTCTAAGAATCTATATGACTTCTATACTGAGAAAGTCCTGTAATCCACATGCAAACAACCCTGTAGTGTATTTTTGTCGAAACTTTTCTGCATGTAGCGTGTTCAAAACACGTAATATCACAGTGGGAGAATCTATGTAATTTACATATCTATTGGGTAGAACACGCTGCAACAGTTTTTTCCTTTGAAAACTGCCTGATTTTCGAAACTGTTATTAGGAAATATCTGCAAACTCATTGTTAATGTTTCTAGGTGTCAATATGCCTTGTATGGTGGATGAAAGTTGTGTAATACACATGTACACAACTCATTAAGAATGTTTGTCAAATCCGTGATGTGTGTAACGCTTTCGGAAAATGGACTGTCACGGTGAGGCAAACTTTGTAAATTACATATCTATTGGTTAGAACACGCTCCAGGAGCATTTTACTGAAAAATCTGCCTCAGTTTGGAAACTGTTGTTATGAAAACGCTGCAAAATCTGAGTAAATGCTTTAAGGTGACAATGTGTTTCAATGGGTTATTATAGAAGTGTAATTCACGTGCTAAGAAATCAGCAGTGATATTTGTTGAATCCGTGGTGCATGGACCGTTTTCGGAACACGGAATGTTACGGTGAAGGTATCTATGAAAATGAGATGTCTATTGGATAGAACATGCACCAAGAGAATTTTTCTGCGTAAACTGCCTGATTTTCGTAAGTGATTTTAGTAAAACCTGCGAAATATGAGTAAATGTTTCTATGTGTAAATATGCCTTGTATTGTGGTTGAAAAATCAGTAATCCACATGGTAATAACAGTGTAGTATTTAATTTTTAAACCGTGATTCATGTAGCACTTTTGGAAAACGGAATTTCACGGTAATGAAACTATGTAAATTACAATTCTATTGAGTACAACGAGCTAGAAGAGGATTTTTCTGCGAAAATTGCATGATTATCGCATCTGAAGTTTGGAAAAAGCTGCAAAACGAGAGTAAATATTTGTAGGTGTAAATGTGCCTTTATGTTGCAAGAAAGATCGTTAATCCACATTTTCACAACATATTAAAGAATCTTTTTCTAATCCGTGATGCATGTACCGTGTTCAGAATGTGGAATTTCACGGTGATTGAAACAATGTAAATTACGTCTCTATTGTGTAGAACTCGCTCCGAGAGTGTTTTTCTGTGAAAACTTCGTCAATTTCAAAACTGGCATTAGAAAAAAGCTGCAAATTAAAAGTTAATGTTTCTAGTTGTAAATATGCCATGTATGGTGGATGAAGTTCGGTAATACACATGTTCACAACTCATTAAGAAATGTTTGTTGAAATCGTGGTGCATGTAACGTGTTCAGAACACGGAATGTCACGGTGATTGAAACTAGGTAAATTACATATCTTTTGGCTAGAACTGGCTCCAAGAGCATTTTTCTGCGAAATCTGCCTCATTTTCAAATCTGGCAAAGAAAATAAACTGCGAAATCTGAGAAAATTCTTAAAAGTCTCAGTAAGCCTTGTATGGTAGATGAAAGTGCTGTAATCCACATGCTAACCACTAGGTAGTGAATAATTGTCGCATTCGAGATGCATGTAGCGTGTTCGGAACACGGAATTTCACGGTGAGCGAATCCATGTAAATTACATTCTATTGGTTAGAACCAGCTCCAAGAGGTTTTTTTCCGTGAAATCTGCCTCATTTTCGAAACTGGCATTTCAAAAGCTGTGTGATATCAGAGAAAATACTTCTAAGCATCAATATGCCTTCTATTGTGATGAAAGTCCTGTAATCCACATGCAAACAACTCTGTAGTGTATTTTTGTCGAATCTTTTCTGCATGTAGCGTGTTCGAAACACGTAATTTCACAGCAGGAGAATGTATGTAATTTACATATCTATTGGGTAGAACACGCTCCAACAGTTTTTTCCTTTGAAAACTGCCTGATTTTCGAAACTGCTTTTAGGAAATATATGCGAACTCAGTGTTAATGTTTCTAGGTGTAAATATGCCTTGTATGGTGGATGAAAGTTTTGTAATACACATGTACACAACTCATTAAAATGTTTGTCAAATCCGTGAGGTGTGTAGCACGTTCGAAACATGGACTGTCACGGTGAGGAAAACTATGTAAATGACATATCTTTTGGTTAGAACACGCTCCAGGAGAATTTTACTGAAAAATCTGCCTCAGTTTGGAAACTGCAGTTTTGAAAACGCTGCAAAATTTGAGTAAATGCTTTAAGGTGGCAATGTGTCTTCAATGGGTTATTAAAGATGTGTAATTCACATGCTAAGAATTCAGCAGTGAATATTTGTTGAATCCGTGGTGCATGTAATGTTTTCGGAACACAGAATGTTACGGTGACGGTATCTATGAAGATGAGATATCTATTGGATAGAACATGCACCAAGAGAATTTTTCTGCGAAAACTACCTGATTTTCGTAACTACCTTTAGGAAAACCTGCGAAATCTGAATAAATGTTTCTAGGTGTAAATATGCCTTGTATTGTGGTTGAAAAATCGATAATCCACTTGCTCACACTCATTAAAGAATGTTTGTCGACCTCGTGATGCATTTAATGTGTTCAGAATATGGAATGTCAGATTAAAGGAAACATTGTAAGTTACATGTCTATTGGGTAGGACTCTCTTGAAGAGAATTTTTCTGCGAAATGTGCCTCATTTTGGAAACTGCCATTAGGAGAATCCTGTGAAATCTGAGAAAATGCTTCTAAGTGTCAATATGCCTTGAATGGTGAACGAAAGTCCGGTAATCCACATGGAAATTACAGTGTAGTAATGATTTTTTAAACCGTGATTCATGTAGCGCTTTTGGAAAACGGAATTTCACGGTAATGAAACTATGTAAATTAAAATTCTATTGAGTAGAACGAGCTAGAAGAGGATTTTTCTGTGAAAATTGCATGATTATCGAATCTGAAGCTTGGAAAAAGCTGCAAAACGAGAGTAAATATTTGTAGGTGTAAATGTGCCTATATGTTGCAAGAAAGTTCGGTAATCCACATTTTCACAACATATTAAAGAATCTTTTTGTAATTCGTGATGCATGTACCGTGTTCAGAACGTGGAAATTCACGGTGATTGAAACAATGTAAATTACTTCTCTATTGGGTAGAACTCGCTCCGAGAGAGTTTTTCTGCGAAAACTTCGTCTTTTTTGAAACTGGCGTTTGAAAAACTCTGGAAAATTTGAGAAAATACTTCTATGAATCAATATTCAGTGTATTGTGATGAAAGTTCGGTAATCCACATGCTAACAAATTTGTAGTGACTATTTGTCGAAACGTTTATGAATGTAGCATGTTCGGAACACGGAATTTCATGGCCAGGGAATTTATGTAAATTACATTTCTCTTGGTTAGAAATCACTCCAAGAGATTTTTCCTGAGAAATCGGCCTGATTTTCGAAACTGGCTTAAGGAAAACCATGCGAAAACAGATTACTAGATTTTCGGTGTAAAGCTGCCTTTTATGGTGGATGAAAGTTCGGTAATCCATATGCTAACAACTCTGTAGTGAATATTTGTTGAATCCGAGATACGTGAAGCATGTTCGGAACACAGAATATCACGGTGAGCGAATCTATGTAAAATACATGTGTCTTGGGTAGAATTCGCTCCAAGAGAATTTTCTACGAAATCTGCCTCATTTTTGAAACTGGCGTTTGAAAATCTCTGCAAAATCAGAGATAAAGCTTCAAAGTGTCAATATGACTTGTATTGTGATGGAAGATCGTTAAAAACATGCAAACAAATCTGTGGTGAGTATTTGTAGAAAGTGTTATGCATGCAGGTTGATCGTATCACGGAAAATGCCGGCAATGGAATCTATGTTAATTACATGCCTATTGGTTAGAATCCAATCCAAAAATTTTTTTCTGAAAAAACGGACTGAATTTCAAAACTGGCATTAGGAAAAAGCTGCAAATTCAGAGTTAATGTTTCTAGTCGTAAATATGCCATGAATTGTGGATGAAGTTCAGTAATACACATGTTCACAATTCATTATAAATGTTTGTTGAATCCGTGGTGCATGGAACGTGTGCAGACCACAGAATGTCACGGTGATTGAAACTAGGTAAATTACATATCTTTTGGGTAGAACTGCCTCCAAGAGCTTTTTTCTGCCAAATCTGCCTCATTTCCAAACTGGCATAAAACTAAACTCAAAAATCTGAGAAATTTCTTCAAAGTTTCAATAAGCCTTGTATGGTGGATGAAAGTGCTGTAATCCACTTGCTAACAACTCTGCAGTGAATATTTGTCGCATCCGAGATGCATGTAGCGTGTTCAGAAGACGGAATTTGATGGTGAGCGAATCCATGTAAATTACATGTCTATTGGTTAGAACCCGCTCTAAGAGGTTTTTGCCGTGAAATCTGCCTCATTTTCGAAACTGGCATTTGAAAAACTCTGAAATCACAGAAAATGCTTCTAAGCATCTATAGGCCTTCTATAGTGAGAAAGTCCTGTAATCCTCATGCAAATAAATCTGTAGTGTATATTTGTTGTATATTTTCTGCATGTACCATGTTCGAAACATGTAATTTCACAGCGGGAGAATCTATGTAATATACATATCTATTTTGTAGAACACGCTCCAACAGTTTTTCCTTTGAAAACTGCCTGATTTTTGAAACTGCTTTTAGGAAATATATGCGAACTCAGTGTTAATGTTTCTAGGTGTAAATATGCCTTGTATGGTGGATGAAAGTTTTATAATACACATGTACACAACTCATTAAAATGTTTGTCAAATCCGTGATGTGTGTAGCACGTTCGGAACATGGACTGTCACGGTGAGGAAAACTATGTAAATGACATATCTATTGGTTAGAACACGCTCCAGGAGCATTTTACTGAAAAATCTGCCTCAGTTTGGAAACTGGTGTTTTGAAACGCTGCAAAATCTGAGTAAATGCTTTAAGGTGACAATGTGTCTTCAATGGGTTATTAAAGATGTGTAATTCACATGCTAAGAACTCAGCAGTGAATATTTGTTGAATCATTGGTGCATGTAACTTTTTCGGAACACAGAATGTTACGGTGACGGTATCTATGAAGATTAGATATCTATTGGATAGAACATGCACCAAGAGTATTTTTCAGCAAATCTCCCTGATTTTCGTAACTGACGTTAGGAAACCTGCAAAATCTAATTAAATATTTCTAGGTGTAAATATGCTTGTATTGTGGTTGAAAAATCGGTAAACCACATGCTCACGGTCATTAAATAATGTTTGTCGAAGCCGTGATGAATGTAACGTTTTCAGAACACGGAATGTCTCGGTGAGTGAAGCTCTGAAAATAACAATTCTGCTGGATAGAACTCGCTTGAATTGAATGTTTCTGTAAAAATTTCATGATTTTCAAAACTGGATGTTACGAAAAACCTGCGAAATCAGAATAACTACTTCTAGGTGTAAATATTCCTTTTATGGTGGATGAAAGTTTGGTAATCCACATGCTCACACTCATTAAAGAATGTTTGTTGAATTCGTGATGCATGTAACGTGTTCGGAATACGGAATGACGTAGTGAAGGAAAAAATTTAAGTTACATGTCTATTGGGTAGAACTCGCTTGAAGAGAATTTTTTTGTGAAATGTGCCTCATTTTGAAAACTGCCATTAGGAGAACCCTGTGAAATCTGAGAAAATGCTTCTAAGTGTCAATATGCCTTGAATGGTGAATGAAAGTCCGGTAATCCACATGGTAATAACAGTGAAGTATTTAATTTTTAAACCGTGATTCATGTAGCGCTTTTGGAAAACGAAATTTCACGGTAATGAAACTATGTAAATTACAATTCTATTGAGTACAACGAGCTAGAAGAGGATTTTTCTGCGAAAATTGCATGATTATCGCATCTGAAGTTGGAAAAAGCTGCAAAACGAGAGTAAATATTTGTAGGTGTAAATGTGCCTTTATGTTGCAAGAAAGATCGTTAATCCACATTTTCACAACATATTAAAGAATCTTTTTCTAATCCGTGATGCATGTACCGTGTTCAGAATGTGGAATTTCACGGTGATTGAAACAATGTAAATTACGTCTCTATTGTGTAGAACTCGCTCCGAGAGTGTTTTTCTGTGAAAACTTCATCAATTTCAAAACTGGCATTAGAAAAAAGCTGCAAATTCAGAGTTAATGTTTCTAGTTGTAAATATGCCATGTATGGTGGATGAAGTTCGGTAATACACATGTTCACAACTCATTAAGAAATGTTTGTTGAAATCGTGGTGCATGTAACGTGTTCAGAACACGGAATGTCACGGTGATTGAAACTAGGTAAATTACATATCTTTTGGCTAGAACTGGCTCCAAGAGCATTTTTCTGCGAAATCTGCCTCATTTTCAAATCTGGCAAAAAAAATAACCTGCGAAATCTGAGAAAATTCTTAAAAGTCTCAGTAAGCCTTGTATGGTAGATGAAAGTGCTGTAATCCACATGCTAACAACTAGGTAGTGAATAACTGTCACATTCGAGATGCATGTATCGTGTTCGGAACACGGAATTTCACGGTGAGCGAATCCATGTAAATTACATTCTATTGGTTAGAACCAGCTCCAAGAGGATTTTTTCCGTGAAATCTGGCTCATTTTCGAAACTTGCGTTTCAAAAGCTGTGTGATATCAGAGAAAATACTTCTAAGCATCAATATGCCTTCTATTGTGATGAAAGTCCTGTAATCCACATGCAAACAACACTGTAGTGTATTTTGTCGAAACTTTTCTGCATGTAGCGTGTTCGAAACACGTAATTTCACAGCAGGAGAATGTATGTAATTTACATATCTATTGGGTAGAACACGCTCCAACAGTTTTTTCCTTTGAAAACTGCCTGATTTTCGAAACTGCTTTTAGGAAATATATGCGAACTCAGTGTTAATGTTTCTAGGTGTCAATATGCCTTGTATGGTGGATGAAAGTTTTGTAATACACATGTACACAACTCATTAAAATGTTTGTCAAATCCGTGAGGTGTGTAGCACGTTCGAAACATGGACTGTCACGGTGAGGAAAACTATGTAAATTAAATATCTATTGTTTAGAACCCGCTCCAAGAGGTTTTTGCTGTGAAATCGGCCTCATTTTCGTAACTGGCGTTTGGAAATCTCTGTGAAATCACAAAAAATGCTTCTAAGCATCTATATGCCTTCTATAGTGAGAAAGTCCTGTAATCCACATGCAAACAACCCTGTAGTGTATATTTGTCGAAACTTTTCTGCATGTAGCGTGTTCAATACACGTAATTTCACAGTGGGAGAATCTATGTAATTTACATATCTATTGGGTAGAACACGCTCCAACAGTTTTTTCCTTTGAAAACTGCCTGATTTTCGAAACTGCTACTAAGAAATATCTGCGAACTCAGTGTTAATGTTTCTAGGTGTCAATATGCCTTGTATGGTGGATGAAAGATGTGTAATACACATGTACACAACCATTAAGAATTTTTGTCAAATACGTTATGTGTGTAACGCGTTCGGAACATGGACAGCCACGGTGAGGCAAACTAAGTAAATTACATATCAATTGGTTAGAACACGCTCCAGGAGCATTTTACTGAAAAATCTGCCTCAGTTTGGAAACTGTTGTTATGAAAACGCTGCAAAATCTGAGTAAATGCTTTAAGGTGACAATGTGTTTCAATGGGTTATTAAAGAAGTGTAATTCACATGCTAAGATCTCAGCAGTGAGTAATTGTTGAATCCGTGATGCATGGACCGTTTTTAGTACACGGAATGTTACGGTGAAGGTATCTATGAAAATGAGATGTCTATGGGATAGAACAGGCACCAAGAGGATTTTTCTGCAGAAACTGCCTGATTTTTGTAAGTGATGTTAGGAAAACCTGCGAAATTTAAGTAAATGTTTCTAGGTGTAAATATGCCTTGTATTGTCGTTGAAAAATCGGTAATCAACATGCTCACGGTCATTAAATAATGTTTGTCGAAGCCGTGATGAATGTAACGTTTTCGGAACACGGAATGTCTCGGTGAGTGAAGCTCTGAAAATAACAATTCTACTGGGTAGAACTCGCTTGAATTGAATGTTTCTGTGAAAATTTCATGATTTTCGAAACTGGATGTTAGGAACAACCGGCGAAATCAGACTAACTACTTCTAGGTGTCAATATGGCTTGTATGGTGGATTAAAGTTCGGTAATCCACATGCTCACACTCATTAAAGAATGTTTGTCGACCTCGTGATGCATGAAACGTGTTCAGAATATGGAATGTCATAGTGAAGGGAAAAATGGAAGTTACATGTCTATTGGGTAGAACTCGTTTGAAGAGAATTTTTCTGCGAAATGTGTCTCATTTTGAAAACTGCCATTAAGAGAACCCTGTGAAATCTGAGAAAATGCTTCAAAGTGTCAATATGCCTTGACTGGTGAATGAAAGTCCAGTAATCCACATGTTAATAATAGTGTAGTAATTATTTTTTAAACCGTGATTCATGTAGCGCATTTGGAAAATGAAATTTCACGGTAATGATACTATGTAAATTACAATTCTATTGAGTAGAACGAGCTAGAAGAGAATTTTTCTGCGAACCTTGCATGACTATCGAATCTGAAGTTTGGAAAAAGCTGCAAAAAGGGAGTAAATATTTGCAGGTGTAAATGTGCATTTATGTTGCAAGAAAGTTCGGGAATCTATATTTTCACAACATATTAAAGAATCTTTTTCTAATCCGTGATGCATGTACCGTGTTCAGAACGTGGAATTTCACGGTGATTGAAACTATGTAAATGACTTCTCTATTGGGTAGAACTCGCTCCGAGAGAGTTTTTCTGCGAAAACTTCGTCATTTTTGAACCTGGCGTTCAGAAAACACTTCAAAATCTGAGAAAACACTTCTAAGAATCAATATTCAATGTGTTGGGATGACAGTTCGGTAATCCACATGCTAACAAATTTGTAGTGAATATTTGTCGAATCTTTTATGCATGTAACATGTTCGGAACACGGAATTTCACGGCCAGGGATTTTACATAAATTACATTTCCCTTGGTTAGAAATCACTCCAAGAGATTTTTCCTGAGAAATCGGCCTGATTTTCAAAACTGGCGTTAGGAAAAACCTGTGAACCCAGATTACTAGATTCTCGGTGTACATCTGCCTTTTATGGTGGATGAAATTTCGGTAATCCACATGCTAAATACTCTGTAGTGAATATTTGTCGAATCGTAGATACGTGAAGTGTGTTCGGAACACAGAATATCACGGTGAGTGAATCCATGAAAAATACATGTCTCGGGTAGAATTTGCTCTAAGAGTTTTTCTGAGAATTCTGCCTCATTTTTGAACCTGGCGTTTGAAAATCTCTGCAAAATCAGAGAAAATGCTTCAAAGTGTCAATATGCCTTGTATTGTGATGCAAGATCGTAAAGTCACATGCAAACTATTCTGTGGTGAATATTTTTAGAAAGCGTTATGCATGCAGTGGGATCGTATCACGGAAAATCCCCGCGATGGAATCTATGTAAATTACACACCTATTGGTTAGAATTCGCTCCAAAAGTTTTTCCCTGAGAAAACGGCCTGATTTTCCAAACTGGCATTAGGAAAAAGCTGCAAATTCAGAGTTAATGTTTCTAGTTGTAAATATGCCATGTATGGTGGATGAAAGTTCTGTAATCTACATGTTCACAACTCATTCGAGAAAGTTTGTTGAAACCTTGATGCATGTAGCGTGTTCGGGAAAATGGAATGTCACTGTGAGGGAAACTATGTAAATTACATTTCTATTGGGAAGTACTCGCTCCACGAGAATTTTTCTGCCAAATCTGCCTCCTTTTCAAAACTGGCATTAGGAAAAACTTTCGAAATGTGAGAAAATGCTTCAAATTGTCAACATGGCTTTTAGGGTGGATGAAAGTTCGGTAATCCTTATGCTAACAACTCTGTAGTGAATATTTGTCGAATCCGTGATGCATGTAGCTTTTTTGGAACACGGAATTCACGATGACGTGTTCTATGTAAATTGCATGTCTATTGGGTAAAACTCGCTTCAAGAGGATTTTTCTGTGGAAACTGCATGATGTTAGAGTCTGACATTAGGAGAAAACAACTAAATCAGAATAAAATTTCTATGTATAAATATGAACTGTAAGGTGGATTAAAGTTCGTTAATACACATGTCCACAACTCATTAAAGAATGTTTGTTGAATCCGTGGTGCATGTAACGTGTTCAGAACACAGAATGTCACGGTGATTGAAAGTAGGGAAATTACCTATCTTTTGGGTAGAAATGGCTCCAAGAGCATTTTTCTGCCAAATCTGCCTCATTTTCAAAACTGGCATTCAAACTAACGTGTGAAATCTGAGAAAATTCTTCAAAGTGTCAGCAAGCCTTGTATGGTGGATGAAAGTGCTGTAATCCACTTGCTAACAACTCTGTAGTGAATATTTGTCGCATCCGAGATGCATGTAGCGTGTTCGGAAGACGGAATTTGACGGTGAGCGAATCCATGTAAATTACATATCTATTGTTTAGAACCCGCTCCAAGAGGTTTTTGCTGTGAAATCGGCCTCATTTTCGAAACTGACGTTTGGAAATACCTGTGAAATCACATAAAATGCTTCTAAGCATCTATATGCCTTCTATAGTGAGAAAGTCCTGTAACCCACATGCAAACAACCCTGTAGTGTATTTGTGTCGAAACTTTTCTGCATGTAGCGTGTTCAAAACACGTAATTTCACAGTGGGAGAATCTATGTAATTTACATATCTATTGGGTAGAACACGCTCCAACATTTTTTTCCTTTGAAAACTGCCTGATTTTCGAAACTGCTATTAGGAAATATCTGCGAACTCAGTGTTAATGTTTCTAGGTGTCAATATGCCTTGTATGGTGGATGAAAGTTGTGTAATACACATGTACACAACTCATTAAGAATGTTTGTCAAATCCGTGATGTGTGTAATGCGTTCGGAACATGGACTGTCACGGTGAGGCAAACTATGTAAATTACATATCTCTTGGTTAGAACACGCTCCAGGAGCATTTTACTGAAAAATCTGCCTCAGTTTGGAAACTGTTGTTATGAAAACGCTGCAAAATCTGAGTAAATGCTTTAAGGTGACAATGCGTTTCAATGGGTTATTAAAGAAGTGTAATTCACATGCTAAGAACTCAGCAGTGATATTTGTTGAATCCGTGGTGCATGGACGATTTTCGGAGCACGGAATGTTACGGTGAAGGTATCTATGAAAATGAGATGTCTATTGGATAGAACATGCACCAAGAGAATTTTTCTGCGAAAACTGCCTGATTTTCGTAAGTGATGTTAGGAAAACCTGCGAAATCTAAATAAATGTTTCTAGATGTAAATATGCCTTGTATTGTGGTTGAAATATCGGTAATACACATGCTCACGGTCATTAAATAATGTTTGTTGAAGCAGTGATGAATATAACGTTTTCAGAACAAGGAATGTCTCGGTGAGTGAAGCTCTGAAAATAACAATTCTACTGGATAGAACTCGCTTGAATTGAATGTTTCTGTGAAAATTTCATGATTTTTGAAACTGGATGTTAGGAAAAACCTGCGAAATCAGAATAACTACTTCTAGGTGCCAATATGGCTTGTATGGTGGATGAAAGTTCGGTTATCCACATGCTCACACTCATTAAAGAATGTTTGTCGAAATCGTGATGCATGAAACGTGTTCAGAATATGGAATGTCATAGTGAAGGGAAAAATGGAAGTTACATGTCTATTGGGTAGAACTCGTTTGAAGAGAATTTTTCTGCGAAATGTGCCTCATTTTGAAAAATGCCATTAGGAGAACCCTGTGAAATCTGAGAAAATGCTTCTACGTGTCAATATGCCTGGAATGATGAATGAAAGTCCGGTAATCCACATGTTAATAACAGTGTAGTAATTATTTTTTAAACCGTGATTCATGTAGCGCTTTTGGAAAACGGAATTTCACGGTAATGAAACTATGTAAATTACAATTCTACTGAGTAGAACGAGCTAGAAGAGAATTTTTCTGCGAACATTGCATGATTATCGAATCTGAAGTTTGGAAAAAGCTGCAAAAAGGGAGTAAATATTTGCAGGTGTAAATGTGCCTTTATGTTGCAAGAAAGTTTGGTAATCCAAATTTTCACAACATATTAAAGAATCTTTTTCTAATTCATGATGCATGTAGCGTGTTCAGAACGTGAAATTTCCCGGTGATTGAAACTATGTAAATGACTTCTCTATTGGGTAGAACTCGCTCCGAGAGATTTTTTCTGCGAAAACTTCGTCATTTTTAAACCTGGCGTTTAGAAAACGCTTCAAAATCTGAGAAAATACTTCTAAGAATCAATATTCTATGTATTGTGATGAAAGTTCTGTAATCCACATGCTAACAAATTTGTAGTGAATATTTATCGAATCCTTTATGCATGTAACATGTTCGGAACACGGAATTTCACGGCCCGGGAATTTATGTAAATTACATTTCCCTTGGTTAGAAATCACCCCAAGAGATTTTTCCTGTGAAATCGGCCTGATTTTCGAAACTGGCTTTAGGAAATCCTGCGAACTCAGATTACTAGATTCTCGGTGTACATCTGCCTATTATGGTGGATGAAAGTTCGGTAATCCGCATGCTAACTAATCTATAGTGAATATTTGTCGAATCCAGATACGTGAATTGTGTTCTGAACACAGAATATCACGGTGTGTGAATCCATTTAAAATACATGTCTATTGGTTAGATCCCGCTCCAAGAGTTTTTTGCCGTGAAATCGGCCTCATTTTCGAAACTGGCGTTTGGAAATCTCTGTGAAATCACAG
This sequence comes from Camelus bactrianus, assembly GCF_048773025.1. Classification (NCBI taxonomy): domain Eukaryota; kingdom Metazoa; phylum Chordata; class Mammalia; order Artiodactyla; family Camelidae; genus Camelus; species Camelus bactrianus. The sequence continues at coordinate 150,933,532 of NC_133541.1, forward strand.
AAAATGCTTCTAAGCATCTATATGCATACTATAGTGAGAAAGTGCAATAATCCACATGCAAACAACCCAGTAGTGTATTTTTGTCGAAACTTTTCTGCATGTAGCGTGTTCAAAACACGTAATTTCACAGTGGGAGAATCTATGTAATTTACATATCTATTGGGTAGAACACGCTCCAACAGTTTTTTCCTTTGAAAACTGCCTGATTTTCGAAACTGCTATTAGGAAATATCTGCGAACTCAGTGTTAATATTTCTAGGTGTCAATATGCCTTGTATGGTGGATGAAAGTTGTGTAATACACATGTACACAACTCATTAAGAATGTTTGTCAAATCGTGATGTGTGTAATGCGTTCGGAACATGGACTGTCACGGTGAGGCAAACTATGTAAATTACATATCTCTTGGTTAGAACACGCTCCAGGAGCATTTTACTGAAAAATCTGCCTCAGTTTGGAAACTGTTGTTATGAAAACGCTGCAAAATCTGAGTAAATGCTTTAAGGTGACAATGTGTTTCAATGGGTTATTAAAGAAGTGTAATTCACATGCTAAGAACTCAGCAGTGATATTTGTTGAATCCGTGGTGCATGGACCGTTTTTGGTACATGGAATGTTACGGTGTAGGTATCTATAAAAATGAGATGTCTATTGGATAGAACATGCACCAAGAGAATTTTTCTGCGAAAACTGCCTGATTTTCGTAAGTGATATTAGGAAAACCTGCGAAATCTAAGTAAATGTTTCTAGGTGTAAATATGCCTTGTATTGTGGTTGAAATATCGGTAATCCACATGCTAACGGTCATTAAATAATGTTTGTTGAAGCAGTGATGAATGTAACGTTTTCGGAACACGGAATGTCTCGGTGAGTGAAGCTCTGAAAATAACAATTCTACTGGATAGAACTCGCTTGAATTGAATGTTTCTCTGAAAATTTCATGATTTTCGAAACTGGATGTTAGGAAAAACCTGCAAAATCAGAATAACTACTTCTAGGTGTAAATATGCCTTGTATGGTGGATGAAAGTTCGGTAATCCACATGCTCACACTCATTAAAGAATGTTTGTCGACCTCGTGATGCATGAAACGTGTTCAGAATATGGAATGTCATAGTGAAGGGAAAAATGGAAGTTACATGTCTATTGGGTAGAACTCGTTTGAAGAGAATTTTTCTGCGAAATGTGCCTCATTTTGAAAACTGCCATTAGGGGAACCCTGTGAAATTTGAGAAAATGCTTCTAAGTGTCAATATGCCTTGACTGGTGAATGAAAGTCCGGTAATCCACATGTTAATAACAGTGTAGTAATTATTTTTTAAACCGTGATTCATGTAGCGCTTTTGGAAAACGAAATTTCACGGTAATGAAACTATGTAAATTACAATTCTATTGAGTAGAACGAGCTAGAAGAGAATTTTTCTGCGAACATTGCATGATTATCAAATCTGAAGTTTGGAAAAAGCTGCAAAAAGGGAGTAAATATTTGCAGGTGTAAATGTGCATTTATGTTGCAAGAAAGTTCGGGAATCCATATTTTCACAACATATTAAAGAATCATTTTCTAATCCGTGAGGCATGTACCGTATTCAGAACGTGGAATTTCACGGTGATTGAAACTATGTAAATGACTTCTCTATTGGGTAGAACTCGCTCCGAGATAGTTTTTCTGCAAAAACTTCGTCATTTTTGAACCTGGCGTTTAGAAAACACTTCAAAATCTGAGAAAATACTTCTAAGAATCATTATTCAATATATTGTGATGACAGTTCGGTAATCCACATGCTAAGAAATTTGTAGTGAATAGTTGTCGAATCCTTTATGCATGTAACATGTTCGGAACACGGAATTTCACGGCCAGGGATTTTACATAAATTACATTTCCCTTGGTTAGAAATCACTCCAAGAGATTTTTCCTGAGAAATCGGCCTGATTTTCGAAACTGGCGTTAGGAAAATCCTGCGAACCCAGATTACTAGATTCTCGGTGTACATATGCCTTTTATGGTGGATGAAATTTCGGTAATCTGCATGCTAAATACTCTGTAGTTAATATTTGTCGAATCCTAGATACGTGAAGTGTTTTCGGAACACAGAATTTCACGGTGAGTGAATCCATGTAAAATACTTGTTTCGGGTAGAATTTGCTCTAAGAGTTTTTCTGAGAATTCTGCCTCATTTTTGAACCTGGTGTTTGAAAATCTCTGCAAAATCAGAGAAAATTCTTCAAAGTGTCAATATGCCTTGTATTGTGATGCAAGATCTTAAAGCCACATGCAAACTATTCTGTGGTGAATATTTTTAGAAAGCGTTATGCATGCAGTGTGATCATATCACAGACAATCCCGGCTATGGAATCTATGTAAATTACACACCTATTGGTTAGAATTCGCTCCAAAAGTTTTTCCCTGAGAAAACGGCCTGATTTTCCAAACTGGCATTAGGAAAAAGCTGCAAATTCAGAGTTAATGTTTCTAGTTGTAAATATGCCATGTATGGTGGATGAAAGTTCTGTAATCTACATGTTCACAACTCATTCGAGAAAGTTTGTTGAAACCTTGATGTATGAAGCGTGTGAAGAAAATGGAATGTCACTGTGAGGGAAACTATGTAAATTACATTTCTATTGGGAAGTACTCGCTCCACGAGAAGTTTTCTGGCAAATCTGCCTCCTTTTCAATACCGGCATTAGGAAAAACTTTCGAAATGTGAGAAAATGCTTCAAATTGTCAACATGGCTTTTAGGGTGGATGAAAGTTCGGTAATCCTTATGCTAACAACTCTGTAGTGAATATTTTTTGAATCCGTGATGCATGTAGCTTTTTCGGAACACGGAATTTCACAATGACGGATTCTATGTAAATTGCATGTCTATTGGGTAGAACTCGCTCCAAGAGGATTTTTCTGTGGAAACTGCATGATTTTAGAGACTGACATTAGGAGAACACTACTAAATCAGAATAAAATTTCTATGTATAAATATGCACTGTAAGGTGGATTAAAGTTCGTTAAAACACATGTACACAACTCATAAAAGAATGTTTGTTGAATCCGTGGTGCATGCAACGTGTTCAGAACACAGAATGTCACGGTGATTGAAAGTAGGGAAATTACCTATCTTTTGGGTAGAAATGGCTCCAAGAGCATTTTTCTGCCAAATCTGCCTCATTTTCAAAACTGGCATTCAAACTAACGTGTGAAATCTGAGAAAATTCTTCAAAGTGTCAGCAAGCCTTGTATGGTGGATGAAAGTGCTGTAATCCACTTGCTAACAACTCTGTAGTGAATAATTGTCGCATCCGAGATGCATGTAGCGTGTTCGGAAGACGGAATTTGACGGTGAGCGAATCCATGTAAATTACATATCTATTGTTTAGAACCCGCTCCAAGAGGTTTTTGCTGTGAAATCGGCCTCATTTTCAAAACTGGCGTTTGGAAATCCCTGTGAAATCACAAAAAATGCTTCTAAGCATCTATATGCCTTCTATAGTGAGAAAGTCCTGTAATCCACATGCAAACAACCCAGTAGTGTATTTTTGTCGAAACTTTTCTGCATGTAGCGTGTTCAAAACACGTAATTTCACAGTGGGAGAATCTATGTAATTTACATATCTATTGGGTAGAACACGCTCCAACAGTTTTTTCCTTTGAAAACTGCCTGATTTTCGAAACTGCTATTAGGAAATATCTGCGAACTCAGTGTTAATATTTCTAGGTGTCAATATGCCTTGTATGGTGGATGAAAGTTGTGTAATACACATGTACACAACTCATTAAGAATGTTTCTCAGATCCGTGATGTGGGTAACGCGTTCGGAACATGGACTGTCACGGTGAGGCAAACTATGTAAATTACATATCTCTTGGTTAGAACACGCTCCAGGAGCATTTTACTGAAAAATCTGCCTCAGTTTGGAAACTGTTGTTATGAAAACGCTGCAAAATCTGAGTAAATGCTTTAAGGTGACAATGTGTTTCAATGGGTTATTAAAGAAGTGTAATTCACATGCTAAGAACTCAGCAGTGATATTTGTTGAATCCGTGGTGCATGGACCGTTTTCGGAACACGGAATGTTACGGTGAAGGTATCTATGAAAATGAGATGTCTATTGGATAGAACATGCACCAAGAGTATTTTTCTGTGAAAACTGCCTGATTTTCGTAAGTGATATTAGGAAAACCTGCGAAATCTAAGTAAATGTTTCTAGGTGTAAATATGCCTTGTATTGTGGTTGAAATATCGGTAATCCACATGCTAACGGTCATTAAATAATGTTTGTTGAAGCAGTGATGAATGTAACGTTTTCGGAACACGGAATGTCTCGGTGAGTGAAGCTCTGAAAATAACAATTCTACTGGATAGAACTCGCTTGAATTGAATGTTTCTCTGAAAATTTCATGATTTTCGAAACTGGATGTTAGGAAAAACCTGCAAAATCAGAATAACTACTTCTAGGTGTAAATATGCCTTGTATGGTGGATGAAAGTTCGGTAATCCACATGCTCACACTCATTAAAGAATGTTTGTCGACCTCGTGATGCATGAAACGTGTTCAGAATATGGAATGTCATAGTGAAGGGAAAAATGGAAGTTACATGTCTATTGGGTAGAACTCGTTTGAAGAGAATTTTTCTGCGAAATGTGCCTCATTTTGAAAACTGCCATTAGGGGAACCCTGTGAAATTTGAGAAAATGCTTCTAAGTGTCAATATGCCTTGACTGGTGAATGAAAGTCCGGTAATCCACATGTTAATAACAGTGTAGTAATTATTTTTTAAACCGTGATTCATGTAGCGCTTTTGGAAAACGAAATTTCACGGTAATGAAACTATGTAAATTACAATTCTATTGAGTAGAACGAGCTAGAAGAGAATTTTTCTGCGAACATTGCATGATTATCAAATCTGAAGTTTGGAAAAAGCTGCAAAAAGGGAGTAAATATTTGCAGGTGTAAATGTGCATTTATGTTGCAAGAAAGTTCGGGAATCCATATTTTCACAACATATTAAAGAATCATTTTCTAATCCGTGAGGCATGTACCGTATTCAGAACGTGGAATTTCACGGTGATTGAAACTATGTAAATGACTTCTCTATTGGGTAGAACTCGCTCCGAGATAGTTTTTCTGCGAAAACTTCGTCATTTTTGAACCTGGCGTTTAGAAAACACTTCAAAATCTGAGAAAATACTTCTAAGAATCATTATTCAATATATTGTGATGACAGTTCGGTAATCCACATGCTAAGAAATTTGTAGTGAATAGTTGTCGAATCCTTTATGCATGTAACATGTTCGGAACACGGAATTTCACGGCCAGGGATTTTACATAAATTACATTTCCCTTGGTTAGAAATCACTCCAAGAGATTTTTCCTGAGAAATCGGCCTGATTTTCGAAACTGGCGTTAGGAAAATCCTGCGAACCCAGATTACTAGATTCTCGGTGTACATATGCCTTTTATGGTGGATGAAATTTCGGTAATCCGCATGCTAAATACTCTGTAGTTAATATTTGTCGAATCCTAGATACGTGAAGTGTTTTCGGAACACAGAATTTCACGGTGAGTGAATCCATGTAAAATACTTTCTCGGGTAGAATTTGCTCTAAGAGTTTTTCTGAGAATTCTGCCTCATTTTTGAACCTGGTGTTTGAAAATCTCTGCAAAATCAGAGAAAATTCTTCAAAGTGTCAATATGCCTTGTATTGTGATGCAAGATCTTAAAGCCACATGCAAACTATTCTGTGGTGAATATTTTTAGAAAGCGTTATGCATGCAGTGTGATCATATCACGGACAATCCCGGCTATGGAATCTATGTAAATTACACACCTATTGGTTAGAATTCGCTCCAAAAGTTTTTCCCTGAGAAAACGGCCTGATTTTCCAAACTGGCATTAGGAAAAAGCTGCAAATTCAGAGTTAATGTTTCTAGTTGTAAATATGCCATGTATGGTGGATGAAAGTTCTGTAATCTACATGTTCACAACTCATTCGAGAAAGTTTGTTGAAACCTTGATGTATGAAGCGTGTGAAGAAAATGGAATGTCACTGTGAGGGAAACTATGTAAATTACATTTCTATTGGGAAGTACTCGCTCCACGAGAAGTTTTCTGGCAAATCTGCCTCCTTTTCAATACCGGCATTAGGAAAAACTTTCGAAATGTGAGAAAATGCTTCAAATTGTCAACATGGCTTTTAGGGTGGATGAAAGTTCGGTAATCCTTATGCTAACAACTCTGTAGTGAATATTTTTTGAATCCGTGATGCATGTAGCTTTTTCGGAACACGGAATTTCACAATGACGGATTCTATGTAAATTGCATGTCTATTGGGTAGAACTCGCTCCAAGAGGATTTTTCTGTGGAAACTGCATGATTTTAGAGACTGACATTAGGAGAACACTACTAAATCAGAATAAAATTTCTATGTATAAATATGCACTGTAAGGTGGATTAAAGTTCGTTAAAACACATGTACACAACTCATAAAAGAATGTTTGTTGAATCCGTGGTGCATGCAACGTGTTCAGAACACAGAATGTCACGGTGATTGAAAGTAGGGAAATTACCTATCTTTTGGGTAGAAATGGCTCCAAGAGCATTTTTCTGCCAAATCTGCCTCATTTTCAAAACTGGCATTCAAACTAACGTGTGAAATCTGAGAAAATTCTTCAAAGTGTCAGCAAGCCTTGTATGGTGGATGAAAGTGCTGTAATCCACTTGCTAACAACTCTGTAGTGAATATTTGTCGCATCCGAGATGCATGTAGCGTGTTCGGAAGACGGAATTTGACGGTGAGCGAATCCATGTAAATTACATATCTATTGTTTAGAACCCGCTCCAAGAGGTTTTTGCTGTGAAATCGGCCTCATTTTCAAAACTGGCGTTTGGAAATCCCTGTGAAATCACAAAAAATGCTTCTAAGCATCTATATGCCTTCTATAGTGAGAAAGTCCTGTAATCCACATGCAAACAACCCAGTAGTGTATTTTTGTCGAAACTTTTCTGCATGTAGCGTGTTCAAAACACGTAATTTCACAGTGGGAGAATCTATGTAATTTACATATCTATTGGGTAGAACACGCTCCAACAGTTTTTTCCTTTGAAAACTGCCTGATTTTCGAAACTGCTATTAGGAAATATCTGCGAACTCAGTGTTAATATTTCTAGGTGTCAATATGCCTTGTATGGTGGATGAAAGTTGTGTAATACACATGTACACAACTCATTAAGAATGTTTCTCAGATCCGTGATGTGGGTAACGCGTTCGGAACATGGACTGTCACGGTGAGGCAAACTATGTAAATTACATATCTCTTGGTTAGAACACGCTCCAGGAGCATTTTACTGAAAAATCTGCCTCAGTTTGGAAACTGTTGTTATGAAAACGCTGCAAAATCTGAGTAAATGCTTTAAGGTGACAATGTGTTTCAATGGGTTATTAAAGAAGTGTAATTCACATGCTAAGAACTCAGCAGTGATATTTGTTGAATCCGTGGTGCATGGACCGTTTTCGGAACACGGAATGTTACGGTGAAGGTATCTATGAAAATGAGATGTCTATTGGATAGAACATGCACCAAGAGTATTTTTCTGCGAAAACTGCCTGATTTTCGTAAGTGATATTAGGAAAACCTGCGAAATCTAAGTAAATGTTTCTAGGTGTAAATATGCCTTGTATTGTGGTTGAAATATCGGTAATCCACATGCTAACGGTCATTAAATAATGTTTGTTGAAGCAGTGATGAATGTAACGTTTTCGGAACACGGAATGTCTCGGTGAGTGAAGCTCTGAAAATAACAATTCTACTGGATAGAACTCGCTTGAATTGAATGTTTCTCTGAAAATTTCATGATTTTCGAAACTGGATGTTAGGAAAAACCTGCAAAATCAGAATAACTACTTCTAGGTGTAAATATGCCTTGTATGGTGGATGAAAGTTCGGTAATCCACATGCTCACACTCATTAAAGAATGTTTGTCGACCTCGTGATGCATGAAACGTGTTCAGAATATGGAATGTCATAGTGAAGGGAAAAATGGAAGTTACATGTCTATTGGGTAGAACTCGTTTGAAGAGAATTTTTCTGCGAAATGTGCCTCATTTTGAAAACTGCCATTAGGGGAACCCTGTGAAATTTGAGAAAATGCTTCTAAGTGTCAATATGCCTTGACTGGTGAATGAAAGTCCGGTAATCCACATGTTAATAACAGTGTAGTAATTATTTTTTAAACCGTGATTCATGTAGCGCTTTTGGAAAACGAAATTTCACGGTAATGAAACTATGTAAATTACAATTCTATTGAGTAGAACGAGCTAGAAGAGAATTTTTCTGCGAACATTGCATGATTCTCAAATCTGAAGTTTGGAAAAAGCTGCAAAAAGGGAGTAAATATTTGCAGGTGTAAATGTGCATTTATGTTGCAAGAAAGTTCGGGAATCCATATTTTCACAACATATTAAAGAATCATTTTCTAATCCGTGAGGCATGTACCGTATTCAGAACGTGGAATTTCACGGTGATTGAAACTATGTAAATGACTTCTCTATTGGGTAGAACTCGCTCCGAGATAGTTTTTCTGCGAAAACTTCGTCATTTTTGAACCTGGCGTTTAGAAAACACTTCAAAATCTGAGAAAATACTTCTAAGAATCATTATTCAATATATTGTGATGACAGTTCGGTAATCCACATGCTAAGAAATTTGTAGTGAATAGTTGTCGAATCCTTTATGCATGTAACATGTTCGGAACACGGAATTTCACGGCCAGGGATTTTACATAAATTACATTTCCCTTGGTTAGAAATCACTCCAAGAGATTTTTCCTGAGAAATCGGCCTGATTTTCGAAACTGGCGTTAGGAAAATCCTGCGAACCCAGATTACTAGATTCTCGGTGTACATATGCCTTTTATGGTGGATGAAATTTCGGTAATCCGCATGCTAAATACTCTGTAGTTAATATTTGTCGAATCCTAGATACGTGAAGTGTTTTCGGAACACAGAATTTCACGGTGAGTGAATCCATGTAAAATACTTGTCTCGGGTAGAATTTGCTCTAAGAGTTTTTCTGAGAATTCTGCCTCATTTTTGAACCTGGTGTTTGAAAATCTCTGCAAAATCAGAGAAAATTCTTCAAAGTGTCAATATGCCTTGTATTGTGATGCAAGATCTTAAAGCCACATGCAAACTATTCTGTGGTGAATATTTTTAGAAAGCGTTATGCATGCAGTGTGATCATATCACGGACAATCCCGGCTATGGAATCTATGTAAATTACACACCTATTGGTTAGAATTCGCTCCAAAAGTTTTTCCCTGAGAAAACGGCCTGATTTTCCAAACTGGCATTAGGAAAAAGCTGCAAATTCAGAGTTAATGTTTCTAGTTGTAAATATGCCATGTATGGTGGATGAAAGTTCTGTAATCTACATGTTCACAACTCATTCGAGAAAGTTTGTTGAAACCTTGATGTATGAAGCGTGTGAAGAAAATGGAATGTCACTGTGAGGGAAACTATGTAAATTACATTTCTATTGGGAAGTACTCGCTCCACGAGAAGTTTTCTGGCAAATCTGCCTCCTTTTCAATACCGGCATTAGGAAAAACTTTCGAAATGTGAGAAAATGCTTCAAATTGTCAACATGGCTTTTAGGGTGGATGAAAGTTCGGTAATCCTTATGCTAACAACTCTGTAGTGAATATTTTTTGAATCCGTGATGCATGTAGCTTTTTCGGAACACGGAATTTCACAATGACGGATTCTATGTAAATTGCATGTCTATTGGGTAGAACTCGCTCCAAGAGGATTTTTCTGTGGAAACTGCATGATTTTAGAGACTGACATTAGGAGAACACTACTAAATCAGAATAAAATTTCTATGTATAAATATGCACTGTAAGGTGGATTAAAGTTTGTTAAAACACATGTACACAACTCATAAAAGAATGTTTGTTGAATCCGTGGTGCATGTAACGTGTTCAGAACACAGAATGTCACGGTGATTGAAAGTAGGGAAATTACCTATCTTTTGGGTAGAAATGGCTCCAAGAGCATTTTTCTGCCAAATCTGCCTCATTTTCAAAACTGGCATTCAAACTAACGTGTGAAATCTGAGAAAATTCTTCAAAGTGTCAGTAAGACTTTTATGGTGGATGAAAGTGCTGTAATCCACTTGCTAACAACTCTGTAGTGAATATTTGTCGCATCCGAGATGCATGTAGCGTGTTCGGAAGACGGAATTTGACGGTGAGCGAATCCATGTAAATTACATATCTATTGTTTAGAACCCGCTCCAAGAGGTTTTTGCTGTGAAATCGGCCTCATTTTCAAAACTGGCGTTTGGAAATCCCTGTGAAATCACAAAAAATGCTTCTAAGCATCTATATGCCTTCTATAGTGAGAAAGTCCTGTAATCCACATGCAAACAACCCAGTAGTGTATTTTTGTCGAAACTTTTCTGCATGTAGCGTGTTCAAAACACGTAATTTCACAGTGGGAGAATCTATGTAATTTACATATCTATTGGGTAGAACACGCTCCAACAGTTTTTTCCTTTGAAAACTGCCTGATTTTCGAAACTGCTATTAGGAAATATCTGCGAACTCAGTGTTAATATTTCTAGGTGTCAATATGCCTTGTATGGTGGATGAAAGTTGTGTAATACACATGTACACAACTCATTAAGAATGTTTCTCAGATCCGTGATGTGGGTAACGCGTTCGGAACATGGACTGTCACGGTGAGGCAAACTATGTAAATTACATATCTCTTGGTTAGAACACGCTCCAGGAGCATTTTACTGAAAAATCTGCCTCAGTTTGGAAACTGTTGTTATGAAAACGCTGCAAAATCTGAGTAAATGCTTTAAGGTGACAATGTGTTTCAATGGGTTATTAAAGAAGTGTAATTCACATGCTAAGAACTCAGCAGTGATATTTGTTGAATCCGTGGTGCATGGACCGTTTTTGGTACACGGAATGTTACGGTGTAGGTATCTATAAAAATGAGATGTCTATTGGATAGAACATGCACCAAGAGAATTTTTCTGCGAAAACTGCCTGATTTTCGTAAGTGATATTAGGAAAACCTGCGAAATCTAAGTAAATGTTTCTAGGTGTAAATATGCCTTGTATTGTGGTTGAAATATCGGTAATCAACATGCTAACTGTCATTAAATAATGTTTGTTGAAGCAGTGATGAATGTAACGTTTTCGGAACACGGAATGTCTCGGTGAGTGAAGCTCTGAAAATAACAATTCTACTGGATAGAACTCGCTTGAATTGAATGTTTCTCTGAAAATTTCATGATTTTCGAAACTGGATGTTAGGAAAAACCTGCAAAATCACAATAACTACTTCTAGGTGTAAATATGCCTTGTATGGTGGATGAAAGTTCGGTAATCCACATGCTCACACTCATTAAAGAATGTTTGTCGACCTCGTGATGCATGAAACGTGTTCAGAATATGGAATGTCATAGTGAAGGGAAAAATGGAAGTTACATGTCTATTGGGTAGAACTCGTTTGAAGAGAATTTTTCTGCGAAATGTGCCTCATTTTGAAAACTGCCATTAGGGGAACCCTGTGAAATTTGAGAAAATGCTTCTAAGTGTCAATATGCCTTGACTGGTGAATGAAAGTCCGGTAATCCACATGTTAATAACAGTGTAGTAATTATTTTTTAAACCGTGATTCATGTAGCGCTTTTGGAAAACAAAATTTCACGGTAATGAAACTATGTAAATTACAATTCTATTGAGTAGAACGAGCTAGAAGAGAATTTTTCTGCGAACATTGCATGATTATCAAATCTGAAGTTTGGAAAAAGCTGCAAAAAGGGAGTAAATATTTGCAGGTGTAAATGTGCATTTATGTTGCAAGAAAGTTCGGGAATCCATATTTTCACAACATATTAAAGAATCATTTTCTAATCCGTGAGGCATGTACCGTATTCAGAACGTGGAATTTCACGGTGATTGAAACTATGTAAATGACTTCTCTATTGGGTAGAACTCGCTCCGAGAGAGTTTTTCTGCGAAAACTTCGTCATTTTTGAACCTGGCGTTTAGAAAACACTTCAAAATCTGAGAAAATACTTCTAAGAATCATTATTCAATATATTGTGATGACAGTTCGGTAATCCACATGCTAAGAAATTTGTAGTGAATAGTTGTCGAATCCTTTATGCATGTAACATGTTCGGAACACGGAATTTCACGGCCAGGGATTTTACATAAATTACATTTCCCTTGGTTAGAAATCACTCCAAGAGATTTTTCCTGAGAAATCAGCCTGATTTTCGAAACTGGCGTTAGGAAAATCCTGCGAACCCAGATTACTAGATTCTCGGTGTACATATGCCTTTTATGGTGGATGAAATTTCGGTAATCCGCATTCTAAATACTCTGTAGTTAATATTTGTCGAATCCTAGATACGTGAAGTGTTTTCGGAACACAGAATTTCACGGTGAGTGAATCCATGTAAAATACATGTCTCTCGGGTAGAATTTGCTCTAAGAGTTTTTCTGAGAATTCTGCCTCATTTTTGAACCTGGTGTTTGAAAATCTCTGCAAAATCAGAGAAAATTCTTCAAAGTGTCAATATGCCTTGTATTGTGATGCAAGATCTTAAAGCCACATGCAAACTATTCTGTGGTGAATATTTTTAGAAAGCGTTATGCATGCAGTGTGATCATATCACGGACAATCCCGGCTATGGAATCTATGTAAATTACACACCTATTGGTTAGAATTCGCTCCAAAAGTTTTTCCCTGAGAAAACGGCCTGATTTTCCAAACTGGCATTAGGAAAAAGCTGCAAATTCAGAGTTAATGTTTCTAGTTGTAAATATGCCATGTATGGTGGATGAAAGTTCTGTAATCTACATGTTCACAACTCATTCGAGAAAGTTTGTTGAAACCTTGATGTATGAAGCGTGTGAAGAAAATGGAATGTCACTGTGAGGGAAACTATGTAAATTACATTTCTATTGGGAAGTACTCGCTCCACGAGAAGTTTTCTGGCAAATCTGCCTCCTTTTCAATACCGGCATTAGGAAAAACTTTCGAAATGTGAGAAAATGCTTCAAATTGTCAACATGGCTTTTAGGGTGGATGAAAGTTCGGTAATCCTTATGCTAACAACTCTGTAGTGAATATTTTTTGAATCCGTGATGCATGTAGCTTTTTCGGAACACGGAATTTCACAATGACGGATTCTATGTAAATTGCATGTCTATTGGGTAGAACTCGCTCCAAGAGGATTTTTCTGTGGAAACTGCATGATTTTAGAGACTGACATTAGGAGAACACTACTAAATCAGAATAAAATTTCTATGTATAAATATGCACTGTAAGGTGGATTAAAGTTCGTTAAAACACATTTACACAACTCATAAAAGAATGTTTGTTGAATCCGTGGTGCATGTAACGTGTTCAGAACACAGAATGTCACGGTGATTGAAAGTAGGGAAATTACCTATCTTTTGGGTAGAAATGGCTCCAAGAGCATTTTTCTGCCAAATCTGCCTCATTTTCAAAACTGGCATTCAAACTAACGTGTGAAATCTGAGAAAATTCTTCAAAGTGTCAGCAAGCCTTGTATGGTGGATGAAAGTGCTGTAATCCACTTGCTAACAACTCTGTAGTGAATATTTGTCGCATCCGAGATGCACGTAGCGTGTTCGGAAGACGGAATTTGACGGTGAGCGAATCCATGTAAATTACATATCTATTGTTTAGAACCCGCTCCAAGAGGTTTTTGCTGTGAAATCGGCCTCATTTTCAAAACTGGCGTTTGGAAATCCCTGTGAAATCACAAAAAATGCTTCTAAGCATCTATATGCCTTCTATAGTGAGAAAGTCCTGTAATCCACATGCAAACAACCCAGTAGTGTATTTTTGTCGAAACTTTTCTGCATGTAGCGTGTTCAAAACACGTAATTTCACAGTGGGAGAATCTATGTAATTTACATATCTATTGGGTAGAACACGCTCCAACAGTTTTTTCCTTTGAAAACTGCCTGATTTTCGAAACTGCTATTAGGAAATATCTGCGAACTCAGTGTTAATATTTCTAGGTGTCAATATGCCTTGTATGGTGGATGAAAGTTGTGTAATACACATGTACACAACTCATTAAGAATGTTTGTCAAATTGTGATGTGTGTAATGCGTTCGGAACATGGACTGTCACGGTGAGGCAAACTATGTAAATTACATATCTCTTGGTTAGAACACGCTCCAGGAGCATTTTACTGAAAAATCTGCCTCAGTTTGGAAACTGTTGTTATGAAAACGCTGCAAACTCTGAGTAAATGCTTTAAGGTGACAATGTGTTTCAATGGGTTATTAAAGAAGTGTAATTCACATGCTAAGAACTCAGCAGTGATATTTGTTGAATCCGTGGTGCATGGACCGTTTTTGGTACACGGAATGTTACGGTGTAGGTATCTATAAAAATGAGATGTCTATTGGATAGAACATGCACCAAGAGAATTTTTCTGCGAAAACTGCCTGATTTTCTTAAGTGATATTAGGAAAACCTGCGAAATCTATGTAAATGTTTCTACGTGTAAATATGCCTTGTATTGTGGTTGAAATATCGGTAATCCACATGCTAACGGTCATTAAATAATGTTTGTTGAAGCAGTGATGAATGTAACGTTTTCGGAACACGGAATGTCTCGGTGAGTGAAGCTCTGAAAATAACAATTCTACTGGATAGAACTCGCTTGAATTGAATGTTTCTCTGAAAATTTCATGATTTTCGAAACTGGATGTTAGGAAAAACCTGCAAAATCAGAATAACTACTTCTAGGTGTAAATATGCCTTGTATGGTGGATGAAAGTTCGGTAATCCACATGCTCACACTCATTAAAGAATGTTTGTCGACCTCGTGATGCATGAAACGTGTTCAGAATATGGAATGTCATAGTGAAGGGAAAAATGGAAGTTACATGTCTATTGGGTAGAACTCGTTTGAAGAGAATTTTTCTGCGAAATGTGCCTCATTTTGAAAACTGCCATTAGGGGAACCCTGTGAAATTTGAGAAAATGCTTCTAAGTGTCAATATGCCTTGACTGGTGAATGAAAGTCCGGTAATCCACATGTTAATAACAGTGTAGTAATTATTTTTTAAACCGTGATTCATGTAGCGCTTTTGGAAAACGAAATTTCACGGTAATGAAACTATGTAAATTACAATTCTATTGAGTAGAACGAGCTAGAAGAGAATTTTTCTGCGAACATTGCATGATTCTCAAATCTGAAGTTTGGAAAAAGCTGCAAAAAGGGAGTAAATATTTGCAGGTGTAAATGTGCATTTATGTTGCAAGAAAGTTCGGGAATCCATATTTTCACAACATATTAAAGAATCATTTTCTAATCCGTGAGGCATGTACCGTATTCAGAACGTGGAATTTCACGTTGATTGAAACTATGTAAATGACTTCTCTATTGGGTAGAACTCGCTCCGAGAGAGTTTTTCTGCGAAAACTTCGTCATTTTTGAACCTGGCGTTTAGAAAACACTTCAAAATCTGAGAAAATACTTCTAAGAATCATTATTCAATATATTGTGATGACAGTTCGGTAATCCACATGCTAAGAAATTTGTAGTGAATAGTTGTCGAATCCTTTATGCATGTAACATGTTCGGAACACGGAATTTCACGGCCAGGGATTTTACATAAATTACATTTCCCTTGGTTAGAAATCACTCCAAGAGATTTTTCCTGAGAAATCGGCCTGATTTTCGAAACTGGCGTTAGGAAAATCCTGCGAACCCAGATTACTAGATTCTCGGTGTACATATGCCTTTTATGGTGGATGAAATTTCGGTAATCCGCATGCTAAATACTCTGTAGTTAATATTTGTCGAATCCTAGATACGTGAAGTGTTTTCGGAACACAGAATTTCACGGTGAGTGAATCCATGTAAAATACATGTCTCTCGGGTAGAATTTGCTCTAAGAGTTTTTCTGAGAATTCTGCCTCATTTTTGAACCTGGTGTTTGAAAATCTCTGCAAAATCAGAGAAAATTCTTCAAAGTGTCAATATGCCTTGTATTGTGATGCAAGATCTTAAAGCCACATGCAAACTATTCTGTGGTGAATATTTTTAGAAAGCGTTATGCATGCAGTGTGATCATATCACGGACAATCCCGGCTATGGAATCTATGTAAATTACACACCTATTGGTTAGAATTCGCTCCAAAAGTTTTTCCCTGAGAAAACGGCCTGATTTTCCAAACTGGCATTAGGAAAAAGCTGCAAATTCAGAGTTAATGTTTCTAGTTGTAAATATGCCATGTATGGTGGATGAAAGTTCTGTAATCTACATGTTCACAACTCATTCGAGAAAGTTTGTTGAAACCTTGATGTATGAAGCGTGTGAAGAAAATGGAATGTCACTGTGAGGGAAACTATGTAAATTACATTTCTATTGGGAAGTACTCGCTCCACGAGAAGTTTTCTGGCAAATCTGCCTCCTTTTCAATACCGGCATTAGGAAAAACTTTCGAAATGTGAGAAAATGCTTCAAATTGTCAACATGGCTTTTAGGGTGGATGAAAGTTCGGTAATCCTTATGCTAACAACTCTGTAGTGAATATTTTTTGAATCCGTGATGCATGTAGCTTTTTCGGAACACGGAATTTCACAATGACGGATTCTATGTAAATTGCATGTCTATTGGGTAGAACTCGCTCCAAGAGGATTTTTCTGTGGAAACTGCATGATTTTAGAGACTGACATTAGGAGAACACTACTAAATCAGAATAAAATTTCTATGTATAAATATGCACTGTAAGGTGGATTAAAGTTCGTTAAAACACATGTACACAACTCATAAAAGAATGTTTGTTGAATCCGTGGTGCATGTAACGTGTTCAGAACACAGAATGTCACGGTGATTGAAAGTAGGGAAATTACCTATCTTTTGGGTAGAAATGGCTCCAAGAGCATTTTTCTGCCAAATCTGCCTCATTTTCAAAACTGGCATTCAAACTAACGTGTGAAATCTGAGAAAATTCTTCAAAGTGTCAGTAAGACTTTTATGGTGGATGAAAGTGCTGTAATCCACTTGCTAACAACTCTGTAGTGAATATTTGTCACATCCGAGATGCATGTAGCGTGTTCGGAAGACGGAATTTGACGGTCAGCGAATCCATGTAAATTACATATCTATTGTTTAGAACCCGCTCCAAGAGGTTTTTGCTGTGAAATCGGCCTCATTTTCAAAACTGGCGTTTGGAAATCCCTGTGAAATCACAAAAAATGCTTCTAAGCATCTATATGCCTTCTATAGTGAGAAAGTCCTGTAATCCACATGCAAACAACCCAGTAGTGTATTTTTGTCGAAACTTTTCTGCATGTAGCGTGTTCAAAACACGTAATTTCACAGTGGGAGAATCTATGTAATTTACATATCTATTGGGTAGAACACGCTCCAACAGTTTTTTCCTTTGAAAACTGCCTGATTTTCGAAACTGCTATTAGGAAATATCTGCGAACTCAGTGTTAATATTTCTAGGTGTCAATATGCCTTGTATGGTGGATGAAAGTTGTGTAATACACATGTACACAACTCATTAAGAATGTTTGTCAAATCGTGATGTGTGTAATGCGTTCGGAACATGGACTGTCACGGTGAGGCAAACTATGTAAATTACATATCTCTTGGTTAGAACACGCTCCAGGAGCATTTTACTGAAAAATCTGCCTCAGTTTGGAAACTGTTGTTATGAAAACGCTGCAAAATCTGAGTAAATGCTTTAAGGTGACAATGTGTTTCAATGGGTTATTAAAGAAGTGTAATTCACATGCTAAGAACTCAGCAGTGATATTTGTTGAATCCGTGGTGCATGGACCGTTTTTGGTACACGGAATGTTACGGTGTAGGTATCTATAAAAATGAGATGTCTATTGGATAGAACATGCACCAAGAGAATTTTTCTGCGAAAACTGCCTGATTTTCGTAAGTGATATTAGGAAAACCTGCGAAATCTAAGTAAATGTTTCTAGGTGTAAATATGCCTTGTATTGTGGTTGAAATATCGGTAATCCACATGCTAACGGTCATTAAATAATGTTTGTTGAAGCAGTGATGAATGTAACGTTTTCGGAACACGGAATGTCTCGGTGAGTGAAGCTCTGAAAATAACAATTCTACTGGATAGAACTCGCTTGAATTGAATGTTTCTCTGAAAATTTCATGATTTTCGAAACTGGATGTTAGGAAAAACCTGCAAAATCAGAATAACTACTTCTAGGTGTAAATATGCCTTGTATGGTGGATGAAAGTTCGGTAATCCACATGCTCACACTCATTAAAGAATGTTTGTCGACCTCGTGATGCATGAAACGTGTTCAGAATATGGAATGTCATAGTGAAGGGAAAAATGGAAGTTACATGTCTATTGGGTAGAACTCGTTTGAAGAGAATTTTTCTGCGAAATGTGCCTCATTTTGAAAACTGCCATTAGGGGAACCCTGTGAAATTTGAGAAAATGCTTCTAAGTGTCAATATGCCTTGACTGGTGAATGAAAGTCCGGTAATCCACATGTTAATAACAGTGTAGTAATTATTTTTTAAACCGTGATTCATGTAGCGCTTTTGGAAAATGAAATTTCACGGTAATGAAACTATGTAAATTACAATTCTATTGAGTAGAACGAGCTAGAAGAGAATTTTTCTACGAACATTGCATGATTATCAAATCTGAAGTTTGGAAAAAGCTGCAAAAAGGGAGTAAATATTTGCAGGTGTAAATGTGCATTTATGTTGCAAGAAAGTTCGGGAATCCATATTTTCACAACATATTAAAGAATCATTTTCTAATCCGTGAGGCATGTACCGTATTCAGAACGTGGAATTTCACGGTGATTGAAACTATGTAAATGACTTCTCTATTGGGTAGAACTCGCTCCGAGTTAGTTTTTCTGTGAAAACTTCGTCATTTTTGAACCTGGCGTTTAGAAAACACTTCAAAATCTGAGAAAATACTTCTAAGAATCATTATTCAATATATTGTGATGACAGTTCGGTAATCCACATGCTAAGAAATTTGTAGTGAATAGTTGTCGAATCCTTTATGCATGTAACATGTTCGGAACGCGGAATTTCACGGCCAGGGATTTTACATAAATTACATTTCCCTTGGTTAGAAATCACTCCAAGAGATTTTTCCTGAGAAATCGGCCTGATTTTCGAAACTGGCGTTAGGAAAATCCTGCGAACCCAGATTACTAGATTCTCGGTGTACATATGCCTTTTATGGTGGATGAAAGTTCGGTAATCCGCATGCTAAATACTCTGTAGTTAATATTTGTCGAATCCTAGATACGTGAAGTGTTTTCGGAACACAGAATTTCACGGTGAATGAATCCATGTAAAATACTTGTCTCGGGTAGAATTTGCTCTAAGAGTTTTTCTGAGAATTCTGCCTCATTTTTGAACCTGGTGTTTGAAAATCTCTGCAAAATCAGAGAAAATTCTTCAAAGTGTCAATATGCCTTGTATTGTGATGCAAGATCTTAAAGCCACATGCAAACTATTCTGTGGTGAATATTTTTAGAAAGCGTTATGCATGCAGTGTGATCATATCACGGACAATCCCGGCTATGGAATCTATGTAAATTACACACCTATTGGTTAGAATTCGCTCCAAAAGTTTTTCCCTGAGAAAACGGCCTGATTTTCCAAACTGGCATTAGGAAAAAGCTGCAAATTCAGAGTTAATGTTTCTAGTTGTAAATATGCCATGTATGGTGGATGAAAGTTCTGTAATCTACATGTTCACAACTCATTCGAGAAAGTTTGTTGAAACCTTGATGTATGAAGCGTGTGAAGAAAATGGAATGTCACTGTGAGGGAAACTATGTAAATTACATTTCTATTGGGAAGTACTCGCTCCACGAGAAGTTTTCTGGCAAATCTGCCTCCTTTTCAATACCGGCATTAGGAAAAACTTTCGAAATGTGAGAAAATGCTTCAAATTGTCAACATGGCTTTTAGGGTGGATGAAAGTTCGGTAATCCTTATGCTAACAACTCTGTAGTGAATATTTTTTGAATCCGTGATGCATGTAGCTTTTTCGGAACACGGAATTTCACAATGACGGATTCTATGTAAATTGCATGTCTATTGGGTAGAACTCGCTCCAAGAGGAATTTTCTGTGGAAACTGCATGATTTTAGAGACTGACATTAGGAGAACACTACTAAATCAGAATAAAATTTCTATGTATAAATATGCACTGTAAGGTGGATTAAAGTTCGTTAAAACACATGTACACAACTCATAAAAGAATGTTTGTTGAATCCGTGGTGCATGTAACGTGTTCAGAACACAGAATGTCACGGTGATTGAAAGTAGGGAAATTACCTATCTTTTGGGTAGAAATGGCTCCAAGAGCATTTTTCTGCCAAATCTGCCTCATTTTCAAAACTGGCATTCAAACTAACGTGTGAAATCTGAGAAAATTCTTCAAAGTGTCAGCAAGCCTTGTATGGTGGATGAAAGTGCTGTAATCCACTTGCTAACAACTCTGTAGTGAATATTTGTCGCACCCGAGATGCACGTAGCGTGTTCGGAAGACGGAATTTGACGGTGAGCGAATCCATGTAAATTACATATCTATTGTTTAGAACCCGCTCCAAGAGGTTTTTGCTGTGAAATCGGCCTCATTTTCAAAACTGGCGTTTGGAAATCCCTGTGAAATCACAAAAAATGCTTCTAAGCATCTATATGCCTTCTATAGTGAGAAAGTCCTGTAATCCACATGCAAACAACCCAGTAGTGTATTTTTGTCGAAACTTTTCTGCATGTAGCGTGTTCAAAACACGTAATTTCACAGTGGGAGAATCTATGTAATTTACATATCTATTGGGTAGAACACGCTCCAACAGTTTTTTCCTTTGAAAACTGCCTGATTTTCGAAACTGCTATTAGGAAATATCTGCGAACTCAGTGTTAATATTTCTAGGTGTCAATATGCCTTGTATGGTGGATGAAAGTTGTGTAATACACATGTACACAACTCATTAAGAATGTTTGTCAAATCGTGATGTGTGTAATGCGTTCGGAACATGGACTGTCACGGTGAGGCAAACTATGTAAATTACATATCTCTTGGTTAGAACACGCTCCAGGAGCATTTTACTGAAAAATCTGCCTCAGTTTGGAAACTGTTGTTATGAAAACGCTGCAAAATCTGAGTAAATGCTTTAAGGTGACAATGTGTTTCAATGGGTTATTAAAGAAGTGTAATTCACATGCTAAGAACTCAGCAGTGATATTTGTTGAATCCGTGGTGCATGGACCGTTTTTGGTACACGGAATGTTACGGTGTAGGTATCTATAAAAATGAGATGTCTATTGGATAGAACATGCACCAAGAGAATTTTTCTGCGAAAACTGCCTGATTTTCGTAAGTGATATTAGGAAAACCTGCGAAATCTAAGTAAATGTTTCTACGTGTAAATATGCCTTGTATTGTGGTTGAAATATCGGTAATCCACATGCTAACGGTCATTAAATAATGTTTGTTGAAGCAGTGATGAATGTAACGTTTTCGGAACACGGAATGTCTCGGTGAGTGAAGCTCTGAAAATAACAATTCTGCTGGATAGAACTCGCTTGAATTGAATGTTTCTCTGAAAATTTCATGATTTTCGAAACTGGATGTTAGGAAAAACCTGCACAATCAGAATAACTACTTCTAGGTGTAAATATGCCTTGTATGGTGGATGAAAGTTCGGTAATCCACATGCTCACACTCATTAAAGAATGTTTGTCGACCTCGTGATGCATGAAACGTGTTCAGAATATGGAATGTCATAGTGAAGGGAAAAATGGAAGTTACATGTCTATTGGGTAGAACTCGTTTGAAGAGAATTTTTCTGCGAAATGTGCCTCATTTTGAAAACTGCCATTAGGGGAACCCTTTGAAATTTGAGAAAATGCTTCTAAGTGTCAATATGCCTTGACTGGTGAATGAAAGTCCGGTAATCCACATGTTAATAACAGTGTAGTAATTATTTTTTAAACCGTGATTCATGTAGCGCTTTTGGAAAACGAAATTTCACGGTAATGAAACTATGTAAATTACAATTCTATTGAGTAGAACGAGCTAGAAGAGAATTTTTCTGCGAACATTGCATGATTATAAAATCTGAAGTTTGGAAAAAGCTGCAAAAAGGGAGTAAATATTTGCAGGTGTAAATGTGCATTTTTGTTGCAAGAAAGTTCGGGAATCCATATTTTCACAACATATTAAAGAATCATTTTCTAATCCGTGAGGCATGTACCGTATTCAGAACGTGGAATTTCACGGTGATTGAAACTATGTAACTGACTTCTCTATTGGGTAGAACTCGCTCCGAGATAGTTTTTCTGCGAAAACTTCGTCATTTTTGAACCTGGCGTTTAGAAAACACTTCAAAATCTGAGAAAATACTTCTAAGAATCATTATTCAATATATTGTGATGACAGTTCGGTAATCCACATGCTAAGAAATTTGTAGTGAATAGTTGTCGAATCCTTTATGCATGTAACATGTTCGGAACACGGAATTTCACGGCCAGGGATTTTACATAAATTACATTTCCCTTGGTTAGAAATCACTCCAAGAGATTTTTCCTGAGAAATCGGCCTGATTTTCGAAACTGGCGTTAGGAAAATCCTGCGAACCCAGATTACTAGATTCTCGGTGTACATATGCCTTTTATGGTGGATGAAATTTCGGTAATCCGCATGCTAAATACTCTGTAGTTAATATTTGTCGAATCCTAGATACGTGAAGTGTTTTCGGAACACAGAATTTCACGGTGAATGAATCCATGTAAAATACTTGTCTCGGGTAGAATTTGCTCTAAGAGTTTTTCTGAGAATTCCGGCTCATTTTTGAACCTGGTGTTTGAAAATCTCTGCAAAATCAGAGAAAATTCTTCAAAGTGTCAATATGCCTTGTATTGTGATGCAAGATCTTAAAGCCACATGCAAACTATTCTGTGGTGAATATTTTTAGAAAGCATTATGCATGCAGTGTGATCATATCACGGACAATCCCGGCTATGGAATCTATGTAAATTACACACCTATTGGTTAGAATTCGCTCCAAAAGTTTTTCCCTGAGAAAACGGCCTGATTTTCCAAACTGGCATTAGGAAAAAGCTGCAAATTCAGAGTTAATGTTTCTAGTTGTAAATATGCCATGTATGGTGGATGAAAGTTCTGTAATCTACATGTTCACAACTCATTCGAGAAAGTTTGTTGAAACCTTGATGTATGAAGCGTGTGAAGAAAATGGAATGTCACTGTGAGGGAAACTATGTAAATTACATTTCTATTGGGAAGTACTCGCTCCACGAGAAGTTTTCTGGCAAATCTGCCTCCTTTTCAATACCGGCATTAGGAAAAACTTTCGAAATGTGAGAAAATGCTTCAAATTGTCAACATGGCTTTTAGGGTGGATGAAAGTTCGGTAATCCTTATGCTAACAACTCTGTAGTGAATATTTTTTGAATCCGTGATGCATGTAGCTTTTTCGGAACACGGAATTTCACAATGACGGATTCTATGTAAATTGCATGTCTATTGGGTAGAACTCGCTCCAAGAGGATTTTTCTGTGGAAACTGCATGATTTTAGAGACTGACATTAGGAGAACACTACTAAATCAGAATAAAATTTCTATGTATAAATATGCACTGTAAGGTGGATTAAAGTTCGTTAAAACACATGTACACAACTCATTAAAGAATGTTTGTTGAATCCGTGGTGCATGTAACGTGTTCAGAACACAGAATGTCACGGTGATTGAAAGTAGGGAAATTACCTATCTTTTGGGTAGAAATGGCTCCAAGAGCATTTTTCTGCCAAATCTGCCTCATTTTCAAAACTGGCATTCAAACTAACGTGTGAAATCTGAGAAAATTCTTCAAAGTGTCAGCAAGCCTTGTATGGTGGATGAAAGTGCTGTAATCCACTTGCTAACAACTCTGTAGTGAATATTTGTCGCATCCGAGATGCATGTAGCGTGTTCGGAAGACGGAATTTGACGGTGAGCGAATCCATGTAAATTACATATCTATTGTTTAGAACCCGCTCCAAGAGGTTTTTGCTGTGAAATCGGCCTCATTTTCAAAACTGGCGTTTGGAAATCCCTGTGAAATCACAAAAAATGCTTCTAAGCATCTATATGCCTTCTATAGTGAGAAAGTCCTGTAATCCACATGCAAACAACCCAGTAGTGTATTTTTGTCGAAACTTTTCTGCATGTAGCGTGTTCAAAACACGTAATTTCACAGTGGGAGAATCTATGTAATTTACATATCTATTGGGTAGAACACGCTCCAACAGTTTTTTCCTTTGAAAACTGCCTGATTTTCGAAACTGCTATTAGGAAATATCTGCGAACTCAGTGTTAATATTTCTAGGTGTCAATATGCCTTGTATGGTGGATGAAAGTTGTGTAATACACATGTACACAACTCATTAAGAATGTTTGTCAAATCGTGATGTGTGTAATGCGTTCGGAACATGGACTGTCACGGTGAGGCAAACTATGTAAATTACATATCTCTTGGTTAGAACACGCTCCAGGAGCATTTTACTGAAAACTCTGCCTCAGTTTGGAAACTGTTGTTATGAAAACGCTGCAAAATCTGAGTAAATGCTTTAAGGTGACAATGTGTTTCAATGGGTTATTAAAGAAGTGTAATTCACATGCTAAGAACTCAGCAGTGATATTTGTTGAATCCGTGGTGCATGGACCGTTTTTGGTACACGGAATGTTACGGTGTAGGTATCTATAAAAATGAGATGTCTATTGGATAGAACATGCACCAAGAGAATTTTTCTGCGAAAACTGCCTGATTTTCGTAAGTGATATTAGAAAACCTGTGAAATCTAAGTAAATGTTTCTAGGTGTAAATATGCCTTGTATTGTGGTTGAAATATCAGTAATCAACATGCTAACTGTCATTAAATAATGTTTGTTGAAGCAGTGATGAATGTAACGTTTTCGGAACACGGAATGTCTCGGTGAGTGAAGCTCTGAAAATAACAATTCTACTGGATAGAACTCGCTTGAATTGAATGTTTCTCTGAAAATTTCATGATTTTCGAAACTGGATGTTAGGAAAAACCTGCAAAATCAGAATAACTACTTCTAGGTGTAAATATGCCTTGTATGGTGGATGAAAGTTCGGTAATCCACATGCTCACACTCATTAAAGAATGTTTGTCGACCTCGTGATGCATGAAACATGTTCAGAATATGGAATGTCATAGTGAAGGGAAAAATGGAAGTTACATGTCTATTGGGTAGAACTCGTTTGAAGAGAATTTTTCTGCGAAATGTGCCTCATTTTGAAAACTGCCATTAGGGGAACCCTGTGAAATTTGAGAAAATGCTTCTAAGTGTCAATATGCCTTGACTGGTGAATGAAAGTCCGGTAATCCACATGTTAATAACAGTGTAGTAATTATTTTTTAAACCGTGATTCATGTAGCGCTTTTGGAAAACAAAATTTCACGGTAATGAAACTATGTAAATTACAATTCTATTGAGTAGAACGAGCTAGAAGAGAATTTTTCTGCGAACATTGCATGATTATCAAATCTGAAGTTTGGAAAAAGCTGCAAAAAGGGAGTAAATATTTGCAGGTGTAAATGTGCATTTATGTTGCAAGAAAGTTCGGGAATCCATATTTTCACAACATATTAAAGAATCATTTTCTAATCCGTGAGGCATGTACCGTATTCAGAACGTGGAATTTCACGGTGATTGAAACTATGTAAATGACTTCTCTATTGGGTAGAAGCCGCTCCGAGAGAGTTTTTCTGCGAAAACTTCGTCATTTTTGAACCTGGCGTTTAGAAAACACTTCAAAATCTGAGAAAATACTTCTAAGAATCATTATTCAATATATTGTGATGACAGTTCGGTAATCCACATGCTAAGAAATTTGTAGTGAATAGTTGTCGAATCCTTTATGCATGTAACATGTTCGGAACACGGAATTTCACGGCCAGGGATTTTACATAAATTACATTTCCCTTGGTTAGAAATCACTCCAAGAGATTTTTCCTGAGAAATCGGCCTGATTTTCGAAACTGGCGTTAGGAAAATCCTGCGAACCCAGATTACTAGATTCTCGGTGTACATATGCCTTTTATGGTGGATGAAATTTTGGTAATCCGCATGCTAAATACTCTGTAGTTAATATTTGTCGAATCCTAGATACGTGAAGTGTTTTCGGAACACAAAATTTCACGGTGAGTGAATCCATGTAAAATACTTGTCTCGGGTAGAATTTGCTCTAAGAGTTTTTCTGAGAATTCTGGCTCATTTTTGAACCTGGTGTTTGAAAATCTCTGCAAAATCAGAGAAAATTCTTCAAAGTGTCAATATGCCTTGTATTGTGATGCAAGATCTTAAAGCCACATGCAAACTATTCTGTGGTGAATATTTTTAGAAAGCGTTATGCATGCAGTGTGATCATATCACGGACAATCCCGGCTATGGAATCTATGTAAATTACACACCTATTGGTTAGAATTCGCTCCAAAAGTTTTTCCCTGAGAAAACGGCCTGATTTTCCAAACTGGCATTAGGAAAAAGCTGCAAATTCAGAGTTAATGTTTCTAGTTGTAAATATGCCATGTATGGTGGATGAAAGTTCTGTAATCTACATGTTCACAACTCATTCGAGAAAGTTTGTTGAAACCTTGATGTATGAAGCGTGTGAAGAAAATGGAATGTCACTGTGAGGGAAACTATGTAAATTACATTTCTATTGGGAAGTACTCGCTCCACGAGAAGTTTTCTGGCAAATCTGCCTCCTTTTCAATACCGGCATTAGGAAAAACTTTCGAAATGTGAGAAAATGCTTCAAATTGTCAACATGGCTTTTAGGGTGGATGAAAGTTCGGTAATCCTTATGCTAACAACTCTGTAGTGAATATTTTTTGGATCCGTGATGCATGTAGCTTTTTCGGAACACGGAATTTCACAATGACGGATTCTATGTAAATTGCATGTCTATTGGGTAGAACTCGCTCCAAGAGGATTTTTCTGTGGAAACTGCATGATTTTAGAGACTGACATTAGGAGAACACTACTAAATCAGAATAAAATTTCTATGTATAAATATGCACTGTAAGGTGGATTAAAGTTCGTTAAAACACATGTACACAACTCATAAAAGAATGTTTGTTGAATCCGTGGTGCATGTAACGTGTTCAGAACACAGAATGTCACGGTGATTGAAAGTAGGGAAATTACCTATCTTTTGGGTAGAAATGGCTCCAAGAGCATTTTTCTGCCAAATCTGCCTCATTTTCAAAACTGGCATTCAAACTAACGTGTGAAATCTGAGAAAATTCTTCAAAGTGTCAGTAAGACTTTTATGGTGGATGAAAGTGCTGTAATCCACTTGCTAACAACTCTGTAGTGAATATTTGTCGCATCCGAGATGCATGTAGCGTGTTCGGAAGACGGAATTTGACGGTGAGCGAATCCATGTAAATTACATATCTATTGTTTAGAACCCGCTCCAAGAGGTTTTTGCTGTGAAATCGGCCTCATTTTCAAAACTGGCGTTTGGAAATCCCTGTGAAATCACAAAAAATGCTTCTAAGCATCTATATGCCTTCTATAGTGAGAAAGTCCTGTAATCCACATGCAAACAACCCAGTAGTGTATTTTTGTCGAAACTTTTCTGCATGTAGCGTGTTCAAAACACGTAATTTCACAGTGGGAGAATCTATGTAATTTACATATCTATTGGGTAGAACACGCTCCAACAGTTTTTTCCTTTGAAAACTGCCTGATTTTCGAAACTGCTATTAGGAAATATCTGCGAACTCAGTGTTAATATTTCTAGGTGTCAATATGCCTTGTATGGTGGATGAAAGTTGTGTAATACACATGTACACAACTCATTAAGAATGTTTGTCAAATCGTGATGTGTGTAATGCGTTCGGAACATGGACTGTCACGGTGAGGCAAACTATGTAAATTACATATCTCTTGGTTAGAACACGCTCCAGGAGCATTTTACTGAAAAATCTGCCTCAGTTTGGAAACTGTTGTTATGAAAACGCTGCAAAATCTGAGTAAATGCTTTAAGGTGACAATGTGTTTCAATGGGTTATTAAAGAAGTGTAATTCACATGCTAAGAACTCAGCAGTGATATTTGTTGAATCCGTGGTGCATGGACCGTTTTTGGTACACGGAATGTTACGGTGTAGGTATCTATAAAAATGAGATGTCTATTGGATAGAACATGCACCAAGAGAATTTTTCTGCGAAAACTGCCTGATTTTCATAAGTGATATTAGAAAACCTGCGAAATCTAAGTAAATGTTTCTAGGTGTAAATATGCCTTGTATTGTGGTTGAAATATCAGTAATCAACATGGTAACGGTCATTAAATAATGTTTGTTGAAGCAGTGATGAATGTAACGTTTTCGGAACACGGAATGTCTCGGTGAGTGAAGCTCTGAAAATAACAATTCTACTGGATAGAACTCGCTTGAATTGAATGTTTCTCTGAAAATTTCATGATTTTCGAAACTGGATGTTAGGAAAAACCTGCAAAATCAGAATAACTACTTCTAGGTGTAAATATGCCTTGTATGGTGGATGAAAGTTCGGTAATCCACATGCTCACACTCATTAAAGAATGTTTGTCGACCTCGTGATGCATGAAACGTGTTCAGAATATGGAATGTCATAGTGAAGGGAAAAATGGAAGTTACATGTCTATTGGGTAGAACTCGTTTGAAGAGAATTTTTCTGCGAAATGTGCCTCATTTTGAAAACTGCCATTAGGGGAACCCTGTGAAATTTGAGAAAATGCTTCTAAGTGTCAATATGCCTTGACTGGTGAATGAAAGTCCGGTAATCCACATGTTAATAACAGTGTAGTAATTATTTTTTAAACCGTGATTCATGTAGCGCTTTTGGAAAACGAAATTTCACGGTAATGAAACTATGTAAATTACAATTCTATTGAGTAGAACGAGCTAGAAGAGAATTTTTCTGCGAACATTGCATGATTATCAAATCTGAAGTTTGGAAAAAGCTGCAAAAAGGGAGTAAATATTTGCAGGTGTAAATGTGCATTTATGTTGCAAGAAAGTTCGGGAATCCATATTTTCACAACATATTAAAGAATCATTTTCTAATCCGTGAGGCATGTACCGTATTCAGAACGTGGAATTTCACGGTGATTGAAACTATGTAAATGACTTCTCTATTGGGTAGAACTCGCTCCGAGATAGTTTTTCTGCGAAAACTTCGTCATTTTTGAACCTGGCGTTTAGAAAACACTTCAAAATCTGAGAAAATACTTCTAAGAATCATTATTCAATATATTGTGATGACAGTTCGGTAATCCACATGCTAAGAAATTTGTAGTGAATAGTTGTCGAATCCTTTATGCATGTAACATGTTCGGAACACGGAATTTCACGGCCAGGGATTTTACATAAATTACATTTCCCTTGGTTAGAAATCACTCCAAGAGATTTTTCCTGAGAAATCGGCCTGATTTTCGAAACTGGCGTTAGGAAAATCCTGCGAACCCAGATTACTAGATTCTCGGTGTACATATGCCTTTTATGGTGGATGAAATTTCGGTAATCCGCATGCTAAATACTCTGTAGTTAATATTTGTCGAATCCTAGATACGTGAAGTGTTTTCGGAACACAGAATTTCACGGTGAGTGAATCCATGTAAAATACTTGTCTCGGGTAGAATTTGCTCTAAGAGTTTTTCTGAGAATTCTGCCTCATTTTTGAACCTGGTGTTTGAAAATCTCTGCAAAATCAGAGAAAATTCTTCAAAGTGTCAATATGCCTTGTATTGTGATGCAAGATCTTAAAGCCACATGCAAACTATTCTGTGGTGAATATTTTTAGAAAGCATTATGCATGCAGTGTGATCATATCACGGACAATCCCGGCTATGGAATCTATGTAAATTACACACCTATTGGTTAGAATTCGCTCCAAAAGTTTTTCCCTGAGAAAACGGCCTGATTTTCCAAACTGGCATTAGGAAAAAGCTGCAAATTCAGAGTTAATGTTTCTAGTTGTAAATATGCCATGTATGGTGGATGAAAGTTCTGTAATCTACATGTTCACAACTCATTCGAGAAAGTTTGTTGAAACCTTGATGTATGAAGCGTGTGAAGAAAATGGAATGTCACTGTGAGGGAAACTATGTAAATTACATTTCTATTGGGAAGTACTCGCTCCACGAGAAGTTTTCTGGCAAATCTGCCTCCTTTTCAATACCGGCATTAGGAAAAACTTTCGAAATGTGAGAAAATGCTTCAAATTGTCAACATGGCTTTTAGGGTGGATGAAAGTTCGGTAATCCTTATGCTAACAACTCTGTAGTGAATATTTTTTGAATCCGTGATGCATGTAGCTTTTTCGGAACACGGAATTTCACAATGACGGATTCTATGTAAATTGCATGTCTATTGGGTAGAACTCGCTCCAAGAGGATTTTTCTGTGGAAACTGCATGATTTTAGAGACTGACATTAGGAGAACACTACTAAATCAGAATAAAATTTCTATGTATAAATATGCACTGTAAGGTGGATTAAAGTTCGTTAAAACACATGTACACAACTCATAAAAGAATGTTTGTTGAATCCGTGGTGCATGTAACGTGTTCAGAACACAGAATGTCACGGTGATTGAAAGTAGGGAAATTACCTATCTTTTGGGTAGAAATGGCTCCAAGAGCATTTTTCTGCCAAATCTGCCTCATTTTCAAAACTGGCATTCAAACTAACGTGTGAAATCTGAGAAAATTCTTCAAAGTGTCAGCAAGCCTTGTATGGTGGATGAAAGTGCTGTAATCCACTTGCTAACAACTCTGTAGTGAATATTTGTCGCATCCGAGATGCATGTAGCGTGTTCGGAAGACGGAATTTGACGGTGAGCGAATCCATGTAAATTACATATCTATTGTTTAGAACCCGCTCCAAGAGGTTTTTGCTGTGAAATCGGCCTCATTTTCAAAACTGGCGTTTGGAAATCCCTGTGAAATCACAAAAAATGCTTCTAAGCATCTATATGCCTTCTATAGTGAGAAAGTCCTGTAATCCACATGCAAACAACCCAGTAGTGTATTTTTGTCGAAACTTTTCTGCATGTAGCGTGTTCAAAACACGTAATTTCACAGTGGGAGAATCTATGTAATTTACATATCTATTGGGTAGAACACGCTCCAACAGTTTTTTCCTTTGAAAACTGCCTGATTTTCGAAACTGCTATTAGGAAATATCTGCGAACTCAGTGTTAATATTTCTAGGTGTCAATATGCCTTGTATGGTGGATGAAAGTTGTGTAATACACATGTACACAACTCATTAAGAATGTTTGTCAAATCGTGATGTGTGTAATGCGTTCGGAACATGGACTGTCACGGTGAGGCAAACTATGTAAATTACATATCTCTTGGTTAGAACACGCTCCAGGAGCATTTTACTGAAAAATCTGCCTCAGTTTGGAAACTGTTGTTATGAAAACGCTGCAAAATCTGAGTAAATGCTTTAAGGTGACAATGTGTTTCAATGGGTTATTAAAGAAGTGTAATTCACATGCTAAGAACTCAGCAGTGATATTTGTTGAATCCGTGGTGCATGGACCGTTTTTGGTACACGGAATGTTACGGTGTAGGTATCTATAAAAATGAGATGTCTATTGGATAGAACATGCACCAAGAGAATTTTTCTGCGAAAACTGCCTGATTTTCGTAAGTGATATTAGGAAAACCTGCGAAATCTAAGTAAATGTTTCTAGGTGTAAATATGCCTTGTATTGTGGTTGAAATATCGGTAATCCACATGCTAACGGTCATTAAATAAT
This sequence comes from Camelus bactrianus, assembly GCF_048773025.1. Lineage (NCBI taxonomy): Eukaryota > Metazoa > Chordata > Mammalia > Artiodactyla > Camelidae > Camelus > Camelus bactrianus. Next base: position 150,965,438 of record NC_133541.1, read on the forward strand.
GTTTGTTGAAGCAGTGATGAATGTAACGTTTTCGGAACACGGAATGTCTCGGTGAGTGAAGCTCTGAAAATAACAATTCTACTGGATAGAACTCGCTTGAATTGAATGTTTCTCTGAAAATTTCATGATTTTCGAAACTGGATGTTAGGAAAAACCTGCAAAATCAGAATAACTACTTCTAGGTGTAAATATGCCTTGTATGGTGGATGAAAGTTCGGTAATCCACATGCTCACACTCATTAAAGAATGTTTGTCGACCTCGTGATGCATGAAACGTGTTCAGAATATGGAATGTCATAGTGAAGGGAAAAATGGAAGTTACATGTCTATTGGGTAGAACTCGTTTGAAGAGAATTTTTCTGCGAAATGTGCCTCATTTTGAAAACTGCCATTAGGGGAACCCTGTGAAATTTGAGAAAATGCTTCTAAGTGTCAATATGCCTTGACTGGTGAATGAAAGTCCGGTAATCCACATGTTAATAACAGTGTAGTAATTATTTTTTAAACCGTGATTCATGTAGCGCTTTTGGAAAACGAAATTTCACGGTAATGAAACTATGTAAATTACAATTCTATTGAGTAGAACGAGCTAGAAGAGAATTTTTCTGCGAACATTGCATGATTATCAAATCTGAAGTTTGGAAAAAGCTGCAAAAAGGGAGTAAATATTTGCAGGTGTAAATGTGCATTTATGTTGCAAGAAAGTTCGGGAATCCATATTTTCACAACATATTAAAGAATCATTTTCTAATCCGTGAGGCATGTACCGTATTCAGAACGTGGAATTTCACAGTGATTGAAACTATGTAAATGACTTCTCTATTGGGTAGAACTCGCTCCGAGATAGTTTTTCTGCGAAAACTTCGTCATTTTTGAACCTGGCGTTTAGAAAACACTTCAAAATCTGAGAAAATACTTCTAAGAATCATTATTCAATATATTGTGATGACAGTTCGGTAATCCACATGCTAAGAAATTTGTAGTGAATAGTTGTCGAATCCTTTATGCATGTAACATGTTCGGAACACGGAATTTCACGGCCAGGGATTTTACATAAATTACATTTCCCTTGGTTAGAAATCACTCCAAGAGATTTTTCCTGAGAAATCGGCCTGATTTTCGAAACTGGCGTTAGGAAAATCCTGCGAACCCAGATTACTAGATTCTCGGTGTACATATGCCTTTTATGGTGGATGAAATTTCGGTAATCCGCATGCTAAATACTCTGTAGTTAATATTTGTCGAATCCTAGATACGTGAAGTGTTTTCGGAACACAGAATTTCACGGTGAGTGAATCCATGTAAAATACTTGTCTCGGGTAGAATTTGCTCTAAGAGTTTTTCTGAGAATTCTGCCTCATTTTTGAACCTGGTGTTTGAAAATCTCTGCAAAATCAGAGAAAATTCTTCAAAGTGTCAATATGCCTTGTATTGTGATGCAAGATCTTAAAGCCACATGCAAACTATTCTGTGGTGAATATTTTTAGAAAGCGTTATGCATGCAGTGTGATCATATCACGGACAATCCCGGCTATGGAATCTATGTAAATTACACACCTATTGGTTAGAATTCGCTCCAAAAGTTTTTCCCTGAGAAAACGGCCTGATTTTCCAAACTGGCATTAGGAAAAAGCTGCAAATTCAGAGTTAATGTTTCTAGTTGTAAATATGCCATGTATGGTGGGTGAAAGTTCTGTAATCTACATGTTCACAACTCATTCGAGAAAGTTTGTTGAAACCTTGATGTATGAAGCGTGTGAAGAAAATGGAATGTCACTGTGAGGGAAACTATGTAAATTACATTTCTATTGGGAAGTACTCGCTCCACGAGAAGTTTTCTGGCAAATCTGCCTCCTTTTCAATACCGGCATTAGGAAAAACTTTCGAAATGTGAGAAAATGCTTCAAATTGTCAACATGGCTTTTAGGGTGGATGAAAGTTCGGTAATCCTTATGCTAACAACTCTGTAGTGAATATTTTTTGAATCCGTGATGCATGTAGCTTTTTCGGAACACGGAATTTCACAATGACGGATTCTATGTAAATTGCATGTCTATTGGGTAGAACTCGCTCCAAGAGGATTTTTCTGTGGAAACTGCATGATTTTAGAGACTGACATTAGGAGAACACTACTAAATCAGAATAAAATTTCTATGTATAAATATGCACTGTAAGGTGGATTAAAGTTCGTTAAAACACATGTACACAACTCATAAAAGAATGTTTGTTGAATCCGTGGTGCATGTAACGTGTTCAGAACACAGAATGTCACGGTGATTGAAAGTAGGGAAATTACCTATCTTTTGGGTAGAAATGGCTCCAAGAGCATTTTTCTGCCAAATCTGCCTCATTTTCAAAACTGGCATTCAAACTAACGTGTGAAATCTGAGAAAATTCTTCAAAGTGTCAGCAAGCCTTGTATGGTGGATGAAAGTGCTGTAATCCACTTGCTAACAACTCTGTAGTGAATATTTGTCGCATCCGAGATGCATGTAGCGTGTTCGGAAGACGGAATTTGACGGTGAGCGAATCCATGTAAATTACATGTCTATTGTTTAGAACCCGCTCCAAGAGGTTTTTGCTGTGAAATCGGCCTCATTTTCAAAACTGGCGTTTGGAAATCCCTGTGAAATCACAAAAAAATGCTTCTAAGCATCTATATGCCTTCTATAGTGAGAAAGTCCTGTAATCCACATGCAAACAACCCAGTAGTGTATTTTTGTCGAAACTTTTCTGCATGTAGCGTGTTCAAAACACGTAATTTCACAGTGGGAGAATCTATGTAATTTACATATCTATTGGGTAGAACACGCTCCAACAGTTTTTTCCTTTGAAAACTGCCTGATTTTCGAAACTGCTATTAGGAAATATCTGCGAACTCAGTGTTAATATTTCTAGGTGTCAATATGCCTTGTATGGTGGATGAAAGTTGTGTAATACACATGTACACAACTCATTAAGAATGTTTGTCAAATCGTGATGTGTGTAATGCGTTCGGAACATGGACTGTCACGGTGAGGCAAACTATGTAAATTACATATCTCTTGGTTAGAACACGCTCCAGGAGCATTTTACTGAAAAATCTGCCTCAGTTTGGAAACTGTTGTTATGAAAACGCTGCAAAATCTGAGTAAATGCTTTAAGGTGACAATGTGTTTCAATGGGTTATTAAAGAAGTGTAATTCACATGCTAAGAACTCAGCAGTGATATTTGTTGAATCCGTGGTGCATGGACCGTTTTTGGTACACGGAATGTTACGGTGTAGGTATCTATAAAAATGAGATGTCTATTGGATAGAACATGCACCAAGAGAATTTTTCTGCGAAAACTGCCTGATTTTCGTAAGTGATATTAGGAAAACCTGCGAAATCTAAGTAAATGTTTCTAGGTGTAAATATGCCTTGTATTGTGGTTGAAATATCGGTAATCCACATGCTAACGGTCATTAAATAATGTTTGTTGAAGCAGTGATGAATGTAACGTTTTCGGAACACGGAATGTCTCGGTGAGTGAAGCTCTGAAAATAACAATTCTACTGGATAGAACTCGCTTGAATTGAATGTTTCTCTGAAAATTTCATGATTTTCGAAACTGGATGTTAGGAAAAACCTGCAAAATCAGAATAACTACTTCTAGGTGTAAATATGCCTTGTATGGTGGATGAAAGTTCGGTAATCCACATGCTCACACTCATTAAAGAATGTTTGTCGACCTCGTGATGCATGAAACGTGTTCAGAATATGGAATGTCATAGTGAAGGGAAAAATGGAAGTTACATGTCTATTGGGTAGAACTCGTTTGAAGAGAATTTTTCTGCGAAATGTGCCTCATTTTGAAAACTGCCATTAGGGGAACCCTGTGAAATTTGAGAAAATGCTTCTAAGTGTCAATATGCCTTGACTGGTGAATGAAAGTCCGGTAATCCACATGTTAATAACAGTGTAGTAATTATTTTTTAAACCGTGATTCATGTAGCGCTTTTGGAAAACAAAATTTCACGGTAATGAAACTATGTAAATTACAATTCTATTGAGTAGAACGAGCTAGAAGAGAATTTTTCTGCGAACATTGCATGATTATCAAATCTGAAGTTTGGAAAAAGCTGCAAAAAGGGAGTAAATATTTGCAGGTGTAAATGTGCATTTATGTTGCAAGAAAGTTCGGGAATCCATATTTTCACAACATATTAAAGAATCATTTTCTAATCCGTGAGGCATGTACCGTATTCAGAACGTGGAATTTCACGGTGATTGAAACTATGTAAATGACTTCTCTATTGGGTAGAACTCGCTCCGAGAGAGTTTTTCTGCAAAAACTTCGTCATTTTTGAACCTGGCGTTTAGAAAACACTTCAAAATCTGAGAAAATACTTCTAAGAATCATTATTCAATATATTGTGATGACAGTTCGGTAATCCACATGCTAAGAAATTTGTAGTGAATAGTTGTCGAATCCTTTATGCATGTAACATGTTCGGAACACGGAATTTCACGGCCAGGGATTTTACATAAATTACATTTCCCTTGGTTAGAAATCACTCCAAGAGATTTTTCCTGAGAAATCGGCCTGATTTTCGAAACTGGCGTTAGGAAAATCCTGCGAACCCAGATTACTAGATTCTCGGTGTACATATGCCTTTTATGGTGGATGAAATTTCGGTAATCCGCATGCTAAATACTCTGTAGTTAATATTTGTCGAATCCTAGATACGTGAAGTGTTTTCGGAACACAGAATTTCACGGTGAGTGAATCCATGTAAAATACTTGTCTCGGGTAGAATTTGCTCTAAGAGTTTTTCTGAGAATTCTGCCTCATTTTTGAACCTGGTGTTTGAAAATCTCTGCAAAATCAGAGAAAATTCTTCAAAGTGTCAATATGCCTTGTATTGTGATGCAAGATCTTAAAGCCACATGCAAACTATTCTGTGGTGAATATTTTTAGAAAGTGTTATGCATGCAGTGTGATCATATCACGGACAATCCCGGCTATGGAATCTATGTAAATTACACACCTATTGGTTAGAATTCGCTCCAAAAGTTTTTCCCTGAGAAAACGGCCTGATTTTCCAAACTGGCATTAGGAAAAAGCTGCAAATTCAGAGTTAATGTTTCTAGTTGTAAATATGCCATGTATGGTGGATGAAAGTTCTGTAATCTACATGTTCACAACTCATTCGAGAAAGTTTGTTGAAACCTTGATGTATGAAGCGTGTGAAGAAAATGGAATGTCACTGTGAGGGAAACTATGTAAATTACATTTCTATTGGGAAGTACTCGCTCCACGAGAAGTTTTCTGGCAAATCTGCCTCCTTTTCAATACCGGCATTAGGAAAAACTTTCGAAATGTGAGAAAATGCTTCAAATTGTCAACATGGCTTTTAGGGTGGATGAAAGTTCGGTAATCCTTATGCTAACAACTCTGTAGTGAATATTTTTTGAATCCGTGATGCATGTAGCTTTTTCGGAACACGGAATTTCACAATGACGGATTCTATGTAAATTGCATGTCTATTGGGTAGAACTCGCTCCAAGAGGATTTTTCTGTGGAAACTGCATGATTTTAGAGACTGACATTAGGAGAACACTACTAAATCAGAATAAAATTTCTATGTATAAATATGCACTGTAAGGTGGATTAAAGTTCGTTAAAACACATGTACACAACTCATAAAAGAATGTTTGTTGAATCCGTGGTGCATGTAACGTGTTCAGAACACAGAATGTCACGGTGATTGAAAGTAGGGAAATTACCTATCTTTTGGGTAGAAATGGCTCCAAGAGCATTTTTCTGCCAAATCTGCCTCATTTTCAAAACTGGCATTCAAACTAACGTGTGAAATCTGAGAAAATTCTTCAAAGTGTCAGCAAGCCTTGTATGGTGGATGAAAGTGCTGTAATCCACTTGCTAACAACTCTGTAGTGAATATTTGTCGCATCCGAGATGCATGTAGCGTGTTCGGAAGACGGAATTTGACGGTGAGCGAATCCATGTAAATTACATATCTATTGTTTAGAACCCGCTCCAAGAGGTTTTTGCTGTGAAATCGGCCTCATTTTCAAAACTGGCGTTTGGAAATCCCTGTGAAATCACAAAAAATGCTTCTAAGCATCTATATGCCTTCTATAGTGAGAAAGTCCTGTAATCCACATGCAAACAACCCAGTAGTGTATTTTTGTCGAAACTTTTCTGCATGTAGCGTGTTCAAAACACGTAATTTCACAGTGGGAGAATCTATGTAATTTACATATCTATTGGGTAGAACACGCTCCAACAGTTTTTTCCTTTGAAAACTGCCTGATTTTCGAAACTGCTATTAGGAAATATCTGCGAACTCAGTGTTAATATTTCTAGGTGTCAATATGCCTTGTATGGTGGATGAAAGTTGTGTAATACACATGTACACAACCCATTAAGAATGTTTGTCAAATCGTGATGTGTGTAATGCGTTCGGAACATGGACTGTCACGGTGAGGCAAACTATGTAAATTACATATCTCTTGGTTAGAACACGCTCCAGGAGCATTTTACTGAAAAATCTGCCTCAGTTTGGAAACTGTTGTTATGAAAACGCTGCAAAATCTGAGTAAATGCTTTAAGGTGACAATGTGTTTCAATGGGTTATTAAAGAAGTGTAATTCACATGCTAAGAACTCAGCAGTGATATTTGTTGAATCCGTGGTGCATGGACCGTTTTTGGTACACGGAATGTTACGGTGTAGGTATCTATAAAAATGAGATGTCTATTGGATAGAACATGCACCAAGAGAATTTTTCTGCGAAAACTGCCTGATTTTCGTAAGTGATATTAGGAAAACCTGCGAAATCTAAGTAAATGTTTCTAGGTGTAAATATGCCTTGTATTGTGGTTGAAATATCGGTAATCCACATGCTAACGGTCATTAAATAATGTTTGTTGAAGCAGTGATGAATGTAACGTTTTCGGAACACGGAATGTCTCGGTGAGTGAAGCTCTGAAAATAACAATTCTACTGGATAGAACTCGCTTGAATTGAATGTTTCTCTGAAAATTTCATGATTTTCGAAACTGGATGTTAGGAAAAACCTGCAAAATCAGAATAACTACTTCTAGGTGTAAATATGCCTTGTATGGTGGATGAAAGTTCGGTAATCCACATGCTCACACTCATTAAAGAATGTTTGTCGACCTCGTGATGCATGAAACGTGTTCAGAATATGGAATGTCATAGTGAAGGGAAAAATGGAAGTTACATGTCTATTGGGTAGAACTCGTTTGAAGAGAATTTTTCTGCGAAATGTGCCTCATTTTGAAAACTGCCATTAGGGGAACCCTGTGAAATTTGAGAAAATGCTTCTAAGTGTCAATATGCCTTGACTGGTGAATGAAAGTCCGGTAATCCACATGTTAATAACAGTGTAGTAATTATTTTTTAAACCGTGATTCATGTAGCGCTTTTGGAAAACGAAATTTCACGGTAATGAAACTATGTAAATTACAATTCTATTGAGTAGAACGAGCTAGAAGAGAATTTTTCTGCGAACATTGCATGATTATCAAATCTGAAGTTTGGAAAAAGCTGCAAAAAGGGAGTAAATATTTGCAGGTGTAAATGTGCATTTATGTTGCAAGAAAGTTCGGGAATCCATATTTTCACAACATATTAAAGAATCATTTTCTAATCCGTGAGGCATGTACCGTATTCAGAACGTGGAATTTCACGGTGATTGAAACTATGTAAATGACTTCTCTATTGGGTAGAACTCGCTCCGAGAGAGTTTTTCTGCGAAAACTTCGTCATTTTTGAACCTGGCGTTTAGAAAACACTTCAAAATCTGAGAAAATACTTCTAAGAATCATTATTCAATATATTGTGATGACAGTTCGGTAATCCACATGCTAAGAAATTTGTAGTGAATAGTTGTCGAATCCTTTATGCATGTAACATGTTCGGAACACGGAATTTCACGGCCAGGGATTTTACATAAATTACATTTCCCTTGGTTAGAAATCACTCCAAGAGATTTTTCCTGAGAAATCGGCCTGATTTTCGAAACTGGCGTTAGGAAAATCCTGCGAACCCAGATTACTAGATTCTCGGTGTACATATGCCTTTTATGGTGGATGAAATTTCGGTAATCCGCATGCTAAATACTCTGTAGTTAATATTTGTCGAATCCTAGATACGTGAAGTGTTTTCGGAACACAGAATTTCACGGTGAGTGAATCCATGTAAAATACTTGTCTCGGGTAGAATTTGCTCTAAGAGTTTTTCTGAGAATTCTGGCTCATTTTTGAACCTGGTGTTTGAAAATCTCTGCAAAATCAGAGAAAATTCTTCAAAGTGTCAATATGCCTTGTATTGTGATGCAAGATCTTAAAGCCACATGCAAACTATTCTGTGGTGAATATTTTTAGAAAGCGTTATGCATGCAGTGTGATCATATCACGGACAATCCCGGCTATGGAATCTATGTAAATTACACACCTATTGGTTAGAATTCGCTCCAAAAGTTTTTCCCTGAGAAAACGGCCTGATTTTCCAAACTGGCATTAGGAAAAAGCTGTAAATTCAGAGTTAATGTTTCTAGTTGTAAATATGCCATGTATGGTGGATGAAAGTTCTGTAATCTACATGTTCACAACTCATTCGAGAAAGTTTGTTGAAACCTTGATGTATGAAGCGTGTGAAGAAAATGGAATGTCACTGTGAGGGAAACTATGTAAATTACATTTCTATTGGGAAGTACTCGCTCCACGAGAAGTTTTCTGGCAAATCTGCCTCCTTTTCAATACCGGCATTAGGAAAAACTTTCGAAATGTGAGAAAATGCTTCAAATTGTCAACATGGCTTTTAGGGTGGATGAAAGTTCGGTAATCCTTATGCTAACAACTCTGTAGTGAATATTTTTTGAATCCGTGATGCATGTAGCTTTTTCGGAACACGGAATTTCACAATGACGGATTCTATGTAAATTGCATGTCTATTGGGTAGAACTCGCTCCAAGAGGATTTTTCTGTGGAAACTGCATGATTTTAGAGACTGACATTAGGAGAACACTACTAAATCAGAATAAAATTTCTATGTATAAATATGCACTGTAAGGTGGATTAAAGTTCGTTAAAACACATGTACACAACTCATAAAAGAATGTTTGTTGAATCCGTGGTGCATGTAACGTGTTCAGAACACAGAATGTCACGGTGATTGAAAGTAGGGAAATTACCTATCTTTTGGGTAGAAATGGCTCCAAGAGCATTTTTCTGCCAAATCTGCCTCATTTTCAAAACTGGCATTCAAACTAACGTGTGAAATCTGAGAAAATTCTTCAAAGTGTCAGCAAGCCTTGTATGGTGGATGAAAGTGCTGTAATCCACTTGCTAACAACTCTGTAGTGAATATTTGTCGCATCCGAGATGCATGTAGCGTGTTCGGAAGACGGAATTTGACGGTGAGCGAATCCATGTAAATTACATGTCTATTGGTTAGAACCCGCTCCAAGAGGTTTTTGCTGTGAAATCGGCCTCATTTTCAAAACTGGCGTTTGGAAATCCCTGTGAAATCACAAAAAATGCTTCTAAGCATCTATATGCCTTCTATAGTGAGAAAGTCCTGTAATCCACATGCAAACAACCCAGTAGTGTATTTTTGTCGAAACTTTTCTGCATGTAGCGTGTTCAAAACACGTAATTTCACAGTGGGAGAATCTATGTAATTTACATATCTATTGGGTAGAACACGCTCCAACAGTTTTTTCCTTTGAAAACTGCCTGATTTTCGAAACTGCTATTAGGAAATATCTGCGAACTCAGTGTTAATATTTCTAGGTGTCAATATGCCTTGTATGGTGGATGAAAGTTGTGTAATACACATGTACACAACTCATTAAGAATGTTTGTCAAATCGTGATGTGTGTAATGCGTTCGGAACATGGACTGTCACGGTGAGGCAAACTATGTAAATTACATATCTCTTGGTTAGAACACGCTCCAGGAGCATTTTACTGAAAACTCTGCCTCAGTTTGGAAACTGTTGTTATGAAAACGCTGCAAAATCTGAGTAAATGCTTTAAGGTGACAATGTGTTTCAATGGGTTATTAAAGAAGTGTAATTCACATGCTAAGAACTCAGCAGTGATATTTGTTGAATCCGTGGTGCATGGACCGTTTTTGGTACACGGAATGTTACGGTGTAGGTATCTATAAAAATGAGATGTCTATTGGATAGAACATGCACCAAGAGAATTTTTCTGCGAAAACTGCCTGATTTTCGTAAGTGATATTAGGAAAACCTGCAAAATCTAAGTAAATGTTTCTAGGTGTAAATATGCCTTGTATTGTGGTTGAAATATCGGTAATCCACATGCTAACGGTCATTAAATAATGTTTGTTGAAGCAGTGATGAATGTAACGTTTTCGGAACACGGAATGTCTCGGTGAGTGAAGCTCTGAAAATAACAATTCTACTGGATAGAACTCGCTTGAATTGAATGTTTCTCTGAAAATTTCATGATTTTCGAATCTGGATGTTAGGAAAAACCTGCAAAATCAGAATAACTACTTCTAGGTGTAAATATGCCTTGTATGGTGGATGAAAGTTCGGTAATCCACATGCTCACACTCATTAAAGAATGTTTGTCGACCTCGTGATGCATGAAACGTGTTCAGAATATGGAATGTCATAGTGAAGGGAAAAATGGAAGTTACATGTCTATTGGGTAGAACTCGTTTGAAGAGAATTTTTCTGCGAAATGTGCCTCATTTTGAAAACTGCCATTAGGGGAACCCTGTGAAATTTGAGAAAATGCTTCTAAGTGTCAATATGCCTTGACTGGTGAATGAAAGTCCGGTAATCCACATGTTAATAACAGTGTAGTAATTATTTTTTAAACCGTGATTCATGTAGCGCTTTTGGAAAACGAAATTTCACGGTAATGAAACTATGTAAATTACAATTCTATTGAGTAGAACGAGCTAGAAGAGAATTTTTCTGCGAACATTGCATGATTATCAAATCTGAAGTTTGGAAAAAGCTGCAAAAAGGGAGTAAATATTTGCAGGTGTAAATGTGCATTTATGTTGCAAGAAAGTTCGGGAATCCATATTTTCACAACATATTAAAGAATCATTTTCTAATCCGTGAGGCATGTACCGTATTCAGAACGTGGAATTTCACGGTGATTGAAACTATGTAAATGACTTCTCTATTGGGTAGAACTCGCTCCGAGATAGTTTTTCTGCGAAAACTTCGTCATTTTTGAACCTGGCGTTTAGAAAACACTTCAAAATCTGAGAAAATACTTCTAAGAATCATTATTCAATATATTGTGATGACAGTTCGGTAATCCACATGCTAAGAAATTTGTAGTGAATAGTTGTCGAATCCTTTATGCATGTAACATGTTCGGAACACGGAATTTCACGGCCAGGGATTTTACATAAATTACATTTCCCTTGGTTAGAAATCACTCCAAGAGATTTTTCCTGAGAAATCGGCCTGATTTTCGAAACTGGCGTTAGGAAAATCCTGCGAACCCAGATTACTAGATTCTCGGTGTACATATGCCTTTTATGGTGGATGAAATTTCGGTAATCCGCATGCTAAATACTCTGTAGTTAATATTTGTCGAATCCTAGATACGTGAAGTGTTTTCGGAACACAGAATTTCACGGTGAGTGAATCCATGTAAAATACTTGTCTCGGGTAGAATTTGCTCTAAGAGTTTTTCTGAGAATTCTGGCTCATTTTTGAACCTGGTGTTTGAAAATCTCTGCAAAATCAGAGAAAATTCTTCAAAGTGTCAATATGCCTTGTATTGTGATGCAAGATCTTAAAGCCACATGCAAACTATTCTGTGGTGAATATTTTTAGAAAGCGTTATGCATGCAGTGTGATCATATCACGGACAATCCCGGCTATGGAATCTATGTAAATTACACACCTATTGGTTAGAATTCGCTCCAAAAGTTTTTCCCTGAGAAAACGGCCTGATTTTCCAAACTGGCATTAGGAAAAAGCTGCAAATTCAGAGTTAATGTTTCTAGTTGTAAATATGCCATGTATGGTGGATGAAAGTTCTGTAATCTACATGTTCACAACTCATTCGAGAAAGTTTGTTGAAACCTTGATGTATGAAGCGTGTGAAGAAAATGGAATGTCACTGTGAGGGAAACTATGTAAATTACATTTCTATTGGGAAGTACTCGCTCCACGAGAAGTTTTCTGGCAAATCTGCCTCCTTTTCAATACCGGCATTAGGAAAAACTTTCGAAATGTGAGAAAATGCTTCAAATTGTCAACATGGCTTTTAGGGTGGATGAAAGTTCGGTAATCCTTATGCTAACAACTCTGTAGTGAATATTTTTTGAATCCGTGATGCACGTAGCTTTTTCGGAACACGGAATTTCACAATGACGGATTCTATGTAAATTGCATGTCTATTGGGTAGAACTCGCTCCAAGAGGATTTTTCTGTGGAAACTGCATGATTTTAGAGACTGACATTAGGAGAACACTACTAAATCAGAATAAAATTTCTATGTATAAATATGCACTGTAAGGTGGATTAAAGTTCGTTAAAACACATGTACACAACTCATAAAAGAATGTTTGTTGAATCCGTGGTGCATGTAACGTGTTCAGAACACAGAATGTCACGGTGATTGAAAGTAGGGAAATTACCTATCTTTTGGGTAGAAATGGCTCCAAGAGCATTTTTCTGCCAAATCTGCCTCATTTTCAAAACTGGCATTCAAACTAACGTGTGAAATCTGAGAAAATTCTTCAAAGTGTCAGCAAGCCTTGTATGGAGGATGAAAGTGCTGTAATCCACTTGCTAACAACTCTGTAGTGAATATTTGTCGCATCCGAGATGCATGTAGCGTGTTCGGAAGACGGAATTTGACGGTGAGCGAATCCATGTAAATTACATATCTATTGTTTAGAACCCGCTCCAAGAGGTTTTTGCTGTGAAATCGGCCTCATTTTCAAAACTGGCGTTTGGAAATCCCTGTGAAATCACAAAAAATGCTTCTAAGCATCTATATGCCTTCTATAGTGAGAAAGTCCTGTAATCCACATGCAAACAACCCAGTAGTGTATTTTTGTCGAAACTTTTCTGCATGTAGCGTGTTCAAAACACGTAATTTCACAGTGGGAGAATCTATGTAATTTACATATCTATTGGGTAGAACACGCTCCAACAGTTTTTTCCTTTGAAAACTGCCTGATTTTCGAAACTGCTATTAGGAAATATCTGCGAACTCAGTGTTAATATTTCTAGGTGTCAATATGCCTTGTATGGTGGATGAAAGTTGTGTAATACACATGTACACAACTCATTAAGAATGTTTGTCAAATCGTGATGTGTGTAATGCGTTCGGAACATGGACTGTCACGGTGAGGCAAACTATGTAAATTACATATCTCTTGGTTAGAACACGCTCCAGGAGCATTTTACTGAAAAATCTGCCTCAGTTTGGAAACTGTTGTTATGAAAACGCTGCAAAATCTGAGTAAATGCTTTAAGGTGACAATGTGTTTCAATGGGTTATTAAAGAAGTGTAATTCACATGCTAAGAACTCAGCAGTGATATTTGTTGAATCCGTGGTGCATGGACCGTTTTTGGTACACGGAATGTTACGGTGTAGGTATCTATAAAAATGAGATGTCTATTGGATAGAACATGCACCAAGAGAATTTTTCTGCGAAAACTGCCTGATTTTCGTAAGTGATATTAGGAAAACCTGCGAAATCTAAGTAAATGTTTCTAGGTGTAAATATGCCTTGTATTGTGGTTGAAATATCGGTAATCCACATGCTAACGGTCATTAAATAATGTTTGTTGAAGCAGTGATGAATGTAATGTTTTCGGAACACGGAATGTCTCGGTGAGTGAAGCTCTGAAAATAACAATTCTACTGGATAGAACTCGCTTGAATTGAATGTTTCTCTGAAAATTTCATGATTTTCGAAACTGGATGTTAGGAAAAACCTGCAAAATCAGAATAACTACTTCTAGGTGTAAATATGCCTTGTATGGTGGATGAAAGTTCGGTAATCCACATGCTCACACTCATTAAAGAATGTTTGTCGACCTCGTGATGCATGAAACGTGTTCAGAATATGGAATGTCATAGTGAAGGGAAAAATGGAAGTTACATGTCTATTGGGTAGAACTCGTTTGAAGAGAATTTTTCTGCGAAATGTGCCTCATTTTGAAAACTGCCATTAGGGGAACCCTGTGAAATTTGAGAAAATGCTTCTAAGTGTCAATATGCCTTGACTGGTGAATGAAAGTCCGGTAATCCACATGTTAATAACAGTGTAGTAATTATTTTTTAAACCGTGATTCATGTAGCGCTTTTGGAAAACAAAATTTCACGGTAATGAAACTATGTAAATTACAATTCTATTGAGTAGAACGAGCTAGAAGAGAATTTTTCTGCGAACATTGCATGATTATCAAATCTGAAGTTTGGAAAAAGCTGCAAAAAGGGAGTAAATATTTGCAGGTGTAAATGTGCATTTATGTTGCAAGAAAGTTCGGGAATCCATATTTTCACAACATATTAAAGAATCATTTTCTAATCCGTGAGGCATGTACCGTATTCAGAACGTGGAATTTCACGGTGATTGAAACTATGTAAATGACTTCTCTATTGGGTAGAAGCCGCTCCGAGATAGTTTTTCTGCGAAAACTTCGTCATTTTTGAACCTGGCGTTTAGAAAACACTTCAAAATCTGAGAAAATACTTCTAAGAATCATTATTCAATATATTGTGATGACAGTTCGGTAATCCACATGCTAAGAAATTTGTAGTGAATAGTTGTCGAATCCTTTATGCATGTAACATGTTCGGAACACGGAATTTCACGGCCAGGGATTTTACATAAATTACATTTCCCTTGGTTAGAAATCACTCCAAGAGATTTTTCCTGAGAAATCGGCCTGATTTTCGAAACTGGCGTTAGGAAAATCCTGCGAACCCAGATTACTAGATTCTCGGTGTACATATGCCTTTTATGGTGGATGAAATTTCGGTAATCCGCATGCTAAATACTCTGTAGTTAATATTTGTCGAATCCTAGATACGTGAAGTGTTTTCGGAACACAGAATTTCACGGTGAGTGAATCCATGTAAAATACTTGTCTCGGGTAGAATTTGCTCTAAGAGTTTTTCTGAGAATTCTGCCTCATTTTTGAACCTGGTGTTTGAAAATCTCTGCAAAATCAGAGAAAATTCTTCAAAGTGTCAATATGCCTTGTATTGTGATGCAAGATCTTAAAGCCACATGCAAACTATTCTGTGGTGAATATTTTTAGAAAGCGTTATGCATGCAGTGTGATCATATCACGGACAATCCCGGCTATGGAATCTATGTAAATTACACACCTATTGGTTAGAATTCGCTCCAAAAGTTTTTCCCTGAGAAAACGGCCTGATTTTCCAAACTGGCATTAGGAAAAAGCTGCAAATTCAGAGTTAATGTTTCTAGTTGTAAATATGCCATGTATGGTGGATGAAAGTTCTGTAATCTACATGTTCACAACTCATTCGAGAAAGTTTGTTGAAACCTTGATGTATGAAGCGTGTGAAGAAAATGGAATGTCACTGTGAGGGAAACTATGTAAATTACATTTCTATTGGGAAGTACTCGCTCCACGAGAAGTTTTCTGGCAAATCTGCCTCCTTTTCAATACCGGCATTAGGAAAAACTTTCGAAATGTGAGAAAATGCTTCAAATTGTCAACATGGCTTTTAGGGTGGATGAAAGTTCGGTAATCCTTATGCTAACAACTCTGTAGTGAATATTTTTTGAATCCGTGATGCACGTAGCTTTTTCGGAACACGGAATTTCACAATGACGGATTCTATGTAAATTGCATGTCTATTGGGTAGAACTCGCTCCAAGAGGATTTTTCTGTGGAAACTGCATGATTTTAGAGACTGACATTAGGAGAACACTACTAAATCAGAATAAAATTTCTATGTATAAATATGCACTGTAAGGTGGATTAAAGTTCGTTAAAACACATGTACACAACTCATAAAAGAATGTTTGTTGAATCCGTGGTGCATGTAACGTGTTCAGAACACAGAATGTCACGGTGATTGAAAGTAGGGAAATTACCTATCTTTTGGGTAGAAATGGCTCCAAGAGCATTTTTCTGCCAAATCTGCCTCATTTTCAAAACTGGCATTCAAACTAACGTGTGAAATCTGAGAAAATTCTTCAAAGTGTCAGCAAGCCTTGTATGGTGGATGAAAGTGCTGTAATCCACTTGCTAACAACTCTGTAGTGAATATTTGTCGCATCCGAGATGCATGTAGCGTGTTCGGAAGACGGAATTTGACGGTGAGCGAATCCATGTAAATTACATATCTATTGTTTAGAACCCGCTCCAAGAGGTTTTTGCTGTGAAATCGGCCTCATTTTCAAAACTGGCGTTTGGAAATCCCTGTGAAATCACAAAAAATGCTTCTAAGCATCTATATGCCTTCTATAGTGAGAAAGTCCTGTAATCCACATGCAAACAACCCAGTAGTGTATTTTTGTCGAAACTTTTCTGCATGTAGCGTGTTCAAAACACGTAATTTCACAGTGGGAGAATCTATGTAATTTACATATCTATTGGGTAGAACACGCTCCAACAGTTTTTTCCTTTGAAAACTGCCTGATTTTCGAAACTGCTATTAGGAAATATCTGCGAACTCAGTGTTAATATTTCTAGGTGTCAATATGCCTTGTATGGTGGATGAAAGTTGTGTAATACACATGTACACAACTCATTAAGAATGTTTGTCAAATCGTGATGTGTGTAATGCGTTCGGAACATGGACTGTCACGGTGAGGCAAACTATGTAAATTACATATCTCTTGGTTAGAACACGCTCCAGGAGCATTTTACTGAAAAATCTGCCTCAGTTTGGAAACTGTTGTTATGAAAACGCTGCAAAATCTGAGTAAATGCTTTAAGGTGACAATGTGTTTCAATGGGTTATTAAAGAAGTGTAATTCACATGCTAAGAACTCAGCAGTGATATTTGTTGAATCCGTGGTGCATGGACCGTTTTTGGTACACGGAATGTTACGGTGTAGGTATCTATAAAAATGAGATGTCTATTGGATAGAACATGCACCAAGAGAATTTTTCTGCGAAAACTGCCTGATTTTCGTAAGTGATATTAGGAAAACCTGCAAAATCTAAGTAAATGTTTCTAGGTGTAAATATGCCTTGTATTGTGGTTGAAATATCGGTAATCCACATGCTAACGGTCATTAAATAATGTTTGTTGAAGCAGTGATGAATGTAACGTTTTCGGAACACGGAATGTCTCGGTGAGTGAAGCTCTGAAAATAACAATTCTACTGGATAGAACTCGCTTGAATTGAATGTTTCTCTGAAAATTTCATGATTTTCGAAACTGGATGTTAGGAAAAACCTGCAAAATCAGAATAACTACTTCTAGGTGTAAATATGCCTTGTATGGTGGATGAAAGTTCGGTAATCCACATGCTCACACTCATTAAAGAATGTTTGTCGACCTCGTGATGCATGAAACGTGTTCAGAATATGGAATGTCATAGTGAAGGGAAAAATGGAAGTTACATGTCTATTGGGTAGAACTCGTTTGAAGAGAATTTTTCTGCGAAATGTGCCTCATTTTGAAAACTGCCATTAGGGGAACCCTGTGAAATTTGAGAAAATGCTTCTAAGTGTCAATATGCCTTGACTGGTGAATGAAAGTCCGGTAATCCACATGTTAATAACAGTGTAGTAATTATTTTTTAAACCGTGATTCATGTAGCGCTTTTGGAAAACGAAATTTCACGGTAATGAAACTATGTAAATTACAATTCTATTGAGTAGAACGAGCTAGAAGAGAATTTTTCTGCGAACATTGCATGATTCTCAAATCTGAAGTTTGGAAAAAGCTGCAAAAAGGGAGTAAATATTTGCAGGTGTAAATGTGCATTTATGTTGCAAGAAAGTTCGGGAATCCATATTTTCACAACATATTAAAGAATCATTTTCTAATCCGTGAGGCATGTACCGTATTCAGAACGTGGAATTTCACGGTGATTGAAACTATGTAAATGACTTCTCTATTGGGTAGAAGCCGCTCCGAGATAGTTTTTCTGCGAAAACTTCGTCATTTTTGAACCTGGCGTTTAGAAAACACTTCAAAATCTGAGAAAATACTTCTAAGAATCATTCTTCAATATATTGTGATGACAGTTCGGTAATCCACATGCTAAGAAATTTGTAGTGAATAGTTGTCGAATCCTTTATGCATGTAACATGTTCGGAACACGGAATTTCACGGCCAGGGATTTTACATAAATTACATTTCCCTTGGTTAGAAATCACTCCAAGAGATTTTTCCTGAGAAATCGGCCTGATTTTCGAAACTGGCGTTAGGAAAATCCTGCGAACCCAGATTACTAGATTCTCGGTGTACATATGCCTTTTATGGTGGATGAAATTTCGGTAATCCGCATGCTAAATACTCTGTAGTTAATATTTGTCGAATCCTAGATACGTGAAGTGTTTTCGGAACACAGAATTTCACGGTGAGTGAATCCATGTAAAATACTTGTCTCGGGTAGAATTTGCTCTAAGAGTTTTTCTGAGAATTCTGCCTCATTTTTGAACCTGGTGTTTGAAAATCTCTGCAAAATCAGAGAAAATTCTTCAAAGTGTCAATATGCCTTGTATTGTGATGCAAGATCTTAAAGCCACATGCAAACTATTCTGTGGTGAATATTTTTAGAAAGCGTTATGCATGCAGTGTGATCATATCACGGACAATCCCGGCTATGGAATCTATGTAAATTACACACCTATTGGTTAGAATTCGCTCCAAAAGTTTTTCCCTGAGAAAACGGCCTGATTTTCCAAACTGGCATTAGGAAAAAGCTGCAAATTCAGAGTTAATGTTTCTAGTTGTAAATATGCCATGTATGGTGGATGAAAGTTCTGTAATCTACATGTTCACAACTCATTCGAGAAAGTTTGTTGAAACCTTGATGTATGAAGCGTGTGAAGAAAATGGAATGTCACTGTGAGGGAAACTATGTAAATTACATTTCTATTGGGAAGTACTCGCTCCACGAGAAGTTTTCTGGCAAATCTGCCTCCTTTTCAATACCGGCATTAGGAAAAACTTTCGAAATGTGAGAAAATGCTTCAAATTGTCAACATGGCTTTTAGGGTGGATGAAAGTTCGGTAATCCTTATGCTAACAACTCTGTAGTGAATATTTTTTGAATCCGTGATGCATGTAGCTTTTTCGGAACACGGAATTTCACAATGACGGATTCTATGTAAATTGCATGTCTATTGGGTAGAACTCGCTCCAAGAGGATTTTTCTGTGGAAACTGCATGATTTTAGAGACTGACATTAGGAGAACACTACTAAATCAGAATAAAATTTCTATGTATAAATATGCACTGTAAGGTGGATTAAAGTTCGTTAAAACACATGTACACAACTCATAAAAGAATGTTTGTTGAATCCGTGGTGCATGTAACGTGTTCAGAACACAGAATGTCACGGTGATTGAAAGTAGGGAAATTACCTATCTTTTGGGTAGAAATGGCTCCAAGAGCATTTTTCTGCCAAATCTGCCTCATTTTCAAAACTGGCATTCAAACTAACGTGTGAAATCTGAGAAAATTCTTCAAAGTGTCAGCAAGCCTTGTATGGTGGATGAAAGTGCTGTAATCCACTTGCTAACAACTCTGTAGTGAATATTTGTCGCATCCGAGATGCATGTAACGTGTTCGGAAGACGGAATTTGACGGTGAGCGAATCCATGTAAATTACATATCTATTGTTTAGAACCCGCTCCAAGAGTTTTTTGCTGTGAAATCGGCCTCATTTTCAAAACTGGCGTTTGGAAATCCCTGTGAAATCACAAAAAATGCTTCTAAGCATCTATATGCCTTCTATAGTGAGAAAGTCCTGTAATCCACATGCAAACAACCCAGTAGTGTATTTTTGTCGAAACTTTTCTGCATGTAGCGTGTTCAAAACACGTAATTTCACAGTGGGAGAATCTATGTAATTTACATATCTATTGGGTAGAACACGCTCCAACAGTTTTTTCCTTTGAAAACTGCCTGATTTTCGAAACTGCTATTAGGAAATATCTGCGAACTCAGTGTTAATATTTCTAGGTGTCAATATGCCTTGTATGGTGGATGAAAGTTGTGTAATACACATGTACACAACTCATTAAGAATGTTTGTCAAATCGTGATGTGTGTAATGCGTTCGGAACATGGACTGTCACGGTGAGGCAAACTATGTAAATTACATATCTCTTGGTTAGAACACGCTCCAGGAGCATTTTACTGAAAAATCTGCCTCAGTTTGGAAACTGTTGTTATGAAAACGCTGCAAAATCTGAGTAAATGCTTTAAGGTGACAATGTGTTTCAATGGGTTATTAAAGAAGTGTAATTCACATGCTAAGAACTCAGCAGTGATATTTGTTGAATCCGTGGTGCATGGACCGTTTTTGGTACACGGAATGTTACGGTGTAGGTATCTATAAAAATGAGATGTCTATTGGATAGAACATGCACCAAGAGAATTTTTCTGCGAAAACTGCCTGATTTTCGTAAGTGATATTAGGAAAACCTGCGAAATCTAAGTAAATGTTTCTAGGTGTAAATATGCCTTGTATTGTGGTTGAAATATCGGTAATCCACATGCTAACGGTCATTAAATAATGTTTGTTGAAGCAGTGATGAATGTAACGTTTTCGGAACACGGAATGTCTCGGTGAGTGAAGCTCTGAAAATAACAATTCTACTGGATAGAACTCGCTTGAATTGAATGTTTCTCTGAAAATTTCATGATTTTCGAAACTGGATGTTAGGAAAAACCTGCAAAATCAGAATAACTACTTCTAGGTGTAAATATGCCTTGTATGGTGGATGAAAGTTCGGTAATCCACATGCTCACACTCATTAAAGAATGTTTGTCGACCTCGTGATGCATGAAACGTGTTCAGAATATGGAATGTCATAGTGAAGGGAAAAATGGAAGTTACATGTCTATTGGGTAGAACTCGTTTGAAGAGAATTTTTCTGCGAAATGTGCCTCATTTTGAAAACTGCCATTAGGGGAACCCTGTGAAATTTGAGAAAATGCTTCTAAGTGTCAATATGCCTTGACTGGTGAATGAAAGTCCGGTAATCCACATGTTAATAACAGTGTAGTAATTATTTTTTAAACCGTGATTCATGTAGCGCTTTTGGAAAACGAAATTTCACGGTAATGAAACTATGTAAATTACAATTCTATTGAGTAGAACGAGCTAGAAGAGAATTTTTCTGCGAACATTGCATGATTATCAAATCTGAAGTTTGGAAAAAGCTGCAAAAAGGGAGTAAATATTTGCAGGTGTAAATGTGCATTTATGTTGCAAGAAAGTTCGGGAATCCATATTTTCACAACATATTAAAGAATCATTTTCTAATCCGTGAGGCATGTACCGTATTCAGAACGTGGAATTTCACGGTGATTGAAACTATGTAAATGACTTCTCTATTGGGTAGAACTCGCTCCGAGATAGTTTTTCTGCGAAAACTTCGTCATTTTTGAACCTGGCGTTTAGAAAACACTTCAAAATCTGAGAAAATACTTCTAAGAATCATTATTCAATATATTGTGATGACAGTTCGGTAATCCACATGCTAAGAAATTTGTAGTGAATAGTTGTCGAATCCTTTATGCATGTAACATGTTCGGAACACGGAATTTCACGGCCAGGGATTTTACATAAATTACATTTCCCTTGGTTAGAAATCACTCCAAGAGATTTTTCCTGAGAAATCGGCCTGATTTTCGAAACTGGCGTTAGGAAAATCCTGCGAACCCAGATTACTAGATTCTCGGTGTACATATGCCTTTTATGGTGGATGAAATTTCGGTAATCCGCATGCTAAATACTCTGTAGTTAATATTTGTCGAATCCTAGATACGTGAAGTGTTTTCGGAACACAGAATTTCACGGTGAGTGAATCCATGTAAAATACTTGTCTCGGGTAGAATTTGCTCTAAGAGTTTTTCTGAGAATTCTGCCTCATTTTTGAACCTGGTGTTTGAAAATCTCTGCAAAATCAGAGAAAATTCTTCAAAGTGTCAATATGCCTTGTATTGTGATGCAAGATCTTAAAGCCACATGCAAACTATTCTGTGGTGAATATTTTTAGAAAGCGTTATGCATGCAGTGTGATCATATCACGGACAATCCCGGCTATGGAATCTATGTAAATTACACACCTATTGGTTAGAATTCGCTCCAAAAGTTTTTCCCTGAGAAAACGGCCTGATTTTCCAAACTGGCATTAGGAAAAAGCTGCAAATTCAGAGTTAATGTTTCTAGTTGTAAATATGCCATGTATGGTGGATGAAAGTTCTGTAATCTACATGTTCACAACTCATTCGAGAAAGTTTGTTGAAACCTTGATGTATGAAGCGTGTGAAGAAAATGGAATGTCACTGTGAGGGAAACTATGTAAATTACATTTCTATTGGGAAGTACTCGCTCCACGAGAAGTTTTCTGGCAAATCTGCCTCCTTTTCAATACCGGCATTAGGAAAAACTTTCGAAATGTGAGAAAATGCTTCAAATTGTCAACATGGCTTTTAGGGTGGATGAAAGTTCGGTAATCCTTATGCTAACAACTCTGTAGTGAATATTTTTTGAATCCGTGATGCATGTAGCTTTTTCGGAACACAGAATTTCACAATGACGGATTCTATGTAAATTGCATGTCTATTGGGTAGAACTCGCTCCAAGAGGATTTTTCTGTGGAAACTGCATGATTTTAGAGACTGACATTAGGAGAACACTACTAAATCAGAATAAAATTTCTATGTATAAATATGCACTGTAAGGTGGATTAAAGTTCGTTAAAACACATGTACACAACTCATAAAAGAATGTTTGTTGAATCCGTGGTGCATGCAACGTGTTCAGAACACAGAATGTCACGGTGATTGAAAGTAGGGAAATTACCTATCTTTTGGGTAGAAATGGCTCCAAGAGCATTTTTCTGCCAAATCTGCCTCATTTTCAAAACTGGCATTCAAACTAACGTGTGAAATCTGAGAAAATTCTTCAAAGTGTCAGCAAGCCTTGTATGGAGGATGAAAGTGCTGTAATCCACTTGCTAACAACTCTGTAGTGAATATTTGTCGCATCCGAGATGCATGTAGCGTGTTCGGAAGACGGAATTTGACGGTGAGCGAATCCATGTAAATTACATATCTATTGTTTAGAACCCGCTCCAAGAGGTTTTTGCTGTGAAATCGGCCTCATTTTCAAAACTGGCGTTTGGAAATCCCTGTGAAATCACAAAAAATGCTTCTAAGCATCTATATGCCTTCTATAGTGAGAAAGTCCTGTAATCCACATGCAAACAACCCAGTAGTGTATTTTTGTCGAAACTTTTCTGCATGTAGCGTGTTCAAAACACGTAATTTCACAGTGGGAGAATCTATGTAATTTACATATCTATTGGGTAGAACACGCTCCAACAGTTTTTTCCTTTGAAAACTGCCTGATTTTCGAAACTGCTATTAGGAAATATCTGCGAACTCAGTGTTAATATTTCTAGGTGTCAATATGCCTTGTATGGTGGATGAAAGTTGTGTAATACACATGTACACAACTCATTAAGAATGTTTGTCAAATCGTGATGTGTGTAATGCGTTCGGAACATGGACTGTCACGGTGAGGCAAACTATGTAAATTACATATCTCTTGGTTAGAACACGCTCCAGGAGCATTTTACTGAAAAATCTGCCTCAGTTTGGAAACTGTTGTTATGAAAACGCTGCAAAATCTGAGTAAATGCTTTAAGGTGACAATGTGTTTCAATGGGTTATTAAAGAAGTGTAATTCACATGCTAAGAACTCAGCAGTGATATTTGTTGAATCCGTGGTGCATGGACCGTTTTTGGTACACGGAATGTTACGGTGTAGGTATCTATAAAAATGAGATGTCTATTGGATAGAACATGCACCAAGAGAATTTTTCTGCGAAAACTGCCTGATTTTCGTAAGTGATATTAGGAAAACCTGCGAAATCTAAGTAAATGTTTCTAGGTGTAAATATGCCTTGTATTGTGGTTGAAATATCGGTAATCAACATGCTAACGGTCATTAAATAATGTTTGTTGAAGCAGTGATGAATGTAACGTTTTCGGAACACGGAATGTCTCGGTGAGTGAAGCTCTGAAAATAACAATTCTACTGGATAGAACTCGCTTGAATTGAATGTTTCTCTGAAAATTTCATGATTTTCGAAACTGGATGTTAGGAAAAACCTGCAAAATCAGAATAACTACTTCTAGGTGTAAATATGCCTTGTATGGTGGATGAAAGTTCGGTAATCCACATGCTCACACTCATTAAAGAATGTTTGTCGACCTCGTGATGCATGAAACGTGTTCAGAATATGGAATGTCATAGTGAAGGGAAAAATGGAAGTTACATGTCTATTGGGTAGAACTCGTTTGAAGAGAATTTTTCTGCGAAATGTGCCTCATTTTGAAAACTGCCATTAGGGGAACCCTGTGAAATTTGAGAAAATGCTTCTAAGTGTCAATATGCCTTGACTGGTGAATGAAAGTCCGGTAATCCACATGTTAATAACAGTGTAGTAATTATTTTTTAAACCGTGATTCATGTAGCGCTTTTGGAAAACGAAATTTCACGGTAATGAAACTATGTAAATTACAATTCTATTGAGTAGAACGAGCTAGAAGAGAATTTTTCTGCGAACATTGCATGATTATCAAATCTGAAGTTTGGAAAAAGCTGCAAAAAGGGAGTAAATATTTGCAGGTGTAAATGTGCATTTATGTTGCAAGAAAGTTCGGGAATCCATATTTTCACAACATATTAAAGAATCATTTTCTAATCCGTGAGGCATGTACCGTATTCAGAACGTGGAATTTCACGGTGATTGAAACTATGTAAATGACTACTCTATTGGGTAGAACTCGCTCCGAGATAGTTTTTCTGCGAAAACTTCGTCATTTTTGAACCTGGCGTTTAGAAAACACTTCAAAATCTGAGAAAATACTTCTAAAAATCATTATTCAATATATTGTGATGACAGTTCGGTAATCCACATGCTAAGAAATTTGTAGTGAATAGTTGTCGAATCCTTTATGCATGTAACATGTTCGGAACACGGAATTTCACGGCCAGGGATTTTACATAAATTACATTTCCCTTGGTTAGAAATCACTCCAAGAGATTTTTCCTGAGAAATCGGCCTGATTTTCGAAACTGGCGTTAGGAAAATCCTGCGAACCCAGATTACTAGATTCTCGGTGTACATATGCCTTTTATGGTGGATGAAATTTCGGTAATCCGCATGCTAAATACTCTGTAGTTAATATTTGTCGAATCCTAGATACGTGAAGTGTTTTCGGAACACAGAATTTCACGGTGAGTGAATCCATGTAAAATACTTGTCTCGGGTAGAATTTGCTCTAAGAGTTTTTCTGAGAATTCTGCCTCATTTTTGAACCTGGTGTTTGAAAATCTCTGCAAAATCAGAGAAAATTCTTCAAAGTGTCAATATGCCTTGTATTGTGATGCAAGATCTTAAAGCCACATGCAAACTATTCTGTGGTGAATATTTTTAGAAAGCGTTATGCATGCAGTGTGATCATATCACGGACAATCCCGGCTATGGAATCTATGTAAATTACACACCTATTGGTTAGAATTCGCTCCAAAAGTTTTTCCCTGAGAAAACGGCCTGATTTTCCAAACTGGCATTAGGAAAAAGCTGCAAATTCAGAGTTAATGTTTCTAGTTGTAAATATGACATGTATGGTGGATGAAAGTTCTGTAATCTACATGTTCACAACTCATTCGAGAAAGTTTGTTGAAACCTTGATGTATGAAGCGTGTGAAGAAAATGGAATGTCACTGTGAGGGAAACTATGTAAATTACATTTCTATTGGGAAGTACTCGCTCCACGAGAAGTTTTCTGGCAAATCTGCCTCCTTTTCAATACCGGCATTAGGAAAAACTTTCGAAATGTGAGAAAATGCTTCAAATTGTCAACATGGCTTTTAGGGTGGATGAAAGTTCGGTAATCCTTATGCTAACAACTCTGTAGTGAATATTTTTTGAATCCGTGATGCATGTAGCTTTTTCGGAACACGGAATTTCACAATGACGGATTCTATGTAAATTGCATGTCTATTGGGTAGAACTCGCTCCAAGAGGATTTTTCTGTGGAAACTGCATGATTTTAGAGACTGACATTAGGAGAACACTACTAAATCAGAATAAAATTTCTATGTATAAATATGCACTGTAAGGTGGATTAAAGTTCGTTAAAACACATGTACACAACTCATAAAAGAATGTTTGTTGAATCCGTGGTGCATGTAACGTGTTCAGAACACAGAATGTCACGGTGATTGAAAGTAGGGAAATTACCTATCTTTTGGGTAGAAATGGCTCCAAGAGCATTTTTCTGCCAAATCTGCCTCATTTTCAAAACTGGCATTCAAACTAACGTGTGAAATCTGAGAAAATTCTTCAAAGTGTCAGCAAGCCTTGTATGGTGGATGAAAGTGCTGTAATCCACTTGCTAACAACTCTGTAGTGAATATTTGTCGCATCCGAGATGCATGTAGCGTGTTCGGAAGACGGAATTTGACGGTGAGCGAATCCATGTAAATTACATATCTATTGTTTAGAACCCGCTCCAAGAGGTTTTTGCTGTGAAATCGGCCTCATTTTCAAAACTGGCGTTTGGAAATCCCTGTGAAATCACAAAAAATGCTTCTAAGCATCTATATGCCTTCTATAGTGAGAAAGTCCTGTAATCCACATGCAAACAACCCAGTAGTGTATTTTTGTCGAAACTTTTCTGCATGTAGCGTGTTCAAAACACGTAATTTCACAGTGGGAGAATCTATGTAATTTACATATCTATTGGGTAGAACACGCTCCAACAGTTTTTTCCTTTGAAAACTGCCTGATTTTCGAAACTGCTATTAGGAAATATCTGCGAACTCAGTGTTAATATTTCTAGGTGTCAATATGCCTTGTATGGTGGATGAAAGTTGTGTAATACACATGTACACAACTCATTAAGAATGTTTGTCAAATCGTGATGTGTGTAATGCGTTCGGAACATGGACTGTCACGGTGAGGCAAACTATGTAAATTACATATCTCTTGGTTAGAACACGCTCCAGGAGCATTTTACTGAAAAATCTGCCTCAGTTTGGAAACTGTTGTTATGAAAACGCTGCAAAATCTGAGTAAATGCTTTAAGGTGACAATGTGTTTCAATGGGTTATTAAAGAAGTGTAATTCACATGCTAAGAACTCAGCAGTGATATTTGTTGAATCCGTGGTGCATGGACCGTTTTTGGTACACGGAATGTTACGGTGTAGGTATCTATAAAAATGAGATATCTATTGGATAGAACATGCACCAAGAGAATTTTTCTGTGAAAACTGCCTGATTTTCGTAAGTGATATTAGGAAAACCTGCAAAATCTAAGTAAATGTTTCTAGGTGTAAATATGCCTTGTATTGTGGTTGAAATATCGGTAATCCACATGCTAACGGTCATTAAATAATGTTTGTTGAAGCAGTGATGAATGTAACGTTTTCGGAACACGGAATGTCTCGGTGAGTGAAGCTCTGAAAATAACAATTCTACTGGATAGAACTCGCTTGAATTGAATGTTTCTCTGAAAATTTCATGATTTTCGAAACTGGATGTTAGGAAAAACCTGCAAAATCAGAATAACTACTTCTAGGTGTAAATATGCCTTGTATGGTGGATGAAAGTTCGGTAATCCACATGCTCACACTCATTAAAGAATGTTTGTCGACCTCGTGATGCATGAAACGTGTTCAGAATATGGAATGTCATAGTGAAGGGAAAAATGGAAGTTACATGTCTATTGGGTAGAACTCGTTTGAAGAGAATTTTTCTGCGAAATGTGCCTCATTTTGAAAACTGCCATTAGGGGAACCCTGTGAAATTTGAGAAAATGCTTCTAAGTGTCAATATGCCTTGACTGGTGAATGAAAGTCCGGTAATCCACATGTTAATAACAGTGTAGTAATTATTTTTTAAACCGTGATTCATGTAGCGCTTTTGGAAAACGAAATTTCACGGTAATGAAACTATGTAAATTACAATTCTATTGAGTAGAACGAGCTAGAAGAGAATTTTTCTGCGAACATTGCATGATTATCAAATCTGAAGTTTGGAAAAAGCTGCAAAAAGGGAGTAAATATTTGCAGGTGTAAATGTGCATTTATGTTGCAAGAAAGTTCGGGAATCCATATTTTCACAACATATTAAAGAATCATTTTCTAATCCGTGAGGCATGTACCGTATTCAGAACGTGGAATTTCACGGTGATTGAAACTATGTAAATGACTTCTCTATTGGGTAGAACTCGCTCCGAGATAGTTTTTCTGCGAAAACTTCGTCATTTTTGAACCTGGCGTTTAGAAAACACTTCAAAATCTGAGAAAATACTTCTAAGAATCATTATTCAATATATTGTGATGACAGTTCGGTAATCCACATGCTAAGAAATTTGTAGTGAATAGTTGTCGAATCCTTTATGCATGTAACATGTTCGGAACACGGAATTTCACGGCCAGGGATTTTACATAAATTACATTTCCCTTGGTTAGAAATCACTCCAAGAGATTTTTCCTGAGAAATCGGCCTGATTTTCGAAACTGGCGTTAGGAAAATCCTGCGAACCCAGATTACTAGATTCTCGGTGTACATATGCCTTTTATGGTGGATGAAATTTCGGTAATCCGCATGCTAAATACTCTGTAGTTAATATTTGTCGAATCCTAGATACGTGAAGTGTTTTCGGAACACAGAATTTCACGGTGAGTGAATCCATGTAAAATACTTGTCTCGGGTAGAATTTGCTCTAAGAGTTTTTCTGAGAATTCTGCCTCATTTTTGAACCTGGTGTTTGAAAATCTCTGCAAAATCAGAGAAAATTCTTCAAAGTGTCAATATGCCTTGTATTGTGATGCAAGATCTTAAAGCCACATGCAAACTATTCTGTGGTGAATATTTTTAGAAAGCATTATGCATGCAGTGTGATCATATCACGGACAATCCCGGCTATGGAATCTATGTAAATTACACACCTATTGGTTAGAATTCGCTCCAAAAGTTTTTCCCTGAGAAAACGGCCTGATTTTCCAAACTGGCATTAGGAAAAAGCTGCAAATTCAGAGTTAATGTTTCTAGTTGTAAATATGCCATGTATGGTGGATGAAAGTTCTGTAATCTACATGTTCACAACTCATTCGAGAAAGTTTGTTGAAACCTTGATGTATGAAGCGTGTGAAGAAAATGGAATGTCACTGTGAGGGAAACTATGTAAATTACATTTCTATTGGGAAGTACTCGCTCCACGAGAAGTTTTCTGGCAAATCTGCCTCCTTTTCAATACCGGCATTAGGAAAAACTTTCGAAATGTGAGAAAATGCTTCAAATTGTCAACATGGCTTTTAGGGTGGATGAAAGTTCGGTAATCCTTATGCTAACAACTCTGTAGTGAATACTTTTTGAATCCGTGATGCATGTAGCTTTTTCGGAACACGGAATTTCACAATGACGGATTCTATGTAAATTGCATGTCTATTGGGTAGAACTCGCTCCAAGAGGATTTTTCTGTGGAAACTGCATGATTTTAGAGACTGACATTAGGAGAACACTACTAAATCAGAATAAAATTTCTATGTATAAATATGCACTGTAAGGTGGATTAAAGTTCGTTAAAACACATGTACACAACTCATAAAAGAATGTTTGTTGAATCCGTGGTGCATGCAACGTGTTCAGAACACAGAATGTCACGGTGATTGAAAGTAGGGAAATTACCTATCTTTTGGGTAGAAATGGCTCCAAGAGCATTTTTCTGCCAAATCTGCCTCATTTTCAAAACTGGCATTCAAACTAACGTGTGAAATCTGAGAAAATTCTTCAAAGTGTCAGCAAGCCTTGTATGGTGGATGAAAGTGCTGTAATCCACTTGCTAACAACTCTGTAGTGAATATTTGTCGCATCCGAGATGCATGTAGCGTGTTCGGAAGACGGAATTTGACGGTGAGCGAATCCATGTAAATTACATATCTATTGTTTAGAACCCGCTCCAAGAGGTTTTTGCTGTGAAATCGGCCTCATTTTCAAAACTGGCGTTTGGAAATCCCTGTGAAATCACAAAAAATGCTTCTAAGCATCTATATGCCTTCTATAGTGAGAAAGTCCTGTAATCCACATGCAAACAACCCAGTAGTGTATTTTTGTCGAAACTTTTCTGCATGTAGCGTGTTCAAAACACGTAATTTCACAGTGGGAGAATCTATGTAATTTACATATCTATTGGGTAGAACACGCTCCAACAGTTTTTTCCTTTGAAAACTGCCTGATTTTTGAAACTGCTATTAGGAAATATCTGCGAACTCAGTGTTAATATTTCTAGGTGTCAATATGCCTTGTATGGTGGATGAAAGTTGTGTAATACACATGTACACAACTCATTAAGAATGTTTGTCAAATCGTGATGTGTGTAATGCGTTCGGAACATGGACTGTCACGGTGAGGCAAACTATGTAAATTACATATCTCTTGGTTAGAACATGCTCCAGGAGCATTTTACTGAAAAATCTGCCTCAGTTTGGAAACTGTTGTTATGAAAACGCTGCAAAATCTGAGTAAATGCTTTAAGGTGACAATGTGTTTCAATGGGTTATTAAAGAAGTGTAATTCACATGCTAAGAACTCAGCAGTGATATTTGTTGAATCCGTGGTGCATGGACCGTTTTTGGTACACGGAATGTTACGGTGTAGGTATCTATAAAAATGAGATGTCTATTGGATAGAACATGCACCAAGAGAATTTTTCTGCGAAAACTGCCTGATTTTCGTAAGTGATATTAGGAAAACCTGCGAAATCTAAGTAAATGTTTCTAGGTGTAAATATGCCTTGTATTGTGGTTGAAATATCGGTAATCAACATGCTAACGGTCATTAAATAATGTTTGTTGAAGCAGTGATGAATGTAACGTTTTCGGAACACGGAATGTCTCGGTGAGTGAAGCTCTGAAAATAACAATTCTACTGGATAGAACTCGCTTGAATTGAATGTTTCTCTGAAAATTTCATGATTTTCGAAACTGGATGTTAGGAAAAACCTGCAAAATCAGAATAACTACTTCTAGGTGTAAATATGCCTTGTATGGTGGATGAAAGTTCGGTAATCCACATGCTCACACTCATTAAAGAATGTTTGTCGACCTCGTGATGCATGAAACGTGTTCAGAATATGGAATGTCATAGTGAAGGGAAAAATGGAAGTTACATGTCTATTGGGTAGAACTCGTTTGAAGAGAATTTTTCTGCGAAATGTGCCTCATTTTGAAAACTGCCATTAGGGGAACCCTGTGAAATTTGAGAAAATGCTTCTAAGTGTCAATATGCCTTGACTGGTGAATGAAAGTCCGGTAATCCACATGTTAATAACAGTGTAGTAATTATTTTTTAAACCGTGATTCATGTAGCGCTTTTGGAAAACGAAATTTCACGGTAATGAAACTATGTAAATTACAATTCTATTGAGTAGAACGAGCTAGAAGAGAATTTTTCTGCGAACATTGCATGATTCTCAAATCTGAAGTTTGGAAAAAGCTGCAAAAAGGGAGTAAATATTTGCAGGTGTAAATGTGCATTTATGTTGCAAGAAAGTTCGGGAATCCATATTTTCACAACATATTAAAGAATCATTTTCTAATCCGTGAGGCATGTACCGTATTCAGAACGTGGAATTTCACGGTGATTGAAACTATGTAAATGACTTCTCTATTGGGTAGAACTCGCTCCGAGAGAGTTTTTCTGCAAAAACTTCGTCATTTTTGAACCTGGCGTTTAGAAAACACTTCAAAATCTGAGAAAATACTTCTAAGAATCATTATTCAATATATTGTGATGACAGTTCGGTAATCCACATGCTAAGAAATTTGTAGTGAATAGTTGTCGAATCCTTTATGCATGTAACATGTTCGGAACACGGAATTTCACGGCCAGGGATTTTACATAAATTACATTTCCCTTGGTTAGAAATCACTCCAAGAGATTTTTCCTGAGAAATCGGCCTGATTTTCGAAACTGGCGTTAGGAAAATCCTGCGAACCCAGATTACTAGATTCTCGGTGTACATATGCCTTTTATGGTGGATGAAATTTCGGTAATCCGCATGCTAAATACTCTGTAGTTAATATTTGTCGAATCCTAGATACGTGAAGTGTTTTCGGAACACAGAATTTCACGGTGAGTGAATCCATGTAAAATACTTGTCTCGGGTAGAATTTGCTCTAAGAGTTTTTCTGAGAATTCTGCCTCATTTTTGAACCTGGTGTTTGAAAATCTCTGCAAAATCAGAGAAAATTCTTCAAAGTGTCAATATGCCTTGTATTGTGATGCAAGATCTTAAAGCCACATGCAAACTATTCTGTGGTGAATATTTTTAGAAAGCGTTATGCATGCAGTGTGATCATATCACGGACAATCCTGGCTATGGAATCTATGTAAATTACACACCTATTGGTTAGAATTCGCTCCAAAAGTTTTTCCCTGAGAAAACGGCCTGATTTTCCAAACTGGCATTAGGAAAAAGCTGCAAATTCAGAGTTAATGTTTCTAGTTGTAAATATGCCATGTATGGTGGATGAAAGTTCTGTAATCTACATGTTCACAACTCATTCGAGAAAGTTTGTTGAAACCTTGATGTATGAAGCGTGTGAAGAAAATGGAATGTCACTGTGAGGGAAACTATGTAAATTACATTTCTATTGGGAAGTACTCGCTCCACGAGAAGTTTTCTGGCAAATCTGCCTCCTTTTCAATACCGGCATTAGGAAAAACTTTCGAAATGTGAGAAAATGCTTCAAATTGTCAACATGGCTTTTAGGGTGGATGAAAGTTCGGTAATCCTTATGCTAACAACTCTGTAGTGAATATTTTTTGAATCCGTGATGCATGTAGCTTTTTCGGAACACGGAATTTCACAATGACGGATTCTATGTAAATTGCATGTCTATTGGGTAGAACTCGCTCCAAGAGGATTTTTCTGTGGAAACTGCATGATTTTAGAGACTGACATTAGGAGAACACTACTAAATCAGAATAAAATTTCTATGTATAAATATGCACTGTAAGGTGGATTAAAGTTCGTTAAAACACATGTACACAACTCATAAAAGAATGTTTGTTGAATCCGTGGTGCATGTAACGTGTTCAGAACACAGAATGTCACGGTGATTGAAAGTAGGGAAATTACCTATCTTTTGGGTAGAAATGGCTCCAAGAGCATTTTTCTGCCAAATCTGCCTCATTTTCAAAACTGGCATTCAAACTAACGTGTGAAATCTGAGAAAATTCTTCAAAGTGTCAGCAAGCCTTGTATGGTGGATGAAAGTGCTGTAATCCACTTGCTAACAACTCTGTAGTGAATATTTGTCGCATCCGAGATGCATGTAGCGTGTTCGGAAGACGGAATTTGACGGTGAGCGAATCCATGTAAATTACATATCTATTGTTTAGAACCCGCTCCAAGAGGTTTTTGCTGTGAAATCGGCCTCATTTTCAAAACTGGCGTTTGGAAATCCCTGTGAAATCACAAAAAATGCTTCTAAGCATCTATATGCCTTCTATAGTGAGAAAGTCCTGTAATCCACATGCAAACAACCCAGTAGTGTATTTTTGTCGAAACTTTTCTGCATGTAGCGTGTTCAAAACACGTAATTTCACAGTGGGAGAATCTATGTAATTTACATATCTATTGGGTAGAACACGCTCCAACAGTTTTTTCCTTTGAAAACTGCCTGATTTTTGAAACTGCTATTAGGAAATATCTGCGAACTCAGTGTTAATATTTCTAGGTGTCAATATGCCTTGTATGGTGGATGAAAGTTGTGTAATACACATGTACACAACTCATTAAGAATGTTTGTCAAATCGTGATGTGTGTAATGCGTTCGGAACATGGACTGTCACGGTGAGGCAAACTATGTAAATTACATATCTCTTGGTTAGAACACGCTCCAGGAGCATTTTACTGAAAAATCTGCCTCAGTTTGGAAACTGTTGTTATGAAAACGCTGCAAAATCTGAGTAAATGCTTTAAGGTGACAATGTGTTTCAATGGGTTATTAAAGAAGTGTAATTCACATGCTAAGAACTCAGCAGTGATATTTGTTGAATCCGTGGTGCATGGACCGTTTTTGGTACACGGAATGTTACGGTGTAGGTATCTATAAAAATGAGATGTCTATTGGATAGAACATGCACCAAGAGAATTTTTCTGCGAAAACTGCCTGATTTTCGTAAGTGATATTAGGAAAACCTGCGAAATCTAAGTAAATGTTTCTAGGTGTAAATATGCCTTGTATTGTGGTTGAAATATCGGTAATCAACATGCTAACGGTCATTAAATAATGTTTGTTGAAGCAGTGATGAATGTAACGTTTTCGGAACACGGAATGTCTCGGTGAGTGAAGCTCTGAAAATAACAATTCTACTGGATAGAACTCGCTTGAATTGAATGTTTCTCTGAAAATTTCATGATTTTCGAAACTGGATGTTAGGAAAAACCTGCAAAATCAGAATAACTACTTCTAGGTGTAAATATGCCTTGTATGGTGGATGAAAGTTCGGTAATCCACATGCTCACACTCATTAAAGAATGTTTGTCGACCTCGTGATGCATGAAACGTGTTCAGAATATGGAATGTCATAGTGAAGGGAAAAATGGAAGTTACATGTCTATTGGGTAGAACTCGTTTGAAGAGAATTTTTCTGCGAAATGTGCCTCATTTTGAAAACTGCCATTAGGGGAACCCTGTGAAATTTGAGAAAATGCTTCTAAGTGTCAATATGCCTTGACTGGTGAATGAAAGTCCGGTAATCCACATGTTAATAACAGTGTAGTAATTATTTTTTAAACCGTGATTCATGTAGCGCTTTTGGAAAACGAAATTTCACGGTAATGAAACTATGTAAATTACAATTCTATTGAGTAGAACGAGCTAGAAGAGAATTTTTCTGCGAACATTGCATGATTCTCAAATCTGAAGTTTGGAAAAAGCTGCAAAAAGGGAGTAAATATTTGCAGGTGTAAATGTGCATTTATGTTGCAAGAAAGTTCGGGAATCCATATTTTCACAACATATTAAAGAATCATTTTCTAATCCGTGAGGCATGTACCGTATTCAGAACGTGGAATTTCACGGTGATTGAAACTATGTAAATGACTTCTCTATTGGGTAGAACTCGCTCCGAGAGAGTTTTTCTGCAAAAACTTCGTCATTTTTGAACCTGGCGTTTAGAAAACACTTCAAAATCTGAGAAAATACTTCTAAGAATCATTATTCAATATATTGTGATGACAGTTCGGTAATCCACATGCTAAGAAATTTGTAGTGAATAGTTGTCGAATCCTTTATGCATGTAACATGTTCGGAACACGGAATTTCACGGCCAGGGATTTTACATAAATTACATTTCCCTTGGTTAGAAATCACTCCAAGAGATTTTTCCTGAGAAATCGGCCTGATTTTCGAAACTGGCGTTAGGAAAATCCTGCGAACCCAGATTACTAGATTCTCGGTGTACATATGCCTTTTATGGTGGATGAAATTTCGGTAATCCGCATGCTAAATACTCTGTAGTTAATATTTGTCGAATCCTAGATACGTGAAGTGTTTTCGGAACACAGAATTTCACGGTGAGTGAATCCATGTAAAATACTTGTCTCGGGTAGAATTTGCTCTAAGAGTTTTTCTGAGAATTCTGCCTCATTTTTGAACCTGGTGTTTGAAAATCTCTGCAAAATCAGAGAAAATTCTTCAAAGTGTCAATATGCCTTGTATTGTGATGCAAGATCTTAAAGCCACATGCAAACTATTCTGTGGTGAATATTTTTAGAAAGCGTTATGCATGCAGTGTGATCATATCACGGACAATCCTGGCTATGGAATCTATGTAAATTACACACCTATTGGTTAGAATTCGCTCCAAAAGTTTTTCCCTGAGAAAACGGCCTGATTTTCCAAACTGGCATTAGGAAAAAGCTGCAAATTCAGAGTTAATGTTTCTAGTTGTAAATATGCCATGTATGGTGGATGAAAGTTCTGTAATCTACATGTTCACAACTCATTCGAGAAAGTTTGTTGAAACCTTGATGTATGAAGCGTGTGAAGAAAATGGAATGTCACTGTGAGGGAAACTATGTAAATTACATTTCTATTGGGAAGTACTCGCTCCACGAGAAGTTTTCTGGCAAATCTGCCTCCTTTTCAATACCGGCATTAGGAAAAACTTTCGAAATGTGAGAAAATGCTTCAAATTGTCAACATGGCTTTTAGGGTGGATGAAAGTTCGGTAATCCTTATGCTAACAACTCTGTAGTGAATATTTTTTGAATCCGTGATGCATGTAGCTTTTTCGGAACACGGAATTTCACAATGACGGATTCTATGTAAATTGCATGTCTATTGGGTAGAACTCGCTCCAAGAGGATTTTTCTGTGGAAACTGCATGATTTTAGAGACTGACATTAGGAGAACACTACTAAATCAGAATAAAATTTCTATGTATAAATATGCACTGTAAGGTGGATTAAAGTTCGTTAAAACACATGTACACAACTCATAAAAGAATGTTTGTTGAATCCGTGGTGCATGTAACGTGTTCAGAACACAGAATGTCACGGTGATTGAAAGTAGGGAAATTACCTATCTTTTGGGTAGAAATGGCTCCAAGAGCATTTTTCTGCCAAATCTGCCTCATTTTCAAAACTGGCATTCAAACTAACGTGTGAAATCTGAGAAAATTCTTCAAAGTGTCAGCAAGCCTTGTATGGTGGATGAAAGTGCTGTAATCCACTTGCTAACAACTCTGTAGTGAATATTTGTCGCATCCGAGATGCATGTAGCGTGTTCGGAAGACGGAATTTGACGGTGAGCGAATCCATGTAAATTACATATCTATTGTTTAGAACCCGCTCCAAGAGGTTTTTGCTGTGAAATCGGCCTCATTTTCAAAACTGGCGTTTGGAAATCCCTGTGAAATCACAAAAAATGCTTCTAAGCATCTATATGCCTTCTATAGTGAGAAAGTCCTGTAATCCACATGCAAACAACCCAGTAGTGTATTTTTGTCGAAACTTTTCTGCATGTAGCGTGTTCAAAACACGTAATTTCACAGTGGGAGAATCTATGTAATTTACATATCTATTGGGTAGAACACGCTCCAACAGTTTTTTCCTTTGAAAACTGCCTGATTTTTGAAACTGCTATTAGGAAATATCTGCGAACTCAGTGTTAATATTTCTAGGTGTCAATATGCCTTGTATGGTGGATGAAAGTTGTGTAATACACATGTACACAACTCATTAAGAATGTTTGTCAAATCGTGATGTGTGTAATGCGTTCGGAACATGGACTGTCACGGTGAGGCAAACTATGTAAATTACATATCTCTTGGTTAGAACACGCTCCAGGAGCATTTTACTGAAAAATCTGCCTCAGTTTGGAAACTGTTGTTATGAAAACGCTGCAAAATCTGAGTAAATGCTTTAAGGTGACAATGTGTTTCAATGGGTTATTAAAGAAGTGTAATTCACATGCTAAGAACTCAGCAGTGATATTTGTTGAATCCGTGGTGCATGGACCGTTTTTGGTACACGGAATGTTACGGTGTAGGTATCTATAAAAATGAGATGTCTATTGGATAGAACATGCACCAAGAGAATTTTTCTGCGAAAACTGCCTGATTTTCGTAAGTGATATTAGGAAAACCTGCGAAATCTAAGTAAATGTTTCTAGGTGTAAATATGCCTTGTATTGTGGTTGAAATATCGGTAATCAACATGCTAACGGTCATTAAATAATGTTTGTTGAAGCAGTGATGAATGTAACGTTTTCGGAACACGGAATGTCTCGGTGAGTGAAGCTCTGAAAATAACAATTCTACTGGATAGAACTCGCTTGAATTGAATGTTTCTCTGAAAATTTCATGATTTTCGAAACTGGATGTTAGGAAAAACCTGCACAATCAGAATAACTACTTCTAGGTGTAAATATGCCTTGTATGGTGGATGAAAGTTCGGTAATCCACATGCTCACACTCATTAAAGAATGTTTGTCGACCTCGTGATGCATGAAACGTGTTCAGAATATGGAATGTCATAGTGAAGGGAAAAATGGAAGTTACATGTCTATTGGGTAGAACTCGTTTGAAGAGAATTTTTCTGCGAAATGTGCCTCATTTTGAAAACTGCCATTAGGGGAACCCTGTGAAATTTGAGAAAATGCTTCTAAGTGTCAATATGCCTTGACTGGTGAATGAAAGTCCGGTAATCCACATGTTAATAACAGTGTAGTAATTATTTTTTAAACCGTGATTCATGTAGCGCTTTTGGAAAACGAAATTTCACGGTAATGAAACTATGTAAATTACAATTCTATTGAGTAGAACGAGCTAGAAGAGAATTTTTCTGCGAACATTGCATGATTCTCAAATCTGAAGTTTGGAAAAAGCTGCAAAAAGGGAGTAAATATTTGCAGGTGTAAATGTGCATTTATGTTGCAAGAAAGTTCGGGAATCCATATTTTCACAACATATTAAAGAATCATTTTCTAATCCGTGAGGCATGTACCGTATTCAGAACGTGGAATTTCACGGTGATTGAAACTATGTAAATGACTTCTCTATTGGGTAGAACTCGCTCCGAGAGAGTTTTTCTGCAAAAACTTCGTCATTTTTGAACCTGGCGTTTAGAAAACACTTCAAAATCTGAGAAAATACTTCTAAGAATCATTATTCAATATATTGTGATGACAGTTCGGTAATCCACATGCTAAGAAATTTGTAGTGAATAGTTGTCGAATCCTTTATGCATGTAACATGTTCGGAACACGGAATTTCACGGCCAGGGATTTTACATAAATTACATTTCCCTTGGTTAGAAATCACTCCAAGAGATTTTTCCTGAGAAATCGGCCTGATTTTCGAAACTGGCGTTAGGAAAATCCTGCGAACCCAGATTACTAGATTCTCGGTGTACATATGCCTTTTATGGTGGATGAAATTTCGGTAATCCGCATGCTAAATACTCTGTAGTTAATATTTGTCGAATCCTAGATACGTGAAGTGTTTTCGGAACACAGAATTTCACGGTGAGTGAATCCATGTAAAATACTTGTCTCGGGTAGAATTTGCTCTAAGAGTTTTTCTGAGAATTCTGCCTCATTTTTGAACCTGGTGTTTGAAAATCTCTGCAAAATCAGAGAAAATTCTTCAAAGTGTCAATATGCCTTGTATTGTGATGCAAGATCTTAAAGCCACATGCAAACTATTCTGTGGTGAATATTTTTAGAAAGCGTTATGCATGCAGTGTGATCATATCACGGACAATCCTGGCTATGGAATCTATGTAAATTACACACCTATTGGTTAGAATTCGCTCCAAAAGTTTTTCCCTGAGAAAACGGCCTGATTTTCCAAACTGGCATTAGGAAAAAGCTGCAAATTCAGAGTTAATGTTTCTAGTTGTAAATATGCCATGTATGGTGGATGAAAGTTCTGTAATCTACATGTTCACAACTCATTCGAGAAAGTTTGTTGAAACCTTGATGTATGAAGCGTGTGAAGAAAATGGAATGTCACTGTGAGGGAAACTATGTAAATTACATTTCTATTGGGAAGTACTCGCTCCACGAGAAGTTTTCTGGCAAATCTGCCTCCTTTTCAATACCGGCATTAGGAAAAACTTTCGAAATGTGAGAAAATGCTTCAAATTGTCAACATGGCTTTTAGGGTGGATGAAAGTTCGGTAATCCTTATGCTAACAACTCTGTAGTGAATATTTTTTGAATCCGTGATGCATGTAGCTTTTTCGGAACACGGAATTTCACAATGACGGATTCTATGTAAATTGCATGTCTATTGGGTAGAACTCGCTCCAAGAGGATTTTTCTGTGGAAACTGCATGATTTTAGAGACTGACATTAGGAGAACACTACTAAATCAGAATAAAATTTCTATGTATAAATATGCACTGTAAGGTGGATTAAAGTTCGTTAAAACACATGTACACAACTCATAAAAGAATGTTTGTTGAATCCGTGGTGCATGCAACGTGTTCAGAACACAGAATGTCACGGTGATTGAAAGTAGGGAAATTACCTATCTTTTGGGTAGAAATGGCTCCAAGAGCATTTTTCTGCCAAATCTGCCTCATTTTCAAAACTGGCATTCAAACTAACGTGTGAAATCTGAGAAAATTCTTCAAAGTGTCAGCAAGCCTTGTATGGTGGATGAAAGTGCTGTAATCCACTTGCTAACAACTCTGTAGTGAATATTTGTCGCATCCGAGATGCATGTAGCGTGTTCGGAAGACGGAATTTGACGGTGAGCGAATCCATGTAAATTACATATCTATTGTTTAGAACCCGCTCCAAGAGGTTTTTGCTGTGAAATCGGCCTCATTTTCAAAACTGGCGTTTGGAAATCCCTGTGAAATCACAAAAAATGCTTCTAAGCATCTATATGCCTTCTATAGTGAGAAAGTCCTGTAATCCACATGCAAACAACCCAGTAGTGTATTTTTGTCGAAACTTTTCTGCATGTAGCGTGTTCAAAACACGTAATTTCACAGTGGGAGAATCTATGTAATTTACATATCTATTGGGTAGAACACGCTCCAACAGTTTTTTCCTTTGAAAACTGCCTGATTTTTGAAACTGCTATTAGGAAATATCTGCGAACTCAGTGTTAATATTTCTAGGTGTCAATATGCCTTGTATGGTGGATGAAAGTTGTGTAATACACATGTACACAACTCATTAAGAATGTTTGTCAAATCGTGATGTGTGTAATGCGTTCGGAACATGGACTGTCACGGTGAGGCAAACTATGTAAATTACATATCTCTTGGTTAGAACACGCTCCAGGAGCATTTTACTGAAAAATCTGCCTCAGTTTGGAAACTGTTGTTATGAAAACGCTGCAAAATCTGAGTAAATGCTTTAAGGTGACAATGTGTTTCAATGGGTTATTAAAGAAGTGTAATTCACATGCTAAGAACTCAGCAGTGATATTTGTTGAATCCGTGGTGCATGGACCGTTTTTGGTACACGGAATGTTACGGTGTAGGTATCTATAAAAATGAGATGTCTATTGGATAGAACATGCACCAAGAGAATTTTTCTGCGAAAACTGCCTGATTTTCGTAAGTGATATTAGGAAAACCTGCGAAATCTAAGTAAATGTTTCTAGGTGTAAATATGCCTTGTATTGTGGTTGAAATATCGGTAATCAACATGCTAACGGTCATTAAATAATGTTTGTTGAAGCAGTGATGAATGTAACGTTTTCGGAACACGGAATGTCTCGGTGAGTGAAGCTCTGAAAATAACAATTCTACTGGATAGAACTCGCTTGAATTGAATGTTTCTCTGAAAATTTCATGATTTTCGAAACTGGATGTTAGGAAAAACCTGCAAAATCAGAATAACTACTTCTAGGTGTAAATATGCCTTGTATGGTGGATGAAAGTTCGGTAATCCACATGCTCACACTCATTAAAGAATGTTTGTCGACCTCGTGA
This sequence comes from Camelus bactrianus, assembly GCF_048773025.1. NCBI lineage: Eukaryota > Metazoa > Chordata > Mammalia > Artiodactyla > Camelidae > Camelus > Camelus bactrianus. Next base: position 151,007,152 of record NC_133541.1, read on the forward strand.
TGCATGAAACGTGTTCAGAATATGGAATGTCATAGTGAAGGGAAAAATGGAAGTTACATGTCTATTGGGTAGAACTCGTTTGAAGAGAATTTTTCTGCGAAATGTGCCTCATTTTGAAAACTGCCATTAGGGGAACCCTGTGAAATTTGAGAAAATGCTTCTAAGTGTCAATATGCCTTGACTGGTGAATGAAAGTCCGGTAATCCACATGTTAATAACAGTGTAGTAATTATTTTTTAAACCGTGATTCATGTAGCGCTTTTGGAAAACGAAATTTCACGGTAATGAAACTATGTAAATTACAATTCTATTGAGTAGAACGAGCTAGAAGAGAATTTTTCTGCGAACATTGCATGATTCTCAAATCTGAAGTTTGGAAAAAGCTGCAAAAAGGGAGTAAATATTTGCAGGTGTAAATGTGCATTTATGTTGCAAGAAAGTTCGGGAATCCATATTTTCACAACATATTAAAGAATCATTTTCTAATCCGTGAGGCATGTACCGTATTCAGAACGTGGAATTTCACGGTGATTGAAACTATGTAAATGACTTCTCTATTGGGTAGAACTCGCTCCGAGAGAGTTTTTCTGCAAAAACTTCGTCATTTTTGAACCTGGCGTTTAGAAAACACTTCAAAATCTGAGAAAATACTTCTAAGAATCATTATTCAATATATTGTGATGACAGTTCGGTAATCCACATGCTAAGAAATTTGTAGTGAATAGTTGTCGAATCCTTTATGCATGTAACATGTTCGGAACACGGAATTTCACGGCCAGGGATTTTACATAAATTACATTTCCCTTGGTTAGAAATCACTCCAAGAGATTTTTCCTGAGAAATCGGCCTGATTTTCGAAACTGGCGTTAGGAAAATCCTGCGAACCCAGATTACTAGATTCTCGGTGTACATATGCCTTTTATGGTGGATGAAATTTCGGTAATCCGCATGCTAAATACTCTGTAGTTAATATTTGTCGAATCCTAGATACGTGAAGTGTTTTCGGAACACAGAATTTCACGGTGAGTGAATCCATGTAAAATACTTGTCTCGGGTAGAATTTGCTCTAAGAGTTTTTCTGAGAATTCTGCCTCATTTTTGAACCTGGTGTTTGAAAATCTCTGCAAAATCAGAGAAAATTCTTCAAAGTGTCAATATGCCTTGTATTGTGATGCAAGATCTTAAAGCCACATGCAAACTATTCTGTGGTGAATATTTTTAGAAAGCGTTATGCATGCAGTGTGATCATATCACGGACAATCCTGGCTATGGAATCTATGTAAATTACACACCTATTGGTTAGAATTCGCTCCAAAAGTTTTTCCCTGAGAAAACGGCCTGATTTTCCAAACTGGCATTAGGAAAAAGCTGCAAATTCAGAGTTAATGTTTCTAGTTGTAAATATGCCATGTATGGTGGATGAAAGTTCTGTAATCTACATGTTCACAACTCATTCGAGAAAGTTTGTTGAAACCTTGATGTATGAAGCGTGTGAAGAAAATGGAATGTCACTGTGAGGGAAACTATGTAAATTACATTTCTATTGGGAAGTACTCGCTCCACGAGAAGTTTTCTGGCAAATCTGCCTCCTTTTCAATACCGGCATTAGGAAAAACTTTCGAAATGTGAGAAAATGCTTCAAATTGTCAACATGGCTTTTAGGGTGGATGAAAGTTCGGTAATCCTTATGCTAACAACTCTGTAGTGAATATTTTTTGAATCCGTGATGCATGTAGCTTTTTCGGAACACGGAATTTCACAATGACGGATTCTATGTAAATTGCATGTCTATTGGGTAGAACTCGCTCCAAGAGGATTTTTCTGTGGAAACTGCATGATTTTAGAGACTGACATTAGGAGAACACTACTAAATCAGAATAAAATTTCTATGTATAAATATGCACTGTAAGGTGGATTAAAGTTCGTTAAAACACATGTACACAACTCATAAAAGAATGTTTGTTGAATCCGTGGTGCATGCAACGTGTTCAGAACACAGAATGTCACGGTGATTGAAAGTAGGGAAATTACCTATCTTTTGGGTAGAAATGGCTCCAAGAGCATTTTTCTGCCAAATCTGCCTCATTTTCAAAACTGGCATTCAAACTAACGTGTGAAATCTGAGAAAATTCTTCAAAGTGTCAGCAAGCCTTGTATGGTGGATGAAAGTGCTGTAATCCACTTGCTAACAACTCTGTAGTGAATATTTGTCGCATCCGAGATGCATGTAGCGTGTTCGGAAGACGGAATTTGACGGTGAGCGAATCCATGTAAATTACATATCTATTGTTTAGAACCCGCTCCAAGAGGTTTTTGCTGTGAAATCGGCCTCATTTTCAAAACTGGCGTTTGGAAATCCCTGTGAAATCACAAAAAATGCTTCTAAGCATCTATATGCCTTCTATAGTGAGAAAGTCCTGTAATCCACATGCAAACAACCCAGTAGTGTATTTTTGTCGAAACTTTTCTGCATGTAGCGTGTTCAAAACACGTAATTTCACAGTGGGAGAATCTATGTAATTTACATATCTATTGGGTAGAACACGCTCCAACAGTTTTTTCCTTTGAAAACTGCCTGATTTTTGAAACTGCTATTAGGAAATATCTGCGAACTCAGTGTTAATATTTCTAGGTGTCAATATGCCTTGTATGGTGGATGAAAGTTGTGTAATACACATGTACACAACTCATTAAGAATGTTTGTCAAATCGTGATGTGTGTAATGCGTTCGGAACATGGACTGTCACGGTGAGGCAAACTATGTAAATTACATATCTCTTGGTTAGAACACGCTCCAGGAGCATTTTACTGAAAAATCTGCCTCAGTTTGGAAACTGTTGTTATGAAAACGCTGCAAAATCTGAGTAAATGCTTTAAGGTGACAATGTGTTTCAATGGGTTATTAAAGAAGTGTAATTCACATGCTAAGAACTCAGCAGTGATATTTGTTGAATCCGTGGTGCATGGACCGTTTTTGGTACACGGAATGTTACGGTGTAGGTATCTATAAAAATGAGATGTCTATTGGATAGAACATGCACCAAGAGAATTTTTCTGCGAAAACTGCCTGATTTTCGTAAGTGATATTAGGAAAACCTGCGAAATCTAAGTAAATGTTTCTAGGTGTAAATATGCCTTGTATTGTGGTTGAAATATCGGTAATCAACATGCTAACGGTCATTAAATAATGTTTGTTGAAGCAGTGATGAATGTAACGTTTTCGGAACACGGAATGTCTCGGTGAGTGAAGCTCTGAAAATAACAATTCTACTGGATAGAACTCGCTTGAATTGAATGTTTCTCTGAAAATTTCATGATTTTCGAAACTGGATGTTAGGAAAAACCTGCAAAATCAGAATAACTACTTCTAGGTGTAAATATGCCTTGTATGGTGGATGAAAGTTCGGTAATCCACATGCTCACACTCATTAAAGAATGTTTGTCGACCTCGTGATGCATGAAACGTGTTCAGAATATGGAATGTCATAGTGAAGGGAAAAATGGAAGTTACATGTCTATTGGGTAGAACTCGTTTGAAGAGAATTTTTCTGCGAAATGTGCCTCATTTTGAAAACTGCCATTAGGGGAACCCTGTGAAATTTGAGAAAATGCTTCTAAGTGTCAATATGCCTTGACTGGTGAATGAAAGTCCGGTAATCCACATGTTAATAACAGTGTAGTAATTATTTTTTAAACCGTGATTCATGTAGCGCTTTTGGAAAACGAAATTTCACGGTAATGAAACTATGTAAATTACAATTCTATTGAGTAGAACGAGCTAGAAGAGAATTTTTCTGCGAACATTGCATGATTCTCAAATCTGAAGTTTGGAAAAAGCTGCAAAAAGGGAGTAAATATTTGCAGGTGTAAATGTGCATTTATGTTGCAAGAAAGTTCGGGAATCCATATTTTCACAACATATTAAAGAATCATTTTCTAATCCGTGAGGCATGTACCGTATTCAGAACGTGGAATTTCACGGTGATTGAAACTATGTAAATGACTTCTCTATTGGGTAGAACTCGCTCCGAGAGAGTTTTTCTGCGAAAACTTCGTCATTTTTGAACCTGGCGTTTAGAAAACACTTCAAAATCTGAGAAAATACTTCTAAGAATCATTATTCAATATATTGTGATGACAGTTCGGTAATCCACATGCTAAGAAATTTGTAGTGAATAGTTGTCGAATCCTTTATGCATGTAACATGTTCGGAACACGGAATTTCACGGCCAGGGATTTTACATAAATTACATTTCCCTTGGTTAGAAATCACTCCAAGAGATTTTTCCTGAGAAATCGGCCTGATTTTCAAAACTGGCGTTAGGAAAATCCTGCGAACCCAGATTACTAGATTCTCGGTGTACATATGCCTTTTATGGTGGATGAAATTTCGGTAATCCGCATGCTAAATACTCTGTAGTTAATATTTGTCGAATCCTAGATACGTGAAGTGTTTTCGGAACACAGAATTTCACGGTGAGTGAATCCATGTAAAATACTTGTCTCGGGTAGAATTTGCTCTAAGAGTTTTTCTGAGAATTCTGCCTCATTTTTGAACCTGGTGTTTGAAAATCTCTGCAAAATCAGAGAAAATTCTTCAAAGTGTCAATATGCCTTGTATTGTGATGCAAGATCTTAAAGCCACATGCAAACTATTCTGTGGTGAATATTTTTAGAAAGCGTTATGCATGCAGTGTGATCATATCACGGACAATCCCGGCTATGGAATCTATGTAAATTACACACCTATTGGTTAGAATTCGCTCCAAAAGTTTTTCCCTGAGAAAACGGCCTGATTTTCCAAACTGGCATTAGGAAAAAGCTGCAAATTCAGAGTTAATGTTTCTAGTTGTAAATATGCCATGTATGGTGGATGAAAGTTCTGTAATCTACATGTTCACAACTCATTCGAGAAAGTTTGTTGAAACCTTGATGTATGAAGCGTGTGAAGAAAATGGAATGTCACTGTGAGGGAAACTATGTAAATTACATTTCTATTGGGAAGTACTCGCTCCACGAGAAGTTTTCTGGCAAATCTGCCTCCTTTTCAATACCGGCATTAGGAAAAACTTTCGAAATGTGAGAAAATGCTTCAAATTGTCAACATGGCTTTTAGGGTGGATGAAAGTTCGGTAATCCTTATGCTAACAACTCTGTAGTGAATATTTTTTGAATCCGTGATGCATGTAGCTTTTTCGGAACACGGAATTTCACAATGACGGATTCTATGTAAATTGCATGTCTATTGGGTAGAACTCGCTCCAAGAGGATTTTTCTGTGGAAACTGCATGATTTTAGAGACTGACATTAGGAGAACACTACTAAATCAGAATAAAATTTCTATGTATAAATATGCACTGTAAGGTGGATTAAAGTTCGTTAAAACACATGTACACAACTCATAAAAGAATGTTTGTTGAATCCGTGGTGCATGTAACGTGTTCAGAACACAGAATGTCACGGTGATTGAAAGTAGGGAAATTACCTATCTTTTGGGTAGAAATGGCTCCAAGAGCATTTTTCTGCCAAATCTGCCTCATTTTCAAAACTGGCATTCAAACTAACGTGTGAAATCTGAGAAAATTCTTCAAAGTGTCAGTAAGACTTTTATGGTGGATGAAAGTGCTGTAATCCACTTGCTAACAACTCTGTAGTGAATATTTGTCGCACCCGAGATGCATGTAGCGTGTTCGGAAGACGGAATTTGACGGTGAGCGAATCCATGTAAATTACATATCTATTGTTTAGAACCCGCTCCAAGAGGTTTTTGCTGTGAAATCGGCCTCATTTTCAAAACTGGCGTTTGGAAATCCCTGTGAAATCACAAAAAATGCTTCTAAGCATCTATATGCCTTGTATAGTGAGAAAGTCCTGTAATCCACATGCAAACAACCCAGTAGTGTATTTTTGTCGAAACTTTTCTGCATGTAGCGTGTTCAAAACACGTAATTTCACAGTGGGAGAATCTATGTAATTTACATATCTATTGGGTAGAACACGCTCCAACAGTTTTTTCCTTTGAAAACTGCCTGATTTTTGAAACTGCTATTAGGAAATATCTGCGAACTCAGTGTTAATATTTCTAGGTGTCAATATGCCTTGTATGGTGGATGAAAGTTGTGTAATACACATGTACACAACTCATTAAGAATGTTTGTCAAATCGTGATGTGTGTAATGCGTTCGGAACATGGACTGTCACGGTGAGGCAAACTATGTAAATTACATATCTCTTGGTTAGAACACGCTCCAGGAGCATTTTACTGAAAAATCTGCCTCAGTTTGGAAACTGTTGTTATGAAAACGCTGCAAAATCTGAGTAAATGCTTTAAGGTGACAATGTGTTTCAATGGGTTATTAAAGAAGTGTAATTCACATGCTAAGAACTCAGCAGTGATATTTGTTGAATCCGTGGTGCATGGACCGTTTTTGGTACACGGAATGTTACGGTGTAGGTATCTATAAAAATGAGATGTCTATTGGATAGAACATGCACCAAGAGAATTTTTCTGCGAAAACTGCCTGATTTTCGTAAGTGATATTAGGAAAACCTGCGAAATCTAAGTAAATGTTTCTAGGTGTAAATATGCCTTGTATTGTGGTTGAAATATCGGTAATCAACATGCTAACGGTCATTAAATAATGTTTGTTGAAGCAGTGATGAATGTAACGTTTTCGGAACACGGAATGTCTCGGTGAGTGAAGCTCTGAAAATAACAATTCTACTGGATAGAACTCGCTTGAATTGAATGTTTCTCTGAAAATTTCATGATTTTCGAAACTGGATGTTAGGAAAAACCTGCAAAATCAGAATAACTACTTCTAGGTGTAAATATGCCTTGTATGGTGGATGAAAGTTCGGTAATCCACATGCTCACACTCATTAAAGAATGTTTGTCGACCTCGTGATGCATGAAACGTGTTCAGAATATGGAATGTCATAGTGAAGGGAAAAATGGAAGTTACATGTCTATTGGGTAGAACTCGTTTGAAGAGAATTTTTCTGCGAAATGTGCCTCATTTTGAAAACTGCCATTAGGGGAACCCTGTGAAATTTGAGAAAATGCTTCTAAGTGTAAATATGCCTTGACTGGTGAATGAAAGTCCGGTAATCCACATGTTAATAACAGTGTAGTAATTATTTTTTAAACCGTGATTCATGTAGCGCTTTTGGAAAACGAAATTTCACGGTAATGAAACTATGTAAATTACAATTCTATTGAGTAGAACGAGCTAGAAGAGAATTTTTCTGCGAACATTGCATGATTATCAAATCTGAAGTTTGGAAAAAGCTGCAAAAAGGGAGTAAATATTTGCAGGTGTAAATGTGCATTTATGTTGCAAGAAAGTTCGGGAATCCATATTTTCACAACATATTAAAGAATCATTTTCTAATCCGTGAGGCATGTACCGTATTCAGAACGTGGAATTTCACGGTGATTGAAACTATGTAAATGACTTCTCTATTGGGTAGAACTCGCTCCGAGAGAGTTTTTCTGCAAAAACTTCGTCATTTTTGAACCTGGCGTTTAGAAAACACTTCAAAATCTGAGAAAATACTTCTAAGAATCATTATTCAATATATTGTGATGACAGTTCGGTAATCCACATGCTAAGAAATTTGTAGTGAATAGTTGTCGAATCCTTTATGCATGTAACATGTTCGGAACACGGAATTTCACGGCCAGGGATTTTACATAAATTACATTTCCCTTGGTTAGAAATCACTCCAAGAGATTTTTCCTGAGAAATCGGCCTGATTTTCGAAACTGGCGTTAGGAAAATCCTGCGAACCCAGATTACTAGATTCTCGGTGTACATATGCCTTTTATGGTGGATGAAATTTCGGTAATCCGCATGCTAAATACTCTGTAGTTAATATTTGTCGAATCCTAGATACGTGAAGTGTTTTCGGAACACAGAATTTCACGGTGAGTGAATCCATGTAAAATACTTGTCTCGGGTAGAATTTGCTCTAAGAGTTTTTCTGAGAATTCTGCCTCATTTTTGAACCTGGTGTTTGAAAATCTCTGCAAAATCAGAGAAAATTCTTCAAAGTGTCAATATGCCTTGTATTGTGATGCAAGATCTTAAAGCCACATGCAAACTATTCTGTGGTGAATATTTTTAGAAAGCGTTATGCATGCAGTGTGATCATATCACGGACAATCCCGGCTATGGAATCTATGTAAATTACACACCTATTGGTTAGAATTCGCTCCAAAAGTTTTTCCCTGAGAAAACGGCCTGATTTTCCAAACTGGCATTAGGAAAAAGCTGCAAATTCAGAGTTAATGTTTCTAGTTGTAAATATGCCATGTATGGTGGGTGAAAGTTCTGTAATCTACATGTTCACAACTCATTCGAGAAAGTTTGTTGAAACCTTGATGTATGAAGCGTGTGAAGAAAATGGAATGTCACTGTGAGGGAAACTATGTAAATTACATTTCTATTGGGAAGTACTCGCTCCACGAGAAGTTTTCTGGCAAATCTGCCTCCTTTTCAATACCGGCATTAGGAAAAACTTTCGAAATGTGAGAAAATGCTTCAAATTGTCAACATGGCTTTTAGGGTGGATGAAAGTTCGGTAATCCTTATGCTAACAACTCTGTAGTGAATATTTTTTGAATCCGTGATGCATGTAGCTTTTTCGGAACACGGAATTTCACAATGACGGATTCTATGTAAATTGCATGTCTATTGGGTAGAACTCGCTCCAAGAGGATTTTTCTGTGGAAACTGCATGATTTTAGAGACTGACATTAGGAGAACACTACTAAATCAGAATAAAATTTCTATGTATAAATATGCACTGTAAGGTGGATTAAAGTTCGTTAAAACACATGTACACAACTCATAAAAGAATGTTTGTTGAATCCGTGGTGCATGCAACGTGTTCAGAACACAGAATGTCACGGTGATTGAAAGTAGGGAAATTACCTATCTTTTGGGTAGAAATGGCTCCAAGAGCATTTTTCTGCCAAATCTGCCTCATTTTCAAAACTGGCATTCAAACTAACGTGTGAAATCTGAGAAAATTCTTCAAAGTGTCAGCAAGCCTTGTATGGTGGATGAAAGTGCTGTAATCCACTTGCTAACAACTCTGTAGTGAATATTTGTCGCATCCGAGATGCATGTAGCGTGTTCGGAAGACGGAATTTGACGGTGAGCGAATCCATGTAAATTACATATCTATTGTTTAGAACCCGCTCCAAGAGGTTTTTGCTGTGAAATCGGCCTCATTTTCAAAACTGGCGTTTGGAAATCCCTGTGAAATCACAAAAAATGCTTCTAAGCATCTATATGCCTTCTATAGTGAGAAAGTCCTGTAATCCACATGCAAACAACCCAGTAGTGTATTTTTGTCGAAACTTTTCTGCATGTAGCGTGTTCAAAACACGTAATTTCACAGTGGGAGAATCTATGTAATTTACATATCTATTGGGTAGAACACGCTCCAACAGTTTTTTCCTTTGAAAACTGCCTGATTTTTGAAACTGCTATTAGGAAATATCTGCGAACTCAGTGTTAATATTTCTAGGTGTCAATATGCCTTGTATGGTGGATGAAAGTTGTGTAATACACATGTACACAACTCATTAAGAATGTTTGTCAAATCGTGATGTGTGTAATGCGTTCGGAACATGGACTGTCACGGTGAGGCAAACTATGTAAATTACATATCTCTTGGTTAGAACACGCTCCAGGAGCATTTTACTGAAAAATCTGCCTCAGTTTGGAAACTGTTGTTATGAAAACGCTGCAAAATCTGAGTAAATGCTTTAAGGTGACAATGTGTTTCAATGGGTTATTAAAGAAGTGTAATTCACATGCTAAGAACTCAGCAGTGATATTTGTTGAATCCGTGGTGCATGGACCGTTTTTGGTACACGGAATGTTACGGTGTAGGTATCTATAAAAATGAGATGTCTATTGGATAGAACATGCACCAAGAGAATTTTTCTGCGAAAACTGCCTGATTTTCGTAAGTGATATTAGGAAAACCTGCGAAATCTAAGTAAATGTTTCTAGGTGTAAATATGCCTTGTATTGTGGTTGAAATATCGGTAATCAACATGCTAACGGTCATTAAATAATGTTTGTTGAAGCAGTGATGAATGTAACGTTTTCGGAACACGGAATGTCTCGGTGAGTGAAGCTCTGAAAATAACAATTCTACTGGATAGAACTCGCTTGAATTGAATGTTTCTCTGAAAATTTCATGATTTTCGAAACTGGATGTTAGGAAAAACCTGCAAAATCAGAATAACTACTTCTAGGTGTAAATATGCCTTGTATGGTGGATGAAAGTTCGGTAATCCACATGCTCACACTCATTAAAGAATGTTTGTCGACCTCGTGATGCATGAAACGTGTTCAGAATATGGAATGTCATAGTGAAGGGAAAAATGGAAGTTACATGTCTATTGGGTAGAACTCGTTTGAAGAGAATTTTTCTGCGAAATGTGCCTCATTTTGAAAACTGCCATTAGGGGAACCCTGTGAAATTTGAGAAAATGCTTCTAAGTGTCAATATGCCTTGACTGGTGAATGAAAGTCCGGTAATCCACATGTTAATAACAGTGTAGTAATTATTTTTTAAACCGTGATTCATGTAGCGCTTTTGGAAAACGAAATTTCACGGTAATGAAACTATGTAAATTACAATTCTATTGAGTAGAACGAGCTAGAAGAGAATTTTTCTGCGAACATTGCATGATTCTCAAATCTGAAGTTTGGAAAAAGCTGCAAAAAGGGAGTAAATATTTGCAGGTGTAAATGTGCATTTATGTTGCAAGAAAGTTCGGGAATCCATATTTTCACAACATATTAAAGAATCATTTTCTAATCCGTGAGGCATGTACCGTATTCAGAATGTGGAATTTCACGGTGATTGAAACTATGTAAATGACTTCTCTATTGGGTAGAACTCGCTCCGAGAGAGTTTTTCTGCGAAAACTTCGTCATTTTTGAACCTGGCGTTTAGAAAACACTTCAAAATCTGAGAAAATACTTCTAAGAATCATTATTCAATATATTGTGATGACAGTTCGGTAATCCACATGCTAAGAAATTTGTAGTGAATAGTTGTCGAATCCTTTATGCATGTAACATGTTCGGAACACGGAATTTCACGGCCAGGGATTTTACATAAATTACATTTCCCTTGGTTAGAAATCACTCCAAGAGATTTTTCCTGAGAAATCGGCCTGATTTTCAAAACTGGCGTTAGGAAAATCCTGCGAACCCAGATTACTAGATTCTCGGTGTACATATGCCTTTTATGGTGGATGAAATTTCGGTAATCCGCATGCTAAATACTCTGTAGTTAATATTTGTCGAATCCTAGATACGTGAAGTGTTTTCGGAACACAGAATTTCACGGTGAGTGAATCCATGTAAAATACTTGTCTCGGGTAGAATTTGCTCTAAGAGTTTTTCTGAGAATTCTGCCTCATTTTTGAACCTGGTGTTTGAAAATCTCTGCAAAATCAGAGAAAATTCTTCAAAGTGTCAATATGCCTTGTATTGTGATGCAAGATCTTAAAGCCACATGCAAACTATTCTGTGGTGAATATTTTTAGAAAGCGTTATGCATGCAGTGTGATCATATCACGGACAATCCCGGCTATGGAATCTATGTAAATTACACACCTATTGGTTAGAATTCGCTCCAAAAGTTTTTCCCTGAGAAAACGGCCTGATTTTCCAAACTGGCATTAGGAAAAAGCTGCAAATTCAGAGTTAATGTTTCTAGTTGTAAATATGCCATGTATGGTGGGTGAAAGTTCTGTAATCTACATGTTCACAACTCATTCGAGAAAGTTTGTTGAAACCTTGATGTATGAAGCGTGTGAAGAAAATGGAATGTCACTGTGAGGGAAACTATGTAAATTACATTTCTATTGGGAAGTACTCGCTCCACGAGAAGTTTTCTGGCAAATCTGCCTCCTTTTCAATACCGGCATTAGGAAAAACTTTCGAAATGTGAGAAAATGCTTCAAATTGTCAACATGGCTTTTAGGGTGGATGAAAGTTCGGTAATCCTTATGCTAACAACTCTGTAGTGAATATTTTTTGAATCCGTGATGCATGTAGCTTTTTCGGAACACGGAATTTCACAATGACGGATTCTATGTAAATTGCATGTCTATTGGGTAGAACTCGCTCCAAGAGGATTTTTCTGTGGAAACTGCATGATTTTAGAGACTGACATTAGGAGAACACTACTAAATCAGAATAAAATTTCTATGTATAAATATGCACTGTAAGGTGGATTAAAGTTCGTTAAAACACATGTACACAACTCATAAAAGAATGTTTGTTGAATCCGTGGTGCATGTAACGTGTTCAGAACACAGAATGTCACGGTGATTGAAAGTAGGGAAATTACCTATCTTTTGGGTAGAAATGGCTCCAAGAGCATTTTTCTGCCAAATCTGCCTCATTTTCAAAACTGGCATTCAAACTAACGTGTGAAATCTGAGAAAATTCTTCAAAGTGTCAGTAAGACTTTTATGGTGGATGAAAGTGCTGTAATCCACTTGCTAACAACTCTGTAGTGAATATTTGTCGCACCCGAGATGCATGTAGCGTGTTCGGAAGACGGAATTTGACGGTGAGCGAATCCATGTAAATTACATATCTATTGTTTAGAACCCGCTCCAAGAGGTTTTTGCTGTGAAATCGGCCTCATTTTCAAAACTGGCGTTTGGAAATCCCTGTGAAATCACAAAAAATGCTTCTAAGCATCTATATGCCTTCTATAGTGAGAAAGTCCTGTAATCCACATGCAAACAACCCAGTAGTGTATTTTTGTCGAAACTTTTCTGCATGTAGCGTGTTCAAAACACGTAATTTCACAGTGGGAGAATCTATGTAATTTACATATCTATTGGGTAGAACACGCTCCAACAGTTTTTTCCTTTGAAAACTGCCTGATTTTCGAAACTGCTATTAGGAAATATCTGCGAACTCAGTGTTAATATTTCTAGGTGTCAATATGCCTTGTATGGTGGATGAAAGTTGTGTAATACACATGTACACAACTCATTAAGAATGTTTGTCAAATCGTGATGTGTGTAATGCGTTCGGAACATGGACTGTCACGGTGAGGCAAACTATGTAATTTACATATCTCTTGGTTAGAACACGCTCCAGGAGCATTTTACTGAAAAATCTGCCTCAGTTTGGAAACTGTTGTTATGAAAACGCTGCAAAATCTGAGTAAATGCTTTAAGGTGACAATGTGTTTCAATGGGTTATTAAAGAAGTGTAATTCACATGCTAAGAACTCAGCAGTGATATTTGTTGAATCCGTGGTGCATGGACCGTTTTTGGTACACGGAATGTTACGGTGTAGGTATCTATAAAAATGAGATGTCTATTGGATAGAACATGCACCAAGAGAATTTTTCTGCGAAAACTGCCTGATTTTCGTAAGTGATATTAGGAAATCCTGCGAAATCTAAGTAAATGTTTCTAGGTGTAAATATGCCTTGTATTGTGGTTGAAATATCGGTAATCAACATGCTAACGGTCATTAAATAATGTTTGTTGAAGCAGTGATGAATGTAACGTTTTCGGAACACGGAATGTCTCGGTGAGTGAAGCTCTGAAAATAACAATTCTACTGGATAGAACTCGCTTGAATTGAATGTTTCTCTGAAAATTTCATGATTTTCGAAACTGGATGTTAGGAAAAACCTGCAAAATCAGAATAACTACTTCTAGGTGTAAATATGCCTTGTATGGTGGATGAAAGTTCGGTAATCCACATGCTCACACTCATTAAAGAATGTTTGTCGACCTCGTGATGCATGAAACGTGTTCAGAATATGGAATGTCATAGTGAAGGGAAAAATGGAAGTTACATGTCTATTGGGTAGAACTCGTTTGAAGAGAATTTTTCTGCGAAATGTGCCTCATTTTGAAAACTGCCATTAGGGGAACCCTGTGAAATTTGAGAAAATGCTTCTAAGTGTCAATATGCCTTGACTGGTGAATGAAAGTCCGGTAATCCACATGTTAATAACAGTGTAGTAATTATTTTTTAAACCGTGATTCATGTAGCGCTTTTGGAAAACGAAATTTCACGGTAATGAAACTATGTAAATTACAATTCTATTGAGTAGAACGAGCTAGAAGAGAATTTTTCTGCGAACATTGCATGATTCTCAAATCTGAAGTTTGGAAAAAGCTGCAAAAAGGGAGTAAATATTTGCAGGTGTAAATGTGCATTTATGTTGCAAGAAAGTTCGGGAATCCATATTTTCACAACATATTAAAGAATCATTTTCTAATCCGTGAGGCATGTACCGTATTCAGAATGTGGAATTTCACGGTGATTGAAACTATGTAAATGACTTCTCTATTGGGTAGAACTCGCTCCGAGAGAGTTTTTCTGCGAAAACTTCGTCATTTTTGAACCTGGCGTTTAGAAAACACTTCAAAATCTGAGAAAATACTTCTAAGAATCATTATTCAATATATTGTGATGACAGTTCGGTAATCCACATGCTAAGAAATTTGTAGTGAATAGTTGTCGAATCCTTTATGCATGTAACATGTTCGGAACACGGAATTTCACGGCCAGGGATTTTACATAAATTACATTTCCCTTGGTTAGAAATCACTCCAAGAGATTTTTCCTGAGAAATCGGCCTGATTTTCGAAACTGGCGTTAGGAAAATCCTGCGAACCCAGATTACTAGATTCTCGGTGTACATATGCCTTTTATGGTGGATGAAATTTCGGTAATCCGCATGCTAAATACTCTGTAGTTAATATTTGTCGAATCCTAGATACGTGAAGTGTTTTCGGAACACAGAATTTCACGGTGAGTGAATCCATGTAAAATACTTGTCTCGGGTAGAATTTGCTCTAAGAGTTTTTCTGAGAATTCTGCCTCATTTTTGAACCTGGTGTTTGAAAATCTCTGCAAAATCAGAGAAAATTCTTCAAAGTGTCAATATGCCTTGTATTGTGATGCAAGATCTTAAAGCCACATGCAAACTATTCTGTGGTGAATATTTTTAGAAAGCGTTATGCATGCAGTGTGATCATATCACGGACAATCCCGGCTATGGAATCTATGTAAATTACACACCTATTGGTTAGAATTCGCTCCAAAAGTTTTTCCCTGAGAAAACGGCCTGATTTTCCAAACTGGCATTAGGAAAAAGCTGCAAATTCAGAGTTAATGTTTCTAGTTGTAAATATGCCATGTATGGTGGGTGAAAGTTCTGTAATCTACATGTTCACAACTCATTCGAGAAAGTTTGTTGAAACCTTGATGTATGAAGCGTGTGAAGAAAATGGAATGTCACTGTGAGGGAAACTATGTAAATTACATTTCTATTGGGAAGTACTCGCTCCACGAGAAGTTTTCTGGCAAATCTGCCTCCTTTTCAATACCGGCATTAGGAAAAACTTTCGAAATGTGAGAAAATGCTTCAAATTGTCAACATGGCTTTTAGGGTGGATGAAAGTTCGGTAATCCTTATGCTAACAACTCTGTAGTGAATATTTTTTGAATCCGTGATGCATGTAGCTTTTTCGGAACACGGAATTTCACAATGACGGATTCTATGTAAATTGCATGTCTATTGGGTAGAACTCGCTCCAAGAGGATTTTTCTGTGGAAACTGCATGATTTTAGAGACTGACATTAGGAGAACACTACTAAATCAGAATAAAATTTCTATGTATAAATATGCACTGTAAGGTGGATTAAAGTTCGTTAAAACACATGTACACAACTCATAAAAGAATGTTTGTTGAATCCGTGGTGCATGTAACGTGTTCAGAACACAGAATGTCACGGTGATTGAAAGTAGGGAAATTACCTATCTTTTGGGTAGAAATGGCTCCAAGAGCATTTTTCTGCCAAATCTGCCTCATTTTCAAAACTGGCATTCAAACTAACGTGTGAAATCTGAGAAAATTCTTCAAAGTGTCAGTAAGACTTTTATGGTGGATGAAAGTGCTGTAATCCACTTGCTAACAACTCTGTAGTGAATATTTGTCGCACCCGAGATGCATGTAGCGTGTTCGGAAGACGGAATTTGACGGTGAGCGAATCCATGTAAATTACATATCTATTGTTTAGAACCCGCTCCAAGAGGTTTTTGCTGTGAAATCGGCCTCATTTTCAAAACTGGCGTTTGGAAATCCCTGTGAAATCACAAAAAATGCTTCTAAGCATCTATATGCCTTCTATAGTGAGAAAGTCCTGTAATCCACATGCAAACAACCCAGTAGTGTATTTTTGTCGAAACTTTTCTGCATGTAGCGTGTTCAAAACACGTAATTTCACAGTGGGAGAATCTATGTAATTTACATATCTATTGGGTAGAACACGCTCCAACAGTTTTTTCCTTTGAAAACTGCCTGATTTTCGAAACTGCTATTAGGAAATATCTGCGAACTCAGTGTTAATATTTCTAGGTGTCAATATGCCTTGTATGGTGGATGAAAGTTGTGTAATACACATGTACACAACTCATTAAGAATGTTTGTCAAATCGTGATGTGTGTAATGCGTTCGGAACATGGACTGTCACGGTGAGGCAAACTATGTAATTTACATATCTCTTGGTTAGAACACGCTCCAGGAGCATTTTACTGAAAAATCTGCCTCAGTTTGGAAACTGTTGTTATGAAAACGCTGCAAAATCTGAGTAAATGCTTTAAGGTGACAATGTGTTTCAATGGGTTATTAAAGAAGTGTAATTCACATGCTAAGAACTCAGCAGTGATATTTGTTGAATCCGTGGTGCATGGACCGTTTTTGGTACACGGAATGTTACGGTGTAGGTATCTATAAAAATGAGATGTCTATTGGATAGAACATGCACCAAGAGAATTTTTCTGCGAAAACTGCCTGATTTTCGTAAGTGATATTAGGAAATCCTGCGAAATCTAAGTAAATGTTTCTAGGTGTAAATATGCCTTGTATTGTGGTTGAAATATCGGTAATCAACATGCTAACGGTCATTAAATAATGTTTGTTGAAGCAGTGATGAATGTAACGTTTTCGGAACACGGAATGTCTCGGTGAGTGAAGCTCTGAAAATAACAATTCTACTGGATAGAACTCGCTTGAATTGAATGTTTCTCTGAAAATTTCATGATTTTCGAAACTGGATGTTAGGAAAAACCTGCAAAATCAGAATAACTACTTCTAGGTGTAAATATGCCTTGTATGGTGGATGAAAGTTCGGTAATCCACATGCTCACACTCATTAAAGAATGTTTGTCGACCTCGTGATGCATGAAACGTGTTCAGAATATGGAATGTCATAGTGAAGGGAAAAATGGAAGTTACATGTCTATTGGGTAGAACTCGTTTGAAGAGAATTTTTCTGCGAAATGTGCCTCATTTTGAAAACTGCCATTAGGGGAACCCTGTGAAATTTGAGAAAATGCTTCTAAGTGTCAATATGCCTTGACTGGTGAATGAAAGTCCGGTAATCCACATGTTAATAACAGTGTAGTAATTATTTTTTAAACCGTGATTCATGTAGCGCTTTTGGAAAACGAAATTTCACGGTAATGAAACTATGTAAATTACAATTCTATTGAGTAGAAAGAGCTAGAAGAGAATTTTTCTGCGAACATTGCATGATTCTCAAATCTGAAGTTTGGAAAAAGCTGCAAAAAGGGAGTAAATATTTGCAGGTGTAAATGTGCATTTATGTTGCAAGAAAGTTCGGGAATCCATATTTTCACAACATATTAAAGAATCATTTTCTAATCCGTGAGGCATGTACCGTATTCAGAACGTGGAATTTCACGGTGATTGAAACTATGTAAATGACTTCTCTATTGGGTAGAACTCGCTCCGAGAGAGTTTTTCTGCGAAAACTTCGTCATTTTTGAACCTGGCGTTTAGAAAACACTTCAAAATCTGAGAAAATACTTCTAAGAATCATTATTCAATATATTGTGATGACAGTTCGGTAATCCACATGCTAAGAAATTTGTAGTGAATAGTTGTCGAATCCTTTATGCATGTAACATGTTCGGAACACGGAATTTCACGGCCAGGGATTTTACATAAATTACATTTCCCTTGGTTAGAAATCACTCCAAGAGATTTTTCCTGAGAAATCGGCCTGATTTTCGAAACTGGCGTTAGGAAAATCCTGTGACCCCAGATTACTAGATTCTCGGTGTACATATGCCTTTTATGGTGGATGAAATTTCGGTAATCCGCATGCTAAATACTCTGTAGTTAATATTTGTCGAATCCTAGATACGTGAAGTGTTTACGGAACACAGAATTTCACGGTGAGTGAATCCATGTAAAATACTTGTCTCGGGTAGAATTTGCTCTAAGAGTTTTTCTGAGAATTCTGCCTCATTTTTGAACCTGGTGTTTGAAAATCTCTGCAAAATCAGAGAAAATTCTTCAAAGTGTCAATATGCCTTGTATTGTGATGCAAGATCTTAAAGCCACATGCAAACTATTCTGTGGTGAATATTTTTAGAAAGCGTTATGCATGCAGTGTGATCATATCACGGACAATCCCGGCTATGGAATCTATGTAAATTACACACCTATTGGTTAGAATTCGCTCCAAAAGTTTTTCCCTGAGAAAACGGCCTGATTTTCCAAACTGGCATTAGGAAAAAGCTGCAAATTCAGAGTTAATGTTTCTAGTTGTAAATATGCCATGTATGGTGGATGAAAGTTCTGTAATCTACATGTTCACAACTCATTCGAGAAAGTTTGTTGAAACCTTGATGTATGAAGCGTGTGAAGAAAATGGAATGTCACTGTGAGGGAAACTATGTAAATTACATTTCTATTGGGAAGTACTCGCTCCACGAGAAGTTTTCTGGCAAATCTGCCTCCTTTTCAATACCGGCATTAGGAAAAACTTTCGAAATGTGAGAAAATGCTTCAAATTGTCAACATGGCTTTTAGGGTGGATGAAAGTTCGGTAATCCTTATGCTAACAACTCTGTAGTGAATATTTTTTGAATCCGTGATGCATGTAGCTTTTTCGGAACACGGAATTTCACAATGACGGATTCTATGTAAATTGCATGTCTATTGGGTAGAACTCGCTCCAAGAGGATTTTTCTGTGGAAACTGCATGATTTTAGAGACTGACATTAGGAGAACACTACTAAATCAGAATAAAATTTCTATGTATAAATATGCACTGTAAGGTGGATTAAAGTTCGTTAAAACACATGTACACAACTCATAAAAGAATGTTTGTTGAATCCGTGGTGCATGTAACGTGTTCAGAACACAGAATGTCACGGTGATTGAAAGTAGGGAAATTACCTATCTTTTGGGTAGAAATGGCTCCAAGAGCATTTTTCTGCCAAATCTGCCTCATTTTCAAAACTGGCATTCAAACTAACGTGTGAAATCTGAGAAAATTCTTCAAAGTGTCAGTAAGACTTTTATGGTGGATGAAAGTGCTGTAATCCACTTGCTAACAACTCTGTAGTGAATATTTGTCGCACCCGAGATGCATGTAGCGTGTTCGGAAGACGGAATTTGACGGTGAGCGAATCCATGTAAATTACATATCTATTGTTTAGAACCCGCTCCAAGAGGTTTTTGCTGTGAAATCGGCCTCATTTTCAAAACTGGCGTTTGGAAATCCCTGTGAAATCACAAAAAATGCTTCTAAGCATCTATATGCCTTCTATAGTGAGAAAGTCCTGTAATCCACATGCAAACAACCCAGTAGTGTATTTTTGTCGAAACTTTTCTGCATGTAGCGTGTTCAAAACACGTAATTTCACAGTGGGAGAATCTATGTAATTTACATATCTATTGGGTAGAACACGCTCCAACAGTTTTTTCCTTTGAAAACTGCCTGATTTTCGAAACTGCTATTAGGAAATATCTGCGAACTCAGTGTTAATATTTCTAGGTGTCAATATGCCTTGTATGGTGGATGAAAGTTGTGTAATACACATGTACACAACTCATTAAGAATGTTTGTCAAATCGTGATGTGTGTAATGCGTTCGGAACATGGAATGTCACGGTGAGGCAAACTATGTAAATTACATATCTCTTGGTTAGAACACGCTCCAGGAGCATTTTACTGAAAAATCTGCCTCAGTTTGGAAACTGTTGTTATGAAAACGCTGCAAAATCTGAGTAAATGCTTTAAGGTGACAATGTGTTTCAATGGGTTATTAAAGAAGTGTAATTCACATGCTAAGAACTCAGCAGTGATATTTGTTGAATCCGTGGTGCATGGACCGTTTTTGGTACACGGAATGTTACGGTGTAGGTATCTATAAAAATGAGATGTCTATTGGATAGAACATGCACCAAGAGAATTTTTCTGCGAAAACTGCCTGATTTTCGTAAGTGATATTAGGAAAACCTGCGAAATCTAAGTAAATGTTTCTAGGTGTAAATATGCCTTGTATTGTGGTTGAAATATCGGTAATCAACATGCTAACGGTCATTAAATAATGTTTGTTGAAGCAGTGATGAATGTAACGTTTTCGGAACACGGAATGTCTCGGTGAGTGAAGCTCTGAAAATAACAATTCTACTGGATAGAACTCGCTTGAATTGAATGTTTCTCTGAAAATTTCATGATTTTCGAAACTGGATGTTAGGAAAAACCTGCAAAATCAGAATAACTACTTCTAGGTGTAAATATGCCTTGTATGGTGGATGAAAGTTCGGTAATCCACATGCTCACACTCATTAAAGAATGTTTGTCGACCTCGTGATGCATGAAACGTGTTCAGAATATGGAATGTCATAGTGAAGGGAAAAATGGAAGTTACATGTCTATTGGGTAGAACTCGTTTGAAGAGAATTTTTCTGCGAAATGTGCCTCATTTTGAAAACTGCCATTAGGGGAACCCTGTGAAATTTGAGAAAATGCTTCTAAGTGTCAATATGCCTTGACTGGTGAATGAAAGTCCGGTAATCCACATGTTAATAACAGTGTAGTAATTATTTTTTAAACCGTGATTCATGTAGCGCTTTTGGAAAACGAAATTTCACGGTAATGAAACTATGTAAATTACAATTCTATTGAGTAGAACGAGCTAGAAGAGAATTTTTCTGCGAACATTGCATGATTATCAAATCTGAAGTTTGGAAAAAGCTGCAAAAAGGGAGTAAATATTTGCAGGTGTAAATGTGCATTTATGTTGCAAGAAAGTTCGGGAATCCATATTTTCACAACATATTAAAGAATCATTTTCTAATCCGTGAGGCATGTACCGTATTCAGAACGTGGAATTTCACGGTGATTGAAACTATGTAAATGACTTCTCTATTGGGTAGAACTCGCTCCGAGAGAGTTTTTCTGCGAAAACTTCGTCATTTTTGAACCTGGCGTTTAGAAAACACTTCAAAATCTGAGAAAATACTTCTAAGAATCATTATTCAATATATTGTGATGACAGTTCGGTAATCCACATGCTAAGAAATTTGTAGTGAATAGTTGTCGAATCCTTTATGCATGTAACATGTTCGGAACACGGAATTTCACGGCCAGGGATTTTACATAAATTACATTTCCCTTGGTTAGAAATCACTCCAAGAGATTTTTCCTGAGAAATCGGCCTGATTTTCGAAACTGGCGTTAGGAAAATCCTGCGAACCCAGATTACTAGATTCTCGGTGTACATATGCCTTTTATGGTGGATGAAATTTCGGTAATCCGCATGCTAAATACTCTGTAGTTAATATTTGTCGAATCCTAGATACGTGAAGTGTTTTCGGAACACAGAATTTCACGGTGAATGAATCCATGTAAAATACTTGTCTCGGGTAGAATTTGCTCTAAGAGTTTTTCTGAGAATTCTGCCTCATTTTTGAACCTGGTGTTTGAAAATCTCTGCAAAATCAGAGAAAATTCTTCAAAGTGTCAATATGCCTTGTATTGTGATGCAAGATCTTAAAGCCACATGCAAACTATTCTGTGGTGAATATTTTTAGAAAGCGTTATGCATGCAGTGTGATCATACCACGGACAATCCCGGCTATGGAATCTATGTAAATTACACACCTATTGGTTAGAATTCGCTCCAAAAGTTTTTCCCTGAGAAAACGGCCTGATTTTCCAAACTGGCATTAGGAAAAAGCTGCAAATTCAGAGTTAATGTTTCTAGTTGTAAATATGCCATGTATGGTGGGTGAAAGTTCTGTAATCTACATGTTCACAACTCATTCGAGAAAGTTTGTTGAAACCTTGATGTATGAAGCGTGTGAAGAAAATGGAATGTCACTGTGAGGGAAACTATGTAAATTACATTTCTATTGGGAAGTACTCGCTCCACGAGAAGTTTTCTGGCAAATCTGCCTCCTTTTCAATACCGGCATTAGGAAAAACTTTCGAAATGTGAGAAAATGCTTCAAATTGTCAACATGGCTTTTAGGGTGGATGAAAGTTCGGTAATCCTTATGCTAACAACTCTGTAGTGAATATTTTTTGAATCCGTGATGCATGTAGCTTTTTCGGAACACGGAATTTCACAATGACGGATTCTATGTAAATTGCATGTCTATTGGGTAGAACTCGCTCCAAGAGGATTTTTCTGTGGAAACTGCATGATTTTAGAGACTGACATTAGGAGAACACTACTAAATCAGAATAAAATTTCTATGTATAAATATGCACTGTAAGGTGGATTAAAGTTCGTTAAAACACATGTACACAACTCATAAAAGAATGTTTGTTGAATCCGTGGTGCATGTAACGTGTTCAGAACACAGAATGTCACGGTGATTGAAAGTAGGGAAATTACCTATCTTTTGGGTAGAAATGGCTCCAAGAGCATTTTTCTGCCAAATCTGCCTCATTTTCAAAACTGGCATTCAAACTAACGTGTGAAATCTGAGAAAATTCTTCAAAGTGTCAGTAAGACTTTTATGGTGGATGAAAGTGCTGTAATCCACTTGCTAACAACTCTGTAGTGAATATTTGTCGCACCCGAGATGCATGTAGCGTGTTCGGAAGACGGAATTTGACGGTGAGCGAATCCATGTAAATTACATATCTATTGTTTAGAACCCGCTCCAAGAGGTTTTTGCTGTGAAATCGGCCTCATTTTCAAAACTGGCGTTTGGAAATCCCTGTGAAATCACAAAAAATGCTTCTAAGCATCTATATGCCTTCTATAGTGAGAAAGTCCTGTAATCCACATGCAAACAACCCAGTAGTGTATTTTTGTCGAAACTTTTCTGCATGTAGCGTGTTCAAAACACGTAATTTCACAGTGGGAGAATCTATGTAATTTACATATCTATTGGGTAGAACACGCTCCAACAGTTTTTTCCTTTGAAAACTGCCTGATTTTCGAAACTGCTATTGGAAATATCTGCGAACTCAGTGTTAATATTTCTAGGTGTCAATATGCCTTGTATGGTGGATGAAAGTTGTGTAATACACATGTACACAACTCATTAAGAATGTTTGTCAAATCGTGATGTGTGTAATGCGTTCGGAACATGGACTGTCACGGTGAGGCAAACTATGTAAATTACATATCTCTTGGTTAGAACACGCTCCAGGAGCATTTTACTGAAAAATCTGCCTCAGTTTGGAAACTGTTGTTATGAAAACGCTGCAAAATCTGAGTAAATGCTTTAAGGTGACAATGTGTTTCAATGGGTTATTAAAGAAGTGTAATTCACATGCTAAGAACTCAGCAGTGATATTTGTTGAATCCGTGGTGCATGGACCGTTTTTGGTACACGGAATGTTACGGTGTAGGTATCTATAAAAATGAGATGTCTATTGGATAGAACATGCACCAAGAGAATTTTTCTGCGAAAACTGCCTGATTTTCGTAAGTGATATTAGGAAAACCTGCGAAATCTAAGTAAATGTTTCTAGGTGTAAATATGCCTTGTATTGTGGTTGAAATATCGGTAATCAACATGCTAACGGTCATTAAATAATGTTTGTTGAAGCAGTGATGAATGTAACGTTTTCGGAACACGGAATGTCTCGGTGAGTGAAGCTCTGAAAATAACAATTCTACTGGATAGAACTCGCTTGAATTGAATGTTTCTCTGAAAATTTCATGATTTTCGAAACTGGATGTTAGGAAAAACCTGCAAAATCAGAATAACTACTTCTAGGTGTAAATATGCCTTGTATGGTGGATGAAAGTTCGGTAATCCACATGCTCACACTCATTAAAGAATGTTTGTCGACCTCGTGATGCATGAAACGTGTTCAGAATATGGAATGTCATAGTGAAGGGAAAAATGGAAGTTACATGTCTATTGGGTAGAACTCGTTTGAAGAGAATTTTTCTGCGAAATGTGCCTCATTTTGAAAACTGCCATTAGGGGAACCCTGTGAAATTTGAGAAAATGCTTCTAAGTGTCAATATGCCTTGACTGGTGAATGAAAGTCCGGTAATCCACATGTTAATAACAGTGTAGTAATTATTTTTTAAACCGTGATTCATGTAGCGCTTTTGGAAAACGAAATTTCACGGTAATGAAACTATGTAAATTACAATTCTATTGAGTAGAACGAGCTAGAAGAGAATTTTTCTGCGAACATTGCATGATTATCAAATCTGAAGTTTGGAAAAAGCTGCAAAAAGGGAGTAAATATTTGCAGGTGTAAATGTGCATTTATGTTGCAAGAAAGTTCGGGAATCCATATTTTCACAACATATTAAAGAATCATTTTCTAATCCGTGAGGCATGTACCGTATTCAGAACGTGGAATTTCACGGTGATTGAAACTATGTAAATGACTTCTCTATTGGGTAGAACTCGCTCCGAGAGAGTTTTTCTGCGAAAACTTCGTCATTTTTGAACCTGGCGTTTAGAAAACACTTCAAAATCTGAGAAAATACTTCTAAGAATCATTATTCAATATATTGTGATGACAGTTCGGTAATCCACATGCTAAGAAATTTGTAGTGAATAGTTGTCGAATCCTTTATGCATGTAACATGTTCGGAACACGGAATTTCACGGCCAGGGATTTTACATAAATTACATTTCCCTTGGTTAGAAATCACTCCAAGAGATTTTTCCTGAGAAATCGGCCTGATTTTCGAAACTGGCGTTAGGAAAATCCTGCGAACCCAGATTACTAGATTCTCGGTGTACATATGCCTTTTATGGTGGATGAAATTTCGGTAATCCGCATGCTAAATACTCTGTAGTTAATATTTGTCGAATCCTAGATACGTGAAGTGTTTTCGGAACACAGAATTTCACGGTGAATGAATCCATGTAAAATACTTGTCTCGGGTAGAATTTGCTCTAAGAGTTTTTCTGAGAATTCTGCCTCATTTTTGAACCTGGTGTTTGAAAATCTCTGCAAAATCAGAGAAAATTCTTCAAAGTGTCAATATGCCTTGTATTGTGATGCAAGATCTTAAAGCCACATGCAAACTATTCTGTGGTGAATATTTTTAGAAAGCGTTATGCATGCAGTGTGATCATACCACGGACAATCCCGGCTATGGAATCTATGTAAATTACACACCTATTGGTTAGAATTCGCTCCAAAAGTTTTTCCCTGAGAAAACGGCCTGATTTTCCAAACTGGCATTAGGAAAAAGCTGCAAATTCAGAGTTAATGTTTCTAGTTGTAAATATGCCATGTATGGTGGGTGAAAGTTCTGTAATCTACATGTTCACAACTCATTCGAGAAAGTTTGTTGAAACCTTGATGTATGAAGCGTGTGAAGAAAATGGAATGTCACTGTGAGGGAAACTATGTAAATTACATTTCTATTGGGAAGTACTCGCTCCACGAGAAGTTTTCTGGCAAATCTGCCTCCTTTTCAATACCGGCATTAGGAAAAACTTTCGAAATGTGAGAAAATGCTTCAAATTGTCAACATGGCTTTTAGGGTGGATGAAAGTTCGGTAATCCTTATGCTAACAACTCTGTAGTGAATATTTTTTGAATCCGTGATGCATGTAGCTTTTTCGGAACACGGAATTTCACAATGACGGATTCTATGTAAATTGCATGTCTATTGGGTAGAACTCGCTCCAAGAGGATTTTTCTGTGGAAACTGCATGATTTTAGAGACTGACATTAGGAGAACACTACTAAATCAGAATAAAATTTCTATGTATAAATATGCACTGTAAGGTGGATTAAAGTTCGTTAAAACACATGTACACAACTCATAAAAGAATGTTTGTTGAATCCGTGGTGCATGTAACGTGTTCAGAACACAGAATGTCACGGTGATTGAAAGTAGGGAAATTACCTATCTTTTGGGTAGAAATGGCTCCAAGAGCATTTTTCTGCCAAATCTGCCTCATTTTCAAAACTGGCATTCAAACTAACGTGTGAAATCTGAGAAAATTCTTCAAAGTGTCAGTAAGACTTTTATGGTGGATGAAAGTGCTGTAATCCACTTGCTAACAACTCTGTAGTGAATATTTGTCGCACCCGAGATGCATGTAGCGTGTTCGGAAGACGGAATTTGACGGTGAGCGAATCCATGTAAATTACATATCTATTGTTTAGAACCCGCTCCAAGAGGTTTTTGCTGTGAAATCGGCCTCATTTTCAAAACTGGCGTTTGGAAATCCCTGTGAAATCACAAAAAATGCTTCTAAGCATCTATATGCCTTCTATAGTGAGAAAGTCCTGTAATCCACATGCAAACAACCCAGTAGTGTATTTTTGTCGAAACTTTTCTGCATGTAGCGTGTTCAAAACACGTAATTTCACAGTGGGAGAATCTATGTAATTTACATATCTATTGGGTAGAACACGCTCCAACAGTTTTTTCCTTTGAAAACTGCCTGATTTTCGAAACTGCTATTGGAAATATCTGCGAACTCAGTGTTAATATTTCTAGGTGTCAATATGCCTTGTATGGTGGATGAAAGTTGTGTAATACACATGTACACAACTCATTAAGAATGTTTGTCAAATCGTGATGTGTGTAATGCGTTCGGAACATGGACTGTCACGGTGAGGCAAACTATGTAAATTACATATCTCTTGGTTAGAACACGCTCCAGGAGCATTTTACTGAAAAATCTGCCTCAGTTTGGAAACTGTTGTTATGAAAACGCTGCAAAATCTGAGTAAATGCTTTAAGGTGACAATGTGTTTCAATGGGTTATTAAAGAAGTGTAATTCACATGCTAAGAACTCAGCAGTGATATTTGTTGAATCCGTGGTGCATGGACCGTTTTTGGTACACGGAATGTTACGGTGTAGGTATCTATAAAAATGAGATGTCTATTGGATAGAACATGCACCAAGAGAATTTTTCTGCGAAAACTGCCTGATTTTCATAAGTGATATTAGGAAAACCTGCGAAATCTAAGTAAATGTTTCTAGGTGTAAATATGCCTTGTATTGTGGTTGAAATATCGGTAATCAACATGCTAACGGTCATTAAATAATGTTTGTTGAAGCAGTGATGAATGTAACGTTTTCGGAACACGGAATGTCTCGGTGAGTGAAGCTCTGAAAATAACAATTCTACTGGATAGAACTCGCTTGAATTGAATGTTTCTCTGAAAATTTCATGATTTTCGAAACTGGATGTTAGGAAAAACCTGCAAAATCAGAATAACTACTTCCAGGTGTAAATATGCCTTGTATGGTGGATGAAAGTTCGGTAATCCACATGCTCACACTCATTAAAGAATGTTTGTCGACCTCGTGATGCATGAAACGTGTTCAGAATATGGAATGTCATAGTGAAGGGAAAAATGGAAGTTACATGTCTATTGGGTAGAACTCGTTTGAAGAGAATTTTTCTGCGAAATGTGCCTCATTTTGAAAACTGCCATTAGGGGAACCCTGTGAAATTTGAGAAAATGCTTCTAAGTGTCAATATGCCTTGACTGGTGAATGAAAGTCCGGTAATCCACATGTTAATAACAGTGTAGTAATTATTTTTTAAACCGTGATTCATGTAGCGCTTTTGGAAAACGAAATTTCACGGTAATGAAACTATGTAAATTACAATTCTATTGAGTAGAACGAGCTAGAAGAGAATTTTTCTGCGAACATTGCATGATTATCAAATCTGAAGTTTGGAAAAAGCTGCAAAAAGGGAGTAAATATTTGCAGGTGTAAATGTGCATTTATGTTGCAAGAAAGTTCGGGAATCCATATTTTCACAACATATTAAAGAATCATTTTCTAATCTGTGAGGCATGTACCGTATTCAGAACGTGGAATTTCACGGTGATTGAAACTATGTAAATGACTTCTCTATTGGGTAGAACTCGCTCCGAGATAGTTTTTCTGCAAAAACTTCGTCATTTTTGAACCTGGCGTTTAGAAAACACTTCAAAATCTGAGAAAATACTTCTAAGAATCATTATTCAATATATTGTGATGACAGTTCGGTAATCCACATGCTAAGAAATTTGTAGTGAATAGTTGTCGAATCCTTTATGCATGTAACATGTTCGGAACACGGAATTTCACGGCCAGGGATTTTACATAAATTACATTTCCCTTGGTTAGAAATCACTCCAAGAGATTTTTCCTGAGAAATCGGCCTGATTTTCGAAACTGGCGTTAGGAAAATCCTGCGAACCCAGATTACTAGATTCTCGGTGTACATATGCCTTTTATGGTGGATGAAATTTCGGTAATCCGCATGCTAAATACTCTGTAGTTAATATTTGTCGAATCCTAGATACGTGAAGTGTTTTCGGAACACAGAATTTCACGGTGAGTGAATCCATGTAAAATACTTGTCTCGGGTAGAATTTGCTCTAAGAGTTTTTCTGAGAATTCTGGCTCATTTTTGAACCTGGTGTTTGAAAATCTCTGCAAAATCAGAGAAAATTCTTCAAAGTGTCAATATGCCTTGTATTGTGATGCAAGATCTTAAAGCCACATGCAAACTATTCTGTGGTGAATATTTTTAGAAAGCGTTATGCATGCAGTGTGATCATATCACGGACAATCCCGGCTATGGAATCTATGTAAATTACACACCTATTGGTTAGAATTCGCTCCAAAAGTTTTTCCCTGAGAAAACGGCCTGATTTTCCAAACTGGCATTAGGAAAAAGCTGCAAATTCAGAGTTAATGTTTCTAGTTGTAAATATGCCATGTATGGTGGGTGAAAGTTCTGTAATCTACATGTTCACAACTCATTCGAGAAAGTTTGTTGAAACCTTGATGTATGAAGCGTGTGAAGAAAATGGAATGTCACTGTGAGGGAAACTATGTAAATTACATTTCTATTGGGAAGTACTCGCTCCACGAGGAGTTTTCTGGCAAATCTGCCTCCTTTTCAATACCGGCATTAGGAAAAACTTTCGAAATGTGAGAAAATGCTTCAAATTGTCAACATGGCTTTTAGGGTGGATGAAAGTTCGGTAATCCTTATGCTAACAACTCTGTAGTGAATATTTTTTGAATCCGTGATGCATGTAGCTTTTTCGGAACACGGAATTTCACAATGACGGATTCTATGTAAATTGCATGTCTATTGGGTAGAACTCGCTCCAAGAGGATTTTTCTGTGGAAACTGCATGATTTTAGAGACTGACATTAGGAGAACACTACTAAATCAGAATAAAATTTCTATGTATAAATATGCACTGTAAGGTGGATTAAAGTTCGTTAAAACACATGTACACAACTCATAAAAGAATGTTTGTTGAATCCGTGGTGCATGTAACGTGTTCAGAACACAGAATGTCACGGTGATTGAAAGTAGGGAAATTACCTATCTTTTGGGTAGAAATGGCTCCAAGAGCATTTTTCTGCCAAATCTGCCTCATTTTCAAAACTGGCATTCAAACTAAAGTGTGAAATCTGAGAAAATTCTTCCAAGTGTCAGTAAGACTTTTATGGTGGATGAAAGTGCTGTAATCCACTTGCTAACAACTCTGTAGTGAATATTTGTCGCACCCGAGATGCATGTAGCGTGTTCGGAAGACGGAATTTGACGGTGAGCGAATCCATGTAAATTACATATCTATTGTTTAGAACCCGCTCCAAGAGGTTTTTGCTGTGAAATCGGCCTCATTTTCAAAACTGGCGTTTGGAAATCCCTGTGAAATCACAAAAAATGCTTCTAAGCATCTATATGCCTTCTATAGTGAGAAAGTCCTGTAATCCACATGCAAACAACCCAGTAGTGTATTTTTGTCGAAACTTTTCTGCATGTAGCGTGTTCAAAACACATAATTTCACAGTGGGAGAATCTATGTAATTTACATATCTATTGGGTAGAACACGCTCCAACAGTTTTTTCCTTTGAAAACTGCCTGATTTTCGAAACTGCTATTAGGAAATATCTGCGAACTCAGTGTTAATATTTCTAGGTGTCAATATGCCTTGTATGGTGGATGAAAGTTGTGTAATACACATGTACACAACTCATTAAGAATGTTTGTCAAATCGTGATGTGTGTAATGCGTTCGGAACATGGACTGTCACGGTGAGGCAAACTATGTAAATTACATATCTCTTGGTTAGAACACGCTCCAGGAGCATTTTACTGAAAAATCTGCCTCAGTTTGGAAACTGTTGTTATGAAAACACTGCAAAATCTGAGTAAATGCTTTAAGGTGACAATGTGTTTCAATGGGTTATTAAAGAAGTGTAATTCACATGCTAAGAACTCAGCAGTGATATTTGTTGAATCCGTGGTGCATGGACCGTTTTTGGTACACGGAATGTTACGGTGTAGGTATCTATAAAAATGAGATGTCTATTGGATAGAACATGCACCAAGAGAATTTTTCTGCGAAAACTGCCTGATTTTCGTAAGTGATATTAGGAAAACCTGCGAAATCTAAGTAAATGTTTCTAGGTGTAAATATGCCTTGTATTGTGGTTGAAATATCGGTAATCAACATGCTAACGGTCATTAAATAATGTTTGTTGAAGCAGTGATGAATGTAACGTTTTCGGAACACGGAATGTCTCGGTGAGTGAAGCTCTGAAAATAACAATTCTACTGGATAGAACTCGCTTGAATTGAATGTTTCTCTGAAAATTTCATGATTTTCGAAACTGGATGTTAGGAAAAACCTGCAAAATCAGAATAACTACTTCTAGGTGTAAATATGCCTTGTATGGTGGATGAAAGTTCGGTAATCCACATGCTCACACTCATTAAAGAATGTTTGTCGACCTCGTGATGCATGAAACGTGTTCAGAATATGGAATGTCATAGTGAAGGGAAAAATGGAAGTTACATGTCTATTGGGTAGAACTCGTTTGAAGAGAATTTTTCTGCGAAATGTGCCTCATTTTGAAAACTGCCATTAGGGGAACCCTGTGAAATTTGAGAAAATGCTTCTAAGTGTCAATATGCCTTGACTGGTGAATGAAAGTCCGGTAATCCACATGTTAATAACAGTGTAGTAATTATTTTTTAAACCGTGATTCATGTAGCGCTTTTGGAAAACGAAATTTCACGGTAATGAAACTATGTAAATTACAATTCTATTGAGTAGAACGAGCTAGAAGAGAATTTTTCTGCGAACATTGCATGATTATCAAATCTGAAGTTTGGAAAAAGCTGCAAAAAGGGAGTAAATATTTGCAGGTGTAAATGTGCATTTATGTTGCAAGAAAGTTCGGGAATCCATATTTTCACAACATATTAAAGAATCATTTTCTAATCCGTGAGGCATGTACCGTATTCAGAACGTGGAATTTCACGGTGATTGAAACTATGTAAATGACTTCTCTATTGGGTAGAACTCGCTCCGAGATAGTTTTTCTGCGAAAACTTCGTCATTTTTGAACCTGGCGTTTAGAAAACACTTCAAAATCTGAGAAAATACTTCTAAGAATCATTATTCAATATATTGTGATGACAGTTCGGTAATCCACATGCTAAGAAATTTGTAGTGAATAGTTGTCGAATCCTTTATGCATGTAACATGTTCGGAACACGGAATTTCACGGCCAGGGATTTTACATAAATTACATTTCCCTTGGTTAGAAATCACTCCAAGAGATTTTTCCTGAGAAATCGGCCTGATTTTCGAAACTGGCGTTAGAAAAATCCTGCGAACCCAGATTACTAGATTCTCGGTGTACATATGCCTTTTATGGTGGATGAAATTTCGGTAATCCGCATGCTAAATACTCTGTAGTTAATATTTGTCGAATCCTAGATACGTGAAGTGTTTTCGGAACACAGAATTTCACGGTGAGTGAATCCATGTAAAATACTTGTCTCGGGTAGAATTTGCTCTAAGAGTTTTTCTGAGAATTCTGCCTCATTTTTGAACCTGGTGTTTGAAAATCTCTGCAAAATCAGAGAAAATTCTTCAAAGTGTCAATATGCCTTGTATTGTGATGCAAGATCTTAAAGCCACATGCAAACTATTCTGTGGTGAATATTTTTAGAAAGCGTTATGCATGCAGTGTGATCATACCACGGACAATCCCGGCTATGGAATCTATGTAAATTACACACCTATTGGTTAGAATTCGCTCCAAAAGTTTTTCCCTGAGAAAACGGCCTGATTTTCCAAACTGGCATTAGGAAAAAGCTGCAAATTCAGAGTTAATGTTTCTAGTTGTAAATATGCCATGTATGGTGGATGAAAGTTCTGTAATCTACATGTTCACAACTCATTCGAGAAAGTTTGTTGAAACCTTGATGTATGAAGCGTGTGAAGAAAATGGAATGTCACTGTGAGGGAAACTATGTAAATTACATTTCTATTGGGAAGTACTCGCTCCACGAGAAGTTTTCTGGCAAATCTGCCTCCTTTTCAATACCGGCATTAGGAAAAACTTTCGAAATGTGAGAAAATGCTTCAAATTGTCAACATGGCTTTTAGGGTGGATGAAAGTTCGGTAATCCTTATGCTAACAACTCTGTAGTGAATATTTTTTGAATCCGTGATGCATGTAGCTTTTTCGGAACACGGAATTTCACAATGACGGATTCTATGTAAATTGCATGTCTATTGGGTAGAACTCGCTCCAAGAGGATTTTTCTGTGGAAACTGCATGATTTTAGAGACTGACATTAGGAGAACACTACTAAATCAGAATAAAATTTCTATGTATAAATATGCACTGTAAGGTGGATTAAAGTTCGTTAAAACACATGTACACAACTCATAAAAGAATGTTTGTTGAATCCGTGGTGCATGTAACGTGTTCAGAACACAGAATGTCACGGTGATTGAAAGTAGGGAAATTACCTATCTTTTGGGTAGAAATGGCTCCAAGAGCATTTTTCTGCCAAATCTGCCTCATTTTCAAAACTGGCATTCAAACTAACGTGTGAAATCTGAGAAAATTCTTCAAAGTGTCAGCAAGCCTTGTATGGTGGATGAAAGTGCTGTAATCCACTTGCTAACAACTCTGTAGTGAATATTTGTCGCACCCGAGATGCATGTAGCGTGTTCGGAAGACGGAATTTGACGGTGAGCGAATCCATGTAAATTACATATCTATTGTTTAGAACCCGCTCCAAGAGGTTTTTGCTGTGAAATCGGCCTCATTTTCAAAACTGGCGTTTGGAAATCCCTGTGAAATCACAAAAAATGCTTCTAAGCATCTATATGCCTTGTATAGTGAGAAAGTCCTGTAATCCACATGCAAACAACCCAGTAGTGTATTTTTGTCGAAACTTTTCTGCATGTAGCGTGTTCAAAACACGTAATTTCACAGTGGGAGAATCTATGTAATTTACATATCTATTGGGTAGAACACGCTCCAACAGTTTTTTCCTTTGAAAACTGCCTGATTTTCGAAACTGCTATTAGGAAATATCTGCGAACTCAGTGTTAATATTTCTAGGTGTCAATATGCCTTGTATGGTGGATGAAAGTTGTGTAATACACATGTACACAACTCATTAAGAATGTTTGTCAAATCGTGATGTGTGTAATGCGTTCGGAACATGGACTGTCACGGTGAGGCAAACTATGTAAATTACATATCTCTTGGTTAGAACACGCTCCAGGAGCATTTTACTGAAAAATCTGCCTCAGTTTGGAAACTGTTGTTATGAAAACGCTGCAAAATCTGAGTAAATGCTTTAAGGTGACAATGTGTTTCAATGGGTTATTAAAGAAGTGTAATTCACATGCTAAGAACTCAGCAGTGATATTTGTTGAATCCGTGGTGCATGGACCGTTTTTGGTACACGGAATGTTACGGTGTAGGTATCTATAAAAATGAGATGTCTATTGGATAGAACATGCACCAAGAGAATTTTTCTGCGAAAACTGCCTGATTTTCGTAAGTGATATTAGGAAAACCTGCGAAATCTAAGTAAATGTTTCTAGGTGTAAATATGCCTTGTATTGTGGTTGAAATATCGGTAATCAACATGCTAACGGTCATTAAATAATGTTTGTTGAAGCAGTGATGAATGTAACGTTTTCGGAACACGGAATGTCTCGGTGAGTGAAGCTCTGAAAATAACAATTCTACTGGATAGAACTCGCTTGAATTGAATGTTTCTCTGAAAATTTCATGATTTTCGAAACTGGATGTTAGGAAAAACCTGCACAATCAGAATAACTACTTCTAGGTGTAAATATGCCTTGTATGGTGGATGAAAGTTCGGTAATCCACATGCTCACACTCATTAAAGAATGTTTGTCGACCTCGTGATGCATGAAACGTGTTCAGAATATGGAATGTCATAGTGAAGGGAAAAATGGAAGTTACATGTCTATTGGGTAGAACTCGTTTGAAGAGAATTTTTCTGCGAAATGTGCCTCATTTTGAAAACTGCCATTAGGGGAACCCTGTGAAATTTGAGAAAATGCTTCTAAGTGTCAATATGCCTTGACTGGTGAATGAAAGTCCGGTAATCCACATGTTAATAACAGTGTAGTAATTATTTTTTAAACCGTGATTCATGTAGCGCTTTTGGAAAACGAAATTTCACGGTAATGAAACTATGTAAATTACAATTCTATTGAGTAGAACGAGCTAGAAGAGAATTTTTCTGCGAACATTGCATGATTATCAAATCTGAAGTTTGGAAAAAGCTGCAAAAAGGGAGTAAATATTTGCAGGTGTAAATGTGCATTTATGTTGCAAGAAAGTTCGGGAATCCATATTTTCACAACATATTAAAGAATCATTTTCTAATCCGTGAGGCATGTACCGTATTCAGAACGTGGAATTTCACGGTGATTGAAACTATGTAAATGACTTCTCTATTGGGTAGAACTCGCTCCGAGATAGTTTTTCTGCGAAAACTTCGTCATTTTTGAACCTGGCGTTTAGAAAACACTTCAAAATCTGAGAAAATACTTCTAAGAATCATTATTCAATATATTGTGATGACAGTTCGGTAATCCACATGCTAAGAAATTTGTAGTGAATAGTTGTCGAATCCTTTATGCATGTAACATGTTCGGAACACGGAATTTCACGGCCAGGGATTTTACATAAATTACATTTCCCTTGGTTAGAAATCACTCCAAGAGATTTTTCCTGAGAAATCGGCCTGATTTTCGAAACTGGCGTTAGGAAAATCCTGCGAACCCAGATTACTAGATTCTCGGTGTACATATGCCTTTTATGGTGGATGAAATTTCGGTAATCCGCATGCTAAATACTCTGTAGTTAATATTTGTCGAATCCTAGATACGTGAAGTGTTTTCGGAACACAGAATTTCACGGTGAGTGAATCCATGTAAAATACTTGTCTCGGGTAGAATTTGCTCTAAGAGTTTTTCTGAGAATTCTGCCTCATTTTTGAACCTGGTGTTTGAAAATCTCTGCAAAATCAGAGAAAATTCTTCAAAGTGTCAATATGCCTTGTATTGTGATGCAAGATCTTAAAGCCACATGCAAACTATTCTGTGGTGAATATTTTTAGAAAGCGTTATGCATGCAGTGTGATCATATCACGGACAATCCCGGCTATGGAATCTATGTAAATTACACACCTATTGGTTAGAATTCGCTCCAAAAGTTTTTCCCTGAGAAAACGGCCTGATTTTCCAAACTGGCATTAGGAAAAAGCTGCAAATTCAGAGTTAATGTTTCTAGTTGTAAATATGCCATGTATGGTGGATGAAAGTTCTGTAATCTACATGTTCACAACTCATTCGAGAAAGTTTGTTGAAACCTTGATGTATGAAGCGTGTGAAGAAAATGGAATGTCACTGTGAGGGAAACTATGTAAATTACATTTCTATTGGGAAGTACTCGCTCCACGAGAAGTTTTCTGGCAAATCTGCCTCCTTTTCAATACCGGCATTAGGAAAAACTTTCGAAATGTGAGAAAATGCTTCAAATTGTCAACATGGCTTTTAGG
Source organism: Camelus bactrianus (assembly GCF_048773025.1). NCBI lineage: Eukaryota > Metazoa > Chordata > Mammalia > Artiodactyla > Camelidae > Camelus > Camelus bactrianus. Next base: position 151,043,353 of record NC_133541.1, read on the forward strand.
GTGGATGAAAGTTCGGTAATCCTTATGCTAACAACTCTGTAGTGAATATTTTTTGAATCCGTGATGCATGTAGCTTTTTCGGAACACGGAATTTCACAATGACGGATTCTATGTAAATTGCATGTCTATTGGGTAGAACTCGCTCCAAGAGGATTTTTCTGTGGAAACTGCATGATTTTAGAGACTGACATTAGGAGAACACTACTAAATCAGAATAAAATTTCTATGTATAAATATGCACTGTAAGGTGGATTAAAGTTCGTTAAAACACATGTACACAACTCATAAAAGAATGTTTGTTGAATCCGTGGTGCATGTAACGTGTTCAGAACACAGAATGTCACGGTGATTGAAAGTAGGGAAATTACCTATCTTTTGGGTAGAAATGGCTCCAAGAGCATTTTTCTGCCAAATCTGCCTCATTTTCAAAACTGGCATTCAAACTAACGTGTGAAATCTGAGAAAATTCTTCAAAGTGTCAGCAAGCCTTGTATGGTGGATGAAAGTGCTGTAATCCACTTGCTAACAACTCTGTAGTGAATATTTGTCGCACCCGAGATGCATGTAGCGTGTTCGGAAGACGGAATTTGACGGTGAGCGAATCCATGTAAATTACATATCTATTGTTTAGAACCCGCTCCAAGAGGTTTTTGCTGTGAAATCGGCCTCATTTTCAAAACTGGCGTTTGGAAATCCCTGTGAAATCACAAAAAATGCTTCTAAGCATCTATATGCCTTGTATAGTGAGAAAGTCCTGTAATCCACATGCAAACAACCCAGTAGTGTATTTTTGTCGAAACTTTTCTGCATGTAGCGTGTTCAAAACACGTAATTTCACAGTGGGAGAATCTATGTAATTTACATATCTATTGGGTAGAACACGCTCCAACAGTTTTTTCCTTTGAAAACTGCCTGATTTTCGAAACTGCTATTAGGAAATATCTGCGAACTCAGTGTTAATATTTCTAGGTGTCAATATGCCTTGTATGGTGGATGAAAGTTGTGTAATACACATGTACACAACTCATTAAGAATGTTTGTCAAATCGTGATGTGTGTAATGCGTTCGGAACATGGACTGTCACGGTGAGGCAAACTATGTAAATTACATATCTCTTGGTTAGAACACGCTCCAGGAGCATTTTACTGAAAAATCTGCCTCAGTTTGGAAACTGTTGTTATGAAAACGCTGCAAAATCTGAGTAAATGCTTTAAGGTGACAATGTGTTTCAATGGGTTATTAAAGAAGTGTAATTCACATGCTAAGAACTCAGCAGTGATATTTGTTGAATCCGTGGTGCATGGACCGTTTTTGGTACACGGAATGTTACGGTGTAGGTATCTATAAAAATGAGATGTCTATTGGATAGAACATGCACCAAGAGAATTTTTCTGCGAAAACTGCCTGATTTTCGTAAGTGATATTAGGAAAACCTGCGAAATCTAAGTAAATGTTTCTAGGTGTAAATATGCCTTGTATTGTGGTTGAAATATCGGTAATCAACATGCTAACGGTCATTAAATAATGTTTGTTGAAGCAGTGATGAATGTAACGTTTTCGGAACACGGAATGTCTCGGTGAGTGAAGCTCTGAAAATAAAAATTCTACTGGATAGAACTCGCTTGAATTGAATGTTTCTCTGAAAATTTCATGATTTTCGAAACTGGATGTTAGGAAAAACCTGCACAATCAGAATAACTACTTCTAGGTGTAAATATGCCTTGTATGGTGGATGAAAGTTCGGTAATCCACATGCTCACACTCATTAAAGAATGTTTGTCGACCTCGTGATGCATGAAACGTGTTCAGAATATGGAATGTCATAGTGAAGGGAAAAATGGAAGTTACATGTCTATTGGGTAGAACTCGTTTGAAGAGAATTTTTCTGCGAAATGTGCCTCATTTTGAAAACTGCCATTAGGGGAACCCTGTGAAATTTGAGAAAATGCTTCTAAGTGTCAATATGCCTTGACTGGTGAATGAAAGTCCGGTAATCCACATGTTAATAACAGTGTAGTAATTATTTTTTAAACCGTGATTCATGTAGCGCTTTTGGAAAACGAAATTTCACGGTAATGAAACTATGTAAATTACAATTCTATTGAGTAGAACGAGCTAGAAGAGAATTTTTCTGCGAACATTGCATGATTATCAAATCTGAAGTTTGGAAAAAGCTGCAAAAAGGGAGTAAATATTTGCAGGTGTAAATGTGCATTTATGTTGCAAGAAAGTTCGGGAATCCATATTTTCACAACATATTAAAGAATCATTTTCTAATCCGTGAGGCATGTACCGTATTCAGAACGTGGAATTTCACGGTGATTGAAACTATGTAAATGACTTCTCTATTGGGTAGAACTCGCTCCGAGATAGTTTTTCTGCGAAAACTTCGTCATTTTTGAACCTGGCGTTTAGAAAACACTTCAAAATCTGAGAAAATACTTCTAAGAATCATTATTCAATATATTGTGATGACAGTTCGGTAATCCACATGCTAAGAAATTTGTAGTGAATAGTTGTCGAATCCTTTATGCATGTAACATGTTCGGAACACGGAATTTCACGGCCAGGGATTTTACATAAATTACATTTCCCTTGGTTAGAAATCACTCCAAGAGATTTTTCCTGAGAAATCGGCCTGATTTTCGAAACTGGCGTTAGGAAAATCCTGCGAACCCAGATTACTAGATTCTCGGTGTACATATGCCTTTTATGGTGGATGAAATTTCGGTAATCCGCATGCTAAATACTCTGTAGTTAATATTTGTCGAATCCTAGATACGTGAAGTGTTTTCGGAACACAGAATTTCACGGTGAGTGAATCCATGTAAAATACTTGTCTCGGGTAGAATTTGCTCTAAGAGTTTTTCTGAGAATTCTGCCTCATTTTTGAACCTGGTGTTTGAAAATCTCTGCAAAATCAGAGAAAATTCTTCAAAGTGTCAATATGCCTTGTATTGTGATGCAAGATCTTAAAGCCACATGCAAACTATTCTGTGGTGAATATTTTTAGAAAGCTTTATGCATGCAGCATGATCATACCACGGACAATCCCGGCTATGGAATCTATGTAAATTACACACCTATTGGTTAGAATTCGCTCCAAAAGTTTTTCCCTGAGAAAACGGCCTGATTTTCCAAACTGGCATTAGGAAAAAGCTGCAAATTCAGAGTTAATGTTTCTAGTTGTAAATATGCCATGTATGGTGGATGAAAGTTCTGTAATCTACATGTTCACAACTCATTCGAGAAAGTTTGTTGAAACCTTGATGTATGAAGCGTGTGAAGAAAATGGAATGTCACTGTGAGGGAAACTATGTAAATTACATTTCTATTGGGAAGTACTCGCTCCACGAGAAGTTTTCTGGCAAATCTGCCTCCTTTTCAATACCGGCATTAGGAAAAACTTTCGAAATGTGAGAAAATGCTTCAAATTGTCAACATGGCTTTTAGGGTGGATGAAAGTTCGGTAATCCTTATGCTAACAACTCTGTAGTGAATATTTTTTGAATCCGTGATGCATGTAGCTTTTTCGGAACACGGAATTTCACAATGACGGATTCTATGTAAATTGCATGTCTATTGGGTAGAACTCGCTCCAAGAGGATTTTTCTGTGGAAACTGCATGATTTTAGAGACTGACATTAGGAGAACACTACTAAATCAGAATAAAATTTCTATGTATAAATATGCACTGTAAGGTGGATTAAAGTTCGTTAAAACACATGTACACAACTCATAAAAGAATGTTTGTTGAATCCGTGGTGCATGTAACGTGTTCAGAACACAGAATGTCACGGTGATTGAAAGTAGGGAAATTACCTATCTTTTGGGTAGAAATGGCTCCAAGAGCATTTTTCTGCCAAATCTGCCTCATTTTCAAAACTGGCATTCAAACTAACGTGTGAAATCTGAGAAAATTCTTCAAAGTGTCAGCAAGCCTTGTATGGTGGATGAAAGTGCTGTAATCCACTTGCTAACAACTCTGTAGTGAATATTTGTCGCACCCGAGATGCATGTAGCGTGTTCGGAAGACGGAATTTGACGGTGAGCGAATCCATGTAAATTACATATCTATTGTTTAGAACCCGCTCCAAGAGGTTTTTGCTGTGAAATCGGCCTCATTTTCAAAACTGGCGTTTGGAAATCCCTGTGAAATCACAAAAAATGCTTCTAAGCATCTATATGCCTTGTATAGTGAGAAAGTCCTGTAATCCACATGCAAACAACCCAGTAGTGTATTTTTGTCGAAACTTTTCTGCATGTAGCGTGTTCAAAACACGTAATTTCACAGTGGGAGAATCTATGTAATTTACATATCTATTGGGTAGAACACGCTCCAACAGTTTTTTCCTTTGAAAACTGCCTGATTTTCGAAACTGCTATTAGGAAATATCTGCGAACTCAGTGTTAATATTTCTAGGTGTCAATATGCCTTGTATGGTGGATGAAAGTTGTGTAATACACATGTACACAACTCATTAAGAATGTTTGTCAAATCGTGATGTGTGTAATGCGTTCGGAACATGGACTGTCACGGTGAGGCAAACTATGTAAATTACATATCTCTTGGTTAGAACACGCTCCAGGAGCATTTTACTGAAAAATCTGCCTCAGTTTGGAAACTGTTGTTATGAAAACGCTGCAAAATCTGAGTAAATGCTTTAAGGTGACAATGTGTTTCAATGGGTTATTAAAGAAGTGTAATTCACATGCTAAGAACTCAGCAGTGATATTTGTTGAATCCGTGGTGCATGGACCGTTTTTGTTACACGGAATGTTACGGTGTAGGTATCTATAAAAATGAGATGTCTATTGGATAGAACATGCACCAAGAGAATTTTTCTGCGAAAACTGCCTGATTTTCGTAAGTGATATTAGGAAAACCTGCGAAATCTAAGTAAATGTTTCTAGGTGTAAATATGCCTTGTATTGTGGTTGAAATATCGGTAATCAACATGCTAACGGTCATTAAATAATGTTTGTTGAAGCAGTGATGAATGTAACGTTTTCGGAACACGGAATGTCTCGGTGAGTGAAGCTCTGAAAATAACAATTCTACTGGATAGAACTCGCTTGAATTGAATGTTTCTCTGAAAATTTCATGATTTTCGAAACTGGATGTTAGGAAAAACCTGCAAAATCAGAATAACTACTTCCAGGTGTAAATATGCCTTGTATGGTGGATGAAAGTTCGGTAATCCACATGCTCACACTCATTAAAGAATGTTTGTCGACCTCATGATGCATGAAACGTGTTCAGAATATGGAATGTCATAGTGAAGGGAAAAATGGAAGTTACATGTCTATTGGGTAGAACTCGTTTGAAGAGAATTTTTCTGCGAAATGTGCCTCATTTTGAAAACTGCCATTAGGGGAACCCTGTGAAATTTGAGAAAATGCTTCTAAGTGTCAATATGCCTTGACTGGTGAATGAAAGTCCGGTAATCCACATGTTAATAACAGTGTAGTAATTATTTTTTAAACCGTGATTCATGTAGCGCTTTTGGAAAACGAAATTTCACGGTAATGAAACTATGTAAATTACAATTCTATTGAGTAGAACGAGCTAGAAGAGAATTTTTCTGCGAACATTGCATGATTATCAAATCTGAAGTTTGGAAAAAGCTGCAAAAAGGGAGTAAATATTTGCAGGTGTAAATGTGCATTTATGTTGCAAGAAAGTTCGGGAATCCATATTTTCACAACATATTAAAGAATCATTTACTAATCCGTGAGGCATGTACCGTATTCAGAACGTGGAATTTCACGGTGATTGAAACTATGTAAATGACTTCTCTATTGGGTAGAACTCGCTCCGAGATAGTTTTTCTGCGAAAACTTCGTCATTTTTGAACCTGGCGTTTAGAAAACACTTCAAAATCTGAGAAAATACTTCTAAGAATCATTATTCAATATATTGTGATGACAGTTCGGTAATCCACATGCTAAGAAATTTGTAGTGAATAGTTGTCGAATCCTTTATGCATGTAACATGTTCGGAACACGGAATTTCACGGCCAGGGATTTTACATAAATTACATTTCCCTTGGTTAGAAATCACTCCAAGAGATTTTTCCTGAGAAATCGGCCTGATTTTCGAAACTGGCGTTAGGAAAATCCTGCGAACCCAGATTACTAGATTCTCGGTGTACATATGCCTTTTATGGTGGATGAAATTTCGGTAATCCGCATGCTAAATACTCTGTAGTTAATATTTGTCGAATCCTAGATACGTGAAGTGTTTTCGGAACACAGAATTTCACGGTGACTGAATCCATGTAAAATACTTGTCTCGGGTAGAATTTGCTCTAAGAGTTTTTCTGAGAATTCTGCCTCATTTTTGAACCTGGTGTTTGAAAATCTCTGCAAAATCAGAGAAAATTCTTCAAAGTGTCAATATGCCTTGTATTGTGATGCAAGATCTTAAAGCCACATGCAAACTATTCTGTGGTGAATATTTTTAGAAAGCGTTATGCATGCAGTGTGATCATATCACGGACAATCCCGGCTATGGAATCTATGTAAATTACACACCTATTGGTTAGAATTCGCTCCAAAAGTTTTTCCCTGAGAAAACGGCCTGATTTTCCAAACTGGCATTAGGAAAAAGCTGCAAATTCAGAGTTAATGTTTCTAGTTGTAAATATGCCATGTATGGTGGGTGAAAGTTCTGTAATCTACATGTTCACAACTCATTCGAGAAAGTTTGTTGAAACCTTGATGTATGAAGCGTGTGAAGAAAATGGAATGTCACTGTGAGGGAAACTATGTAAATTACATTTCTATTGGGAAGTACTCGCTCCACGAGAAGTTTTCTGGCAAATCTGCCTCCTTTTCAATACCGGCATTAGGAAAAACTTTCGAAATGTGAGAAAATGCTTCAAATTGTCAACATGGCTTTTAGGGTGGATGAAAGTTCGGTAATCCTTATGCTAACAACTCTGTAATGAATATTTTTTGAATCCGTGATGCATGTAGCTTTTTCGGAACACGGAATTTCACAATGACGGATTCTATGTAAATTGCATGTCTATTGGGTAGAACTCGCTCCAAGAGGATTTTTCTGTGGAAACTGCATGATTTTAGAGACTGACATTAGGAGAACACTACTAAATCAGAATAAAATTTCTATGTATAAATATGCACTGTAAGGTGGATTAAAGTTCGTTAAAACACATGTACACAACTCATAAAAGAATGTTTGTTGAATCCGTGGTGCATGTAACGTGTTCAGAACACAGAATGTCACGGTGATTGAAAGTAGGGAAATTACCTATCTTTTGGGTAGAAATGGCTCCAAGAGCATTTTTCTGCCAAATCTGCCTCATTTTCAAAACTGGCATTCAAACTAACGTGTGAAATCTGAGAAAATTCTTCAAAGTGTCAGCAAGCCTTGTATGGTGGATGAAAGTGCTGTAATCCACTTGCTAACAACTCTGTAGTGAATATTTGTCGCACCCGAGATGCATGTAGCGTGTTCGGAAGACGGAATTTGACGGTGAGCGAATCCATGTAAATTACATATCTATTGTTTAGAACCCGCTCCAAGAGGTTTTTGCTGTGAAATCGGCCTCATTTTCAAAACTGGCGTTTGGAAATCCCTGTGAAATCACAAAAAATGCTTCTAAGCATCTATATGCCTTGTATAGTGAGAAAGTCCTGTAATCCACATGCAAACAACCCAGTAGTGTATTTTTGTCGAAACTTTTCTGCATGTAGCGTGTTCAAAACACATAATTTCACAGTGGGAGAATCTATGTAATTTACATATCTATTGGGTAGAACACGCTCCAACAGTTTTTTCCTTTGAAAACTGCCTGATTTTCGAAACTGCTATTAGGAAATATCTGCGAACTCAGTGTTAATATTTCTAGGTGTCAATATGCCTTGTATGGTGGATGAAAGTTGTGTAATACACATGTACACAACTCATTAAGAATGTTTGTCAAATCGTGATGTGTGTAATGCGTTCGGAACATGGACTGTCACGGTGAGGCAAACTATGTAAATTACATATCTCTTGGTTAGAACACGCTCCAGGAGCATTTTACTGAAAAATCTGCCTCAGTTTGGAAACTGTTGTTATGAAAACGCTGCAAAATCTGAGTAAATGCTTTAAGGTGACAATGTGTTTCAATGGGTTATTAAAGAAGTGTAATTCACATGCTAAGAACTCAGCAGTGATATTTGTTGAATCCGTGGTGCATGGACCGTTTTTGGTACACGGAATGTTACGGTGTAGGTATCTATAAAAATGAGATGTCTATTGGATAGAACATGCACCAAGAGAATTTTTCTGCGAAAACTGCCTGATTTTCGTAAGTGATATTAGGAAAACCTGCGAAATCTAAGTAAATGTTTCTAGGTGTAAATATGCCTTGTATTGTGGTTGAAATATCGGTAATCAACATGCTAACGGTCATTAAATAATGTTTGTTGAAGCAGTGATGAATGTAACGTTTTCGGAACACGGAATGTCTCGGTGAGTGAAGCTCTGAAAATAACAATTCTACTGGATAGAACTCGCTTGAATTGAATGTTTCTCTGAAAATTTCATGATTTTCGAAACTGGATGTTAGGAAAAACCTGCAAAATCAGAATAACTACTTCTAGGTGTAAATATGCCTTGTATGGTGGATGAAAGTTCGGTAATCCACATGCTCACACTCATTAAAGAATGTTTGTCGACCTCATGATGCATGAAACGTGTTCAGAATATGGAATGTCATAGTGAAGGGAAAAATGGAAGTTACATGTCTATTGGGTAGAACTCGTTTGAAGAGAATTTTTCTGCGAAATGTGCCTCATTTTGAAAACTGCCATTAGGGGAACCCTGTGAAATTTGAGAAAATGCTTCTAAGTGTCAATATGCCTTGACTGGTGAATGAAAGTCCGGTAATCCACATGTTAATAACAGTGTAGTAATTATTTTTTAAACCGTGATTCATGTAGCGCTTTTGGAAAACGAAATTTCACGGTAATGAAACTATGTAAATTACAATTCTATTGAGTAGAACGAGCTAGAAGAGAATTTTTCTGCGAACATTGCATGATTATCAAATCTGAAGTTTGGAAAAAGCTGCAAAAAGGGAGTAAATATTTGCAGGTGTAAATGTGCATTTATGTTGCAAGAAAGTTCGGGAATCCATATTTTCACAACATATTAAAGAATCATTTTCTAATCCGTGAGGCATGTACCGTATTCAGAACGTGGAATTTCACGGTGATTGAAACTATGTAAATGACTTCTCTATTGGGTAGAACTCGCTCCGAGATAGTTTTTCTGCGAAAACTTCGTCATTTTTGAACCTGGCGTTTAGAAAACACTTCAAAATCTGAGAAAATACTTCTAAGAATCATTATTCAATATATTGTGATGACAGTTCGGTAATCCACATGCTAAGAAATTTGTAGTGAATAGTTGTCGAATCCTTTATGCATGTAACATGTTCGGAACACGGAATTTCACGGCCAGGGATTTTACATAAATTACATTTCCCTTGGTTAGAAATCACTCCAAGAGATTTTTCCTGAGAAATCGGCCTGATTTTCGAAACTGGCGTTAGGAAAATCCTGCGAACCCAGATTACTAGATTCTCGGTGTACATATGCCTTTTATGGTGGATGAAATTTCGGTAATCCGCATGCTAAATACTCTGTAGTTAATATTTGTCGAATCCTAGATACGTGAAGTGTTTTCGGAACACAGAATTTCACGGTGAGTGAATCCATGTAAAATACTTGTCTCGGGTAGAATTTGCTCTAAGAGTTTTTCTGAGAATTCTGCCTCATTTTTGAACCTGGTGTTTGAAAATCTCTGCAAAATCAGAGAAAATTCTTCAAAGTGTCAATATGCCTTGTATTGTGATGCAAGATCTTAAAGCCACATGCAAACTATTCTGTGGTGAATATTTTTAGAAAGCGTTATGCATGCAGTGTGATCATATCACGGACAATCCCGGCTATGGAATCTATGTAAATTACACACCTATTGGTTAGAATTCGCTCCAAAAGTTTTTCCCTGAGAAAACGGCCTGATTTTCCAAACTGGCATTAGGAAAAAGCTGCAAATTCAGAGTTAATGTTTCTAGTTGTAAATATGCCATGTATGGTGGATGAAAGTTCTGTAATCTACATGTTCACAACTCATTCGAGAAAGTTTGTTGAAACCTTGATGTATGAAGCGTGTGAAGAAAATGGAATGTCACTGTGAGGGAAACTATGTAAATTACATTTCTATTGGGAAGTACTCGCTCCACGAGAAGTTTTCTGGCAAATCTGCCTCCTTTTCAATACCGGCATTAGGAAAAACTTTCGAAATGTGAGAAAATGCTTCAAATTGTCAACATGGCTTTTAGGGTGGATGAAAGTTCGGTAATCCTTATGCTAACAACTCTGTAGTGAATATTTTTTGAATCCGTGATGCATGTAGCTTTTTCGGAACACGGAATTTCACAATGACGGATTCTATGTAAATTGCATGTCTATTGGGTAGAACTCGCTCCAAGAGGATTTTTCTGTGGAAACTGCATGATTTTAGAGACTGACATTAGGAGAACACTACTAAATCAGAATAAAATTTCTATGTATAAATATGCACTGTAAGGTGGATTAAAGTTCGTTAAAACACATGTACACAACTCATAAAAGAATGTTTGTTGAATCCGTGGTGCATGTAACGTGTTCAGAACACAGAATGTCACGGTGATTGAAAGTAGGGAAATTACCTATCTTTTGGGTAGAAATGGCTCCAAGAGCATTTTTCTGCCAAATCTGCCTCATTTTCAAAACTGGCATTCAAACTAACGTGTGAAATCTGAGAAAATTCTTCAAAGTGTCAGCAAGCCTTGTATGGTGGATGAAAGTGCTGTAATCCACTTGCTAACAACTCTGTAGTGAATATTTGTCGCACCCGAGATGCATGTAGCGTGTTCGGAAGACGGAATTTGACGGTGAGCGAATCCATGTAAATTACATATCTGTTGTTTAGAACCCGCTCCAAGAGGTTTTTGCTGTGAAATCGGCCTCATTTTCAAAACTGGCGTTTGGAAATCCCTGTGAAATCACAAAAAATGCTTCTAAGCATCTATATGCCTTGTATAGTGAGAAAGTCCTGTAATCCACATGCAAACAACCCAGTAGTGTATTTTTGTCGAAACTTTTCTGCATGTAGCGTGTTCAAAACACGTAATTTCACAGTGGGAGAATCTATGTAATTTACATATCTATTGGGTAGAACACGCTCCAACAGTTTTTTCCTTTGAAAACTGCCTGATTTTCGAAACTGCTATTAGGAAATATCTGCGAACTCAGTGTTAATATTTCTAGGTGTCAATATGCCTTGTATGGTGGATGAAAGTTGTGTAATACACATGTACACAACTCATTAAGAATGTTTGTCAAATCGTGATGTGTGTAATGCGTTCGGAACATGGACTGTCACGGTGAGGCAAACTATGTAAATTACATATCTCTTGGTTAGAACACGCTCCAGGAGCATTTTACTGAAAAATCTGCCTCAGTTTGGAAACTGTTGTTATGAAAACGCTGCAAAATCTGAGTAAATGCTTTAAGGTGACAATGTGTTTCAATGGGTTATTAAAGAAGTGTAATTCACATGCTAAGAACTCAGCAGTGATATTTGTTGAATCCGTGGTGCATGGACCGTTTTTGGTACACGGAATGTTACGGTGTAGGTATCTATAAAAATGAGATGTCTATTGGATAGAACATGCACCAAGAGAATTTTTCTGCGAAAACTGCCTGATTTTCGTAAGTGATATTAGGAAAACCTGCGAAATCTAAGTAAATGTTTCTAGGTGTAAATATGCCTTGTATTGTGGTTGAAATATCGGTAATCAACATGCTAACGGTCATTAAATAATGTTTGTTGAAGCAGTGATGAATGTAACGTTTTCGGAACACGGAATGTCTCGGTGAGTGAAGCTCTGAAAATAACAATTCTACTGGATAGAACTCGCTTGAATTGAATGTTTCTCTGAAAATTTCATGATTTTCGAAACTGGATGTTAGGAAAAACCTGCACAATCAGAATAACTACTTCTAGGTGTAAATATGCCTTGTATGGTGGATGAAAGTTCGGTAATCCACATGCTCACACTCATTAAAGAATGTTTGTCGACCTCGTGATGCATGAAACGTGTTCAGAATATGGAATGTCATAGTGAAGGGAAAAATGGAAGTTACATGTCTATTGGGTAGAACTCGTTTGAAGAGAATTTTTCTGCGAAATGTGCCTCATTTTGAAAACTGCCATTAGGGGAACCCTGTGAAATTTGAGAAAATGCTTCTAAGTGTCAATATGCCTTGACTGGTGAATGAAAGTCCGGTAATCCACATGTTAATAACAGTGTAGTAATTATTTTTTAAACCGTGATTCATGTAGCGCTTTTGGAAAACGAAATTTCACGGTAATGAAACTATGTAAATTACAATTCTATTGAGTAGAACGAGCTAGAAGAGAATTTTTCTGCGAACATTGCATGATTATCAAATCTGAAGTTTGGAAAAAGCTGCAAAAAGGGAGTAAATATTTGCAGGTGTAAATGTGCATTTATGTTGCAAGAAAGTTCGGGAATCCATATTTTCACAACATATTAAAGAATCATTTTCTAATCCGTGAGGCATGTACCGTATTCAGAACGTGGAATTTCACGGTGATTGAAACTATGTAAATGACTTCTCTATTGGGTAGAACTCGCTCCGAGATAGTTTTTCTGCGAAAACTTCGTCATTTTTGAACCTGGCGTTTAGAAAACACTTCAAAATCTGAGAAAATACTTCTAAGAATCATTATTCAATATATTGTGATGACAGTTCGGTAATCCACATGCTAAGAAATTTGTAGTGAATAGTTGTCGAATCCTTTATGCATGTAACATGTTCGGAACACGGAATTTCACGGCCAGGGATTTTACATAAATTACATTTCCCTTGGTTAGAAATCACTCCAAGAGATTTTTCCTGAGAAATCGGCCTGATTTTCGAAACTGGCGTTAGAAAAATCCTGCGAACCCAGATTACTAGATTCTCGGTGTACATATGCCTTTTATGGTGGATGAAATTTCGGTAATCCGCATGCTAAATACTCTGTAGTTAATATTTGTCGAATCCTAGATACGTGAAGTGTTTTCGGAACACAGAATTTCACGGTGAGTGAATCCATGTAAAATACTTGTCTCGGGTAGAATTTGCTCTAAGAGTTTTTCTGAGAATTCTGCCTCATTTTTGAACCTGGTGTTTGAAAATCTCTGCAAAATCAGAGAAAATTCTTCAAAGTGTCAATATGCCTTGTATTGTGATGCAAGATCTTAAAGCCACATGCAAACTATTCTGTGGTGAATATTTTTAGAAAGCGTTATGCATGCAGTGTGATCATACCACGGACAATCCCGGCTATGGAATCTATGTAAATTACACACCTATTGGTTAGAATTCGCTCCAAAAGTTTTTCCCTGAGAAAACGGCCTGATTTTCCAAACTGGCATTAGGAAAAAGCTGCAAATTCAGAGTTAATGTTTCTAGTTGTAAATATGCCATGTATGGTGGATGAAAGTTCTGTAATCTACATGTTCACAACTCATTCGAGAAAGTTTGTTGAAACCTTGATGTATGAAGCGTGTGAAGAAAATGGAATGTCACTGTGAGGGAAACTATGTAAATTACATTTCTATTGGGAAGTACTCGCTCCACGAGAAGTTTTCTGGCAAATCTGCCTCCTTTTCAATACCGGCATTAGGAAAAACTTTCGAAATGTGAGAAAATGCTTCAAATTGTCAACATGGCTTTTAGGGTGGATGAAAGTTCGGTAATCCTTATGCTAACAACTCTGTAGTGAATATTTTTTGAATCCGTGATGCATGTAGCTTTTTCGGAACACGGAATTTCACAATGACGGATTCTATGTAAATTGCATGTCTATTGGGTAGAACTCGCTCCAAGAGGATTTTTCTGTGGAAACTGCATGATTTTAGAGACTGACATTAGGAGAACACTACTAAATCAGAATAAAATTTCTATGTATAAATATGCACTGTAAGGTGGATTAAAGTTCGTTAAAACACATGTACACAACTCATAAAAGAATGTTTGTTGAATCCGTGGTGCATGTAACGTGTTCAGAACACAGAATGTCACGGTGATTGAAAGTAGGGAAATTACCTATCTTTTGGGTAGAAATGGCTCCAAGAGCATTTTTCTGCCAAATCTGCCTCATTTTCAAAACTGGCATTCAAACTAACGTGTGAAATCTGAGAAAATTCTTCAAAGTGTCAGCAAGCCTTGTATGGTGGATGAAAGTGCTGTAATCCACTTGCTAACAACTCTGTAGTGAATATTTGTCGCACCCGAGATGCATGTAGCGTGTTCGGAAGACGGAATTTGACGGTGAGCGAATCCATGTAAATTACATATCTATTGTTTAGAACCCGCTCCAAGAGGTTTTTGCTGTGAAATCGGCCTCATTTTCAAAACTGGCGTTTGGAAATCCCTGTGAAATCACAAAAAATGCTTCTAAGCATCTATATGCCTTCTATAGTGAGAAAGTCCTGTAATCCACATGCAAACAACCCAGTAGTGTATTTTTGTCGAAACTTTTCTGCATGTAGCGTGTTCAAAACACGTAATTTCACAGTGGGAGAATCTATGTAATTTACATATCTATTGGGTAGAACACGCTCCAACAGTTTTTTCCTTTGAAAACTGCCTGATTTTCGAAACTGCTATTAGGAAATATCTGCGAACTCAGTGTTAATATTTCTAGGTGTCAATATGCCTTGTATGGTGGATGAAAGTTGTGTAATACACATGTACACAACTCATTAAGAATGTTTGTCAAATCGTGATGTGTGTAATGCGTTCGGAACATGGACTGTCACGGTGAGGCAAACTATGTAAATTACATATCTCTTGGTTAGAACACGCTCCAGGAGCATTTTACTGAAAAATCTGCCTCAGTTTGGAAACTGTTGTTATGAAAACGC
This sequence comes from Camelus bactrianus, assembly GCF_048773025.1. Classification (NCBI taxonomy): domain Eukaryota; kingdom Metazoa; phylum Chordata; class Mammalia; order Artiodactyla; family Camelidae; genus Camelus; species Camelus bactrianus. The sequence goes on from NC_133541.1 coordinate 151,058,358, forward strand.
TGCAAAATCTGAGTAAATGCTTTAAGGTGACAATGTGTTTCAATGGGTTATTAAAGAAGTGTAATTCACATGCTAAGAACTCAGCAGTGATATTTGTTGAATCCGTGGTGCATGGACCGTTTTTGGTACACGGAATGTTACGGTGTAGGTATCTATAAAAATGAGATGTCTATTGGATAGAACATGCACCAAGAGAATTTTTCTGCGAAAACTGCCTGATTTTCGTAAGTGATATTAGGAAAACCTGCGAAATCTAAGTAAATGTTTCTAGGTGTAAATATGCCTTGTATTGTGGTTGAAATATCGGTAATCAACATGCTAACGGTCATTAAATAATGTTTGTTGAAGCAGTGATGAATGTAACGTTTTCGGAACACGGAATGTCTCGGTGAGTGAAGCTCTGAAAATAACAATTCTACTGGATAGAACTCGCTTGAATTGAATGTTTCTCTGAAAATTTCATGATTTTCGAAACTGGATGTTAGGAAAAACCTGCACAATCAGAATAACTACTTCTAGGTGTAAATATGCCTTGTATGGTGGATGAAAGTTCGGTAATCCACATGCTCACACTCATTAAAGAATGTTTGTCGACCTCGTGATGCATGAAACGTGTTCAGAATATGGAATGTCATAGTGAAGGGAAAAATGGAAGTTACATGTCTATTGGGTAGAACTCGTTTGAAGAGAATTTTTCTGCGAAATGTGCCTCATTTTGAAAACTGCCATTAGGGGAACCCTGTGAAATTTGAGAAAATGCTTCTAAGTGTCAATATGCCTTGACTGGTGAATGAAAGTCCGGTAATCCACATGTTAATAACAGTGTAGTAATTATTTTTTAAACCGTGATTCATGTAGCGCTTTTGGAAAACGAAATTTCACGGTAATGAAACTATGTAAATTACAATTCTATTGAGTAGAACGAGCTAGAAGAGAATTTTTCTGCGAACATTGCATGATTATCAAATCTGAAGTTTGGAAAAAGCTGCAAAAAGGGAGTAAATATTTGCAGGTGTAAATGTGCATTTATGTTGCAAGAAAGTTCGGGAATCCATATTTTCACAACATATTAAAGAATCATTTTCTAATCCGTGAGGCATGTACCGTATTCAGAACGTGGAATTTCACGGTGATTGAAACTATGTAAATGACTTCTCTATTGGGTAGAACTCGCTCCGAGATAGTTTTTCTGCGAAAACTTCGTCATTTTTGAACCTGGCGTTTAGAAAACACTTCAAAATCTGAGAAAATACTTCTAAGAATCATTATTCAATATATTGTGATGACAGTTCGGTAATCCACATGCTAAGAAATTTGTAGTGAATAGTTGTCGAATCCTTTATGCATGTAACATGTTCGGAACACGGAATTTCACGGCCAGGGATTTTACATAAATTACATTTCCCTTGGTTAGAAATCACTCCAAGAGATTTTTCCTGAGAAATCGGCCTGATTTTCGAAACTGGCGTTAGGAAAATCCTGCGAACCCAGATTACTAGATTCTCGGTGTACATATGCCTTTTATGGTGGATGAAATTTCGGTAATCCGCATGCTAAATACTCTGTAGTTAATATTTGTCGAATCCTAGATACGTGAAGTGTTTTCGGAACACAGAATTTCACGGTGAGTGAATCCATGTAAAATACTTGTCTCGGGTAGAATTTGCTCTAAGAGTTTTTCTGAGAATTCTGCCTCATTTTTGAACCTGGTGTTTGAAAATCTCTGCAAAATCAGAGAAAATTCTTCAAAGTGTCAATATGCCTTGTATTGTGATGCAAGATCTTAAAGCCACATGCAAACTATTCTGTGGTGAATATTTTTAGAAAGCGTTATGCATGCAGTGTGATCATATCACGGACAATCCCGGCTATGGAATCTATGTAAATTACACACCTATTGGTTAGAATTCGCTCCAAAAGTTTTTCCCTGAGAAAACGGCCTGATTTTCCAAACTGGCATTAGGAAAAAGCTGCAAATTCAGAGTTAATGTTTCTAGTTGTAAATATGCCATGTATGGTGGATGAAAGTTCTGTAATCTACATGTTCACAACTCATTCGAGAAAGTTTGTTGAAACCTTGATGTATGAAGCGTGTGAAGAAAATGGAATGTCACTGTGAGGGAAACTATGTAAATTACATTTCTATTGGGAAGTACTCGCTCCACGAGAAGTTTTCTGGCAAATCTGCCTCCTTTTCAATACCGGCATTAGGAAAAACTTTCGAAATGTGAGAAAATGCTTCAAATTGTCAACATGGCTTTTAGGGTGGATGAAAGTTCGGTAATCCTTATGCTAACAACTCTGTAGTGAATATTTTTTGAATCCGTGATGCATGTAGCTTTTTCGGAACACGGAATTTCACAATGACGGATTCTATGTAAATTGCATGTCTATTGGGTAGAACTCGCTCCAAGAGGATTTTTCTGTGGAAACTGCATGATTTTAGAGACTGACATTAGGAGAACACTACTAAATCAGAATAAAATTTCTATGTATAAATATGCACTGTAAGGTGGATTAAAGTTCGTTAAAACACATGTACACAACTCATAAAAGAATGTTTGTTGAATCCGTGGTGCATGTAACGTGTTCAGAACACAGAATGTCACGGTGATTGAAAGTAGGGAAATTACCTATCTTTTGGGTAGAAATGGCTCCAAGAGCATTTTTCTGCCAAATCTGCCTCATTTTCAAAACTGGCATTCAAACTAACGTGTGAAATCTGAGAAAATTCTTCAAAGTGTCAGCAAGCCTTGTATGGTGGATGAAAGTGCTGTAATCCACTTGCTAACAACTCTGTAGTGAATATTTGTCGCACCCGAGATGCATGTAGCGTGTTCGGAAGACGGAATTTGACGGTGAGCGAATCCATGTAAATTACATATCTATTGTTTAGAACCCGCTCCAAGAGGTTTTTGCTGTGAAATCGGCCTCATTTTCAAAACTGGCGTTTGGAAATCCCTGTGAAATCACAAAAAATGCTTCTAAGCATCTATATGCCTTGTATAGTGAGAAAGTCCTGTAATCCACATGCAAACAACCCAGTAGTGTATTTTTGTCGAAACTTTTCTGCATGTAGCGTGTTCAAAACACGTAATTTCACAGTGGGAGAATCTATGTAATTTACATATCTATTGGGTAGAACACGCTCCAACAGTTTTTTCCTTTGAAAACTGCCTGATTTTCGAAACTGCTATTAGGAAATATCTGCGAACTCAGTGTTAATATTTCTAGGTGTCAATATGCCTTGTATGGTGGATGAAAGTTGTGTAATACACATGTACACAACTCATTAAGAATGTTTGTCAAATCGTGATGTGTGTAATGCGTTCGGAACATGGACTGTCACGGTGAGGCAAACTATGTAAATTACATATCTCTTGGTTAGAACACGCTCCAGGAGCATTTTACTGAAAAATCTGCCTCAGTTTGGAAACTGTTGTTATGAAAACGCTGCAAAATCTGAGTAAATGCTTTAAGGTGACAATGTGTTTCAATGGGTTATTAAAGAAGTGTAATTCACATGCTAAGAACTCAGCAGTGATATTTGTTGAATCCGTGGTGCATGGACCGTTTTTGGTACACGGAATGTTACGGTGTAGGTATCTATAAAAATGAGATGTCTATTGGATAGAACATGCACCAAGAGAATTTTTCTGCGAAAACTGCCTGATTTTCGTAAGTGATATTAGGAAAACCTGCGAAATCTAAGTAAATGTTTCTAGGTGTAAATATGCCTTGTATTGTGGTTGAAATATCGGTAATCAACATGCTAACGGTCATTAAATAATGTTTGTTGAAGCAGTGATGAATGTAACGTTTTCGGAACACGGAATGTCTCGGTGAGTGAAGCTCTGAAAATAACAATTCTACTGGATAGAACTCGCTTGAATTGAATGTTTCTCTGAAAATTTCATGATTTTCGAAACTGGATGTTAGGAAAAACCTGCACAATCAGAATAACTACTTCTAGGTGTAAATATGCCTTGTATGGTGGATGAAAGTTCGGTAATCCACATGCTCACACTCATTAAAGAATGTTTGTCGACCTCGTGATGCATGAAACGTGTTCAGAATATGGAATGTCATAGTGAAGGGAAAAATGGAAGTTACATGTCTATTGGGTAGAACTCGTTTGAAGAGAATTTTTCTGCGAAATGTGCCTCATTTTGAAAACTGCCATTAGGGGAACCCTGTGAAATTTGAGAAAATGCTTCTAAGTGTCAATATGCCTTGACTGGTGAATGAAAGTCCGGTAATCCACATGTTAATAACAGTGTAGTAATTATTTTTTAAACCGTGATTCATGTAGCGCTTTTGGAAAACGAAATTTCACGGTAATGAAACTATGTAAATTACAATTCTATTGAGTAGAACGAGCTAGAAGAGAATTTTTCTGCGAACATTGCATGATTATCAAATCTGAAGTTTGGAAAAAGCTGCAAAAAGGGAGTAAATATTTGCAGGTGTAAATGTGCATTTATGTTGCAAGAAAGTTCGGGAATCCATATTTTCACAACATATTAAAGAATCATTTTCTAATCCGTGAGGCATGTACCGTATTCAGAACGTGGAATTTCACGGTGATTGAAACTATGTAAATGACTTCTCTATTGGGTAGAACTCGCTCCGAGATAGTTTTTCTGCGAAAACTTCGTCATTTTTGAACCTGGCGTTTAGAAAACACTTCAAAATCTGAGAAAATACTTCTAAGAATCATTATTCAATATATTGTGATGACAGTTCGGTAATCCACATGCTAAGAAATTTGTAGTGAATAGTTGTCGAATCCTTTATGCATGTAACATGTTCGGAACACGGAATTTCACGGCCAGGGATTTTACATAAATTACATTTCCCTTGGTTAGAAATCACTCCAAGAGATTTTTCCTGAGAAATCGGCCTGATTTTCGAAACTGGCGTTAGGAAAATCCTGCGAACCCAGATTACTAGATTCTCGGTGTACATATGCCTTTTATGGTGGATGAAATTTCGGTAATCCGCATGCTAAATACTCTGTAGTTAATATTTGTCGAATCCTAGATACGTGAAGTGTTTTCGGAACACAGAATTTCACGGTGAGTGAATCCATGTAAAATACTTGTCTCGGGTAGAATTTGCTCTAAGAGTTTTTCTGAGAATTCTGCCTCATTTTTGAACCTGGTGTTTGAAAATCTCTGCAAAATCAGAGAAAATTCTTCAAAGTGTCAATATGCCTTGTATTGTGATGCAAGATCTTAAAGCCACATGCAAACTATTCTGTGGTGAATATTTTTAGAAAGCTTTATGCATGCAGCATGATCATACCACGGACAATCCCGGCTATGGAATCTATGTAAATTACACACCTATTGGTTAGAATTCGCTCCAAAAGTTTTTCCCTGAGAAAACGGCCTGATTTTCCAAACTGGCATTAGGAAAAAGCTGCAAATTCAGAGTTAATGTTTCTAGTTGTAAATATGCCATGTATGGTGGATGAAAGTTCTGTAATCTACATGTTCACAACTCATTCGAGAAAGTTTGTTGAAACCTTGATGTATGAAGCGTGTGAAGAAAATGGAATGTCACTGTGAGGGAAACTATGTAAATTACATTTCTATTGGGAAGTACTCGCTCCACGAGAAGTTTTCTGGCAAATCTGCCTCCTTTTCAATACCGGCATTAGGAAAAACTTTCGAAATGTGAGAAAATGCTTCAAATTGTCAACATGGCTTTTAGGGTGGATGAAAGTTCGGTAATCCTTATGCTAACAACTCTGTAGTGAATATTTTTTGAATCCGTGATGCATGTAGCTTTTTCGGAACACGGAATTTCACAATGACGGATTCTATGTAAATTGCATGTCTATTGGGTAGAACTCGCTCCAAGAGGATTTTTCTGTGGAAACTGCATGATTTTAGAGACTGACATTAGGAGAACACTACTAAATCAGAATAAAATTTCTATGTATAAATATGCACTGTAAGGTGGATTAAAGTTCGTTAAAACACATGTACACAACTCATAAAAGAATGTTTGTTGAATCCGTGGTGCATGTAACGTGTTCAGAACACAGAATGTCACGGTGATTGAAAGTAGGGAAATTACCTATCTTTTGGGTAGAAATGGCTCCAAGAGCATTTTTCTGCCAAATCTGCCTCATTTTCAAAACTGGCATTCAAACTAACGTGTGAAATCTGAGAAAATTCTTCAAAGTGTCAGTAAGACTTTTATGGTGGATGAAAGTGCTGTAATCCACTTGCTAACAACTCTGTAGTGAATATTTGTCGCACCCGAGATGCATGTAGCGTGTTCGGAAGACGGAATTTGACGGTGAGCGAATCCATGTAAATTACATATCTATTGTTTAGAACCCGCTCCAAGAGGTTTTTGCTGTGAAATCGGCCTCATTTTCAAAACTGGCGTTTGGAAATCCCTGTGAAATCACAAAAAATGCTTCTAAGCATCTATATGCCTTCTATAGTGAGAAAGTCCTGTAATCCACATGCAAACAACCCAGTAGTGTATTTTTGTCGAAACTTTTCTGCATGTAGCGTGTTCAAAACACGTAATTTCACAGTGGGAGAATCTATGTAATTTACATATCTATTGGGTAGAACACGCTCCAACAGTTTTTTCCTTTGAAAACTGCCTGATTTTTGAAACTGCTATTAGGAAATATCTGCGAACTCAGTGTTAATATTTCTAGGTGTCAATATGCCTTGTATGGTGGATGAAAGTTGTGTAATACACATGTACACAACTCATTAAGAATGTTTGTCAAATCGTGATGTGTGTAATGCGTTCGGAACATGGACTGTCACGGTGAGGCAAACTATGTAAATTACATATCTCTTGGTTAGAACACGCTCCAGGAGCATTTTACTGAAAAATCTGCCTCAGTTTGGAAACTGTTGTTATGAAAACGCTGCAAAATCTGAGTAAATGCTTTAAGGTGACAATGTGTTTCAATGGGTTATTAAAGAAGTGTAATTCACATGCTAAGAACTCAGCAGTGATATTTGTTGAATCCGTGGTGCATGGACCGTTTTTGGTACACGGAATGTTACGGTGTAGGTATCTATAAAAATGAGATGTCTATTGGATAGAACATGCACCAAGAGAATTTTTCTGCGAAAACTGCCTGATTTTCGTAAGTGATATTAGGAAAACCTGCGAAATCTAAGTAAATGTTTCTAGGTGTAAATATGCCTTGTATTGTGGTTGAAATATCGGTAATCAACATGCTAACGGTCATTAAATAATGTTTGTTGAAGCAGTGATGAATGTAACGTTTTCGGAACACGGAATGTCTCGGTGAGTGAAGCTCTGAAAATAACAATTCTACTGGATAGAACTCGCTTGAATTGAATGTTTCTCTGAAAATTTCATGATTTTCGAAACTGGATGTTAGGAAAAACCTGCACAATCAGAATAACTACTTCTAGGTGTAAATATGCCTTGTATGGTGGATGAAAGTTCGGTAATCCACATGCTCACACTCATTAAAGAATGTTTGTCGACCTCGTGATGCATGAAACGTGTTCAGAATATGGAATGTCATAGTGAAGGGAAAAATGGAAGTTACATGTCTATTGGGTAGAACTCGTTTGAAGAGAATTTTTCTGTGAAATGTGCCTCATTTTGAAAACTGCCATTAGGGGAACCCTGTGAAATTTGAGAAAATGCTTCTAAGTGTCAATATGCCTTGACTGGTGAATGAAAGTCCGGTAATCCACATGTTAATAACAGTGTAGTAATTATTTTTTAAACCGTGATTCATGTAGCGCTTTTGGAAAACGAAATTTCACGGTAATGAAACTATGTAAATTACAATTCTATTGAGTAGAACGAGCTAGAAGAGAATTTTTCTGCGAACATTGCATGATTATCAAATCTGAAGTTTGGAAAAAGCTGCAAAAAGGGAGTAAATATTTGCAGGTGTAAATGTGCATTTATGTTGCAAGAAAGTTCGGGAATCCATATTTTCACAACATATTAAAGAATCATTTTCTAATCCGTGAGGCATGTACCGTATTCAGAACGTGGAATTTCACGGTGATTGAAACTATGTAAATGACTTCTCTATTGGGTAGAACTCGCTCCGAGATAGTTTTTCTGCGAAAACTTCGTCATTTTTGAACCTGGCGTTTAGAAAACACTTCAAAATCTGAGAAAATACTTCTAAGAATCATTATTCAATATATTGTGATGACAGTTCGGTAATCCACATGCTAAGAAATTTGTAGTGAATAGTTGTCGAATCCTTTATGCATGTAACATGTTCGGAACACGGAATTTCACGGCCAGGGATTTTACATAAATTACATTTCCCTTGGTTAGAAATCACTCCAAGAGATTTTTCCTGAGAAATCGGCCTGATTTTCGAAACTGGCGTTAGGAAAATCCTGCGAACCCAGATTACTAGATTCTCGGTGTACATATGCCTTTTATGGTGGATGAAATTTCGGTAATCCGCATGCTAAATACTCTGTAGTTAATATTTGTCGAATCCTAGATACGTGAAGTGTTTTCGGAACACAGAATTTCACGGTGAGTGAATCCATGTAAAATACTTGTCTCGGGTAGAATTTGCTCTAAGAGTTTTTCTGAGAATTCTGCCTCATTTTTGAACCTGGTGTTTGAAAATCTCTGCAAAATCAGAGAAAATTCTTCAAAGTGTCAATATGCCTTGTATTGTGATGCAAGATCTTAAAGCCACATGCAAACTATTCTGTGGTGAATATTTTTAGAAAGCGTTATGCATGCAGTGTGATCATATCACGGACAATCCCGGCTATGGAATCTATGTAAATTACACACCTATTGGTTAGAATTCGCTCCAAAAGTTTTTCCCTGAGAAAACGGCCTGATTTTCCAAACTGGCATTAGGAAAAAGCTGCAAATTCAGAGTTAATGTTTCTAGTTGTAAATATGCCATGTATGGTGGATGAAAGTTCTGTAATCTACATGTTCACAACTCATTCGAGAAAGTTTGTTGAAACCTTGATGTATGAAGCGTGTGAAGAAAATGGAATGTCACTGTGAGGGAAACTATGTAAATTACATTTCTATTGGGAAGTACTCGCTCCACGAGAAGTTTTCTGGCAAATCTGCCTCCTTTTCAATACCGGCATTAGGAAAAACTTTCGAAATGTGAGAAAATGCTTCAAATTGTCAACATGGCTTTTAGGGTGGATGAAAGTTCGGTAATCCTTATGCTAACAACTCTGTAGTGAATATTTTTTGAATCCGTGATGCATGTAGCTTTTTCGGAACACGGAATTTCACAATGACGGATTCTATGTAAATTGCATGTCTATTGGGTAGAACTCGCTCCAAGAGGATTTTTCTGTGGAAACTGCATGATTTTAGAGACTGACATTAGGAGAACACTACTAAATCAGAATAAAATTTCTATGTATAAATATGCACTGCAAGGTGGATTAAAGTTCGTTAAAACACATGTACACAACTCATAAAAGAATGTTTGTTGAATCCGTGGTGCATGTAACGTGTTCAGAACACAGAATGTCACGGTGATTGAAAGTAGGGAAATTACCTATCTTTTGGGTAGAAATGGCTCCAAGAGCATTTTTCTGCCAAATCTGCCTCATTTTCAAAACTGGCATTCAAACTAACGTGTGAAATCTGAGAAAATTCTTCAAAGTGTCAGCAAGCCTTGTATGGTGGATGAAAGTGCTGTAATCCACTTGCTAACAACTCTGTAGTGAATATTTGTCGCACCCGAGATGCATGTAGCGTGTTCGGAAGACGGAATTTGACGGTGAGCGAATCCATGTAAATTACATATCTATTGTTTAGAACCCGCTCCAAGAGGTTTTTGCTGTGAAATCGGCCTCATTTTCAAAACTGGCGTTTGGAAATCCCTGTGAAATCACAAAAAATGCTTCTAAGCATCTATATGCCTTGTATAGTGAGAAAGTCCTGTAATCCACATGCAAACAACCCAGTAGTGTATTTTTGTCGAAACTTTTCTGCATGTAGCGTGTTCAAAACACGTAATTTCACAGTGGGAGAATCTATGTAATTTACATATCTATTGGGTAGAACACGCTCCAACAGTTTTTTCCTTTGAAAACTGCCTGATTTTCGAAACTGCTATTAGGAAATATCTGCGAACTCAGTGTTAATATTTCTAGGTGTCAATATGCCTTGTATGGTGGATGAAAGTTGTGTAATACACATGTACACAACTCATTAAGAATGTTTGTCAAATCGTGATGTGTGTAATGCGTTCGGAACATGGACTGTCACGGTGAGGCAAACTATGTAAATTACATATCTCTTGGTTAGAACACGCTCCAGGAGCATTTTACTGAAAAATCTGCCTCAGTTTGGAAACTGTTGTTATGAAAACGCTGCAAAATCTGAGTAAATGCTTTAAGGTGACAATGTGTTTCAATGGGTTATTAAAGAAGTGTAATTCACATGCTAAGAACTCAGCAGTGATATTTGTTGAATCCGTGGTGCATGGACCGTTTTTGGTACACGGAATGTTACGGTGTAGGTATCTATAAAAATGAGATGTCTATTGGATAGAACATGCACCAAGAGAATTTTTCTGCGAAAACTGCCTGATTTTCGTAAGTGATATTAGGAAAACCTGCGAAATCTAAGTAAATGTTTCTAGGTGTAAATATGCCTTGTATTGTGGTTGAAATATCGGTAATCAACATGCTAACGGTCATTAAATAATGTTTGTTGAAGCAGTGATGAATGTAACGTTTTCGGAACACGGAATGTCTCGGTGAGTGAAGCTCTGAAAATAACAATTCTACTGGATAGAACTCGCTTGAATTGAATGTTTCTCTGAAAATTTCATGATTTTCGAAACTGGATGTTAGGAAAAACCTGCACAATCAGAATAACTACTTCTAGGTGTAAATATGCCTTGTATGGTGGATGAAAGTTCGGTAATCCACATGCTCACACTCATTAAAGAATGTTTGTCGACCTCGTGATGCATGAAACGTGTTCAGAATATGGAATGTCATAGTGAAGGGAAAAATGGAAGTTACATGTCTATTGGGTAGAACTCGTTTGAAGAGAATTTTTCTGCGAAATGTGCCTCATTTTGAAAACTGCCATTAGGGGAACCCTGTGAAATTTGAGAAAATGCTTCTAAGTGTCAATATGCCTTGACTGGTGAATGAAAGTCCGGTAATCCACATGTTAATAACAGTGTAGTAATTATTTTTTAAACCGTGATTCATGTAGCGCTTTTGGAAAACGAAATTTCACGGTAATGAAACTATGTAAATTACAATTCTATTGAGTAGAACGAGCTAGAAGAGAATTTTTCTGCGAACATTGCATGATTCTCAAATCTGAAGTTTGGAAAAAGCTGCAAAAAGGGAGTAAATATTTGCAGGTGTAAATGTGCATTTATGTTGCAAGAAAGTTCGGGAATCCATATTTTCACAACATATTAAAGAATCATTTTCTAATCCGTGAGGCATGTACCGTATTCAGAACGTGGAATTTCACGGTGATTGAAACTATGTAAATGACTTCTCTATTGGGTAGAACTCGCTCCGAGATAGTTTTTCTGCGAAAACTTCGTCATTTTTGAACCTGGCGTTTAGAAAACACTTCAAAATCTGAGAAAATACTTCTAAGAATCATTATTCAATATATTGTGATGACAGTTCGGTAATCCACATGCTAAGAAATTTGTAGTGAATAGTTGTCGAATCCTTTATGCATGTAACATGTTCGGAACACGGAATTTCACGGCCAGGGATTTTACATAAATTACATTTCCCTTGGTTAGAAATCACTCCAAGAGATTTTTCCTGAGAAATCGGCCTGATTTTCGAAACTGGCGTTAGGAAAATCCTGCGAACCCAGATTACTAGATTCTCGGTGTACATATGCCTTTTATGGTGGATGAAATTTCGGTAATCCGCATGCTAAATACTCTGTAGTTAATATTTGTCGAATCCTAGATACGTGAAGTGTTTTCGGAACACAGAATTTCACGGTGAGTGAATCCATGTAAAATACTTGTCTCGGGTAGAATTTGCTCTAAGAGTTTTTCTGAGAATTCTGCCTCATTTTTGAACCTGGTGTTTGAAAATCTCTGCAAAATCAGAGAAAATTCTTCAAAGTGTCAATATGCCTTGTATTGTGATGCAAGATCTTAAAGCCACATGCAAACTATTCTGTGGTGAATATTTTTAGAAAGCGTTATGCATGCAGTGTGATCATATCACGGACAATCCCGGCTATGGAATCTATGTAAATTACACACCTATTGGTTAGAATTCGCTCCAAAAGTTTTTCCCTGAGAAAACGGCCTGATTTTCCAAACTGGCATTAGGAAAAAGCTGCAAATTCAGAGTTAATGTTTCTAGTTGTAAATATGCCATGTATGGTGGATGAAAGTTCTGTAATCTACATGTTCACAACTCATTCGAGAAAGTTTGTTGAAACCTTGATGTATGAAGCGTGTGAAGAAAATGGAATGTCACTGTGAGGGAAACTATGTAAATTACATTTCTATTGGGAAGTACTCGCTCCACGAGAAGTTTTCTGGCAAATCTGCCTCCTTTTCAATACCGGCATTAGGAAAAACTTTCGAAATGTGAGAAAATGCTTCAAATTGTCAACATGGCTTTTAGGGTGGATGAAAGTTCGGTAATCCTTATGCTAACAACTCTGTAGTGAATATTTTTTGAATCCGTGATGCATGTAGCTTTTTCGGAACACGGAATTTCACAATGACGGATTCTATGTAAATTGCATGTCTATTGGGTAGAACTCGCTCCAAGAGGATTTTTCTGTGGAAACTGCATGATTTTAGAGACTGACATTAGGAGAACACTACTAAATCAGAATAAAATTTCTATGTATAAATATGCACTGTAAGGTGGATTAAAGTTCGTTAAAACACATGTACACAACTCATAAAAGAATGTTTGTTGAATCCGTGGTGCATGTAACGTGTTCAGAACACAGAATGTCACGGTGATTGAAAGTAGGGAAATTACCTATCTTTTGGGTAGAAATGGCTCCAAGAGCATTTTTCTGCCAAATCTGCCTCATTTTCAAAACTGGCATTCAAACTAACGTGTGAAATCTGAGAAAATTCTTCAAAGTGTCAGCAAGCCTTGTATGGTGGATGAAAGTGCTGTAATCCACTTGCTAACAACTCTGTAGTGAATATTTGTCGCACCCGAGATGCATGTAGCGTGTTCGGAAGACGGAATTTGACGGTGAGCGAATCCATGTAAATTACATATCTATTGTTTAGAACCCGCTCCAAGAGGTTTTTGCTGTGAAATCGGCCTCATTTTCAAAACTGGCGTTTGGAAATCCCTGTGAAATCACAAAAAATGCTTCTAAGCATCTATATGCCTTCTATAGTGAGAAAGTCCTGTAATCCACATGCAAACAACCCAGTAGTGTATTTTTGTCGAAACTTTTCTGCATGTAGCGTGTTCAAAAGACGTAATTTCACAGTGGGAGAATCTATGTAATTTACATATCTATTGGGTAGAACACGCTCCAACAGTTTTTTCCTTTGAAAACTGCCTGATTTTCAAAACTGCTATTAGGAAATATCTGCGAACTCAGTGTTAATATTTCTAGGTGTCAATATGCCTTGTATGGTGGATGAAAGTTGTGTAATACACATGTACACAACTCATTAAGAATGTTTGTCAAATCGTGATGTGTGTAATGCGTTCGGAACATGGACTGTCACGGTGAGGCAAACTATGTAAATTACATATCTCTTGGTTAGAACACGCTCCAGGAGCATTTTACTGAAAAATCTGCCTCAGTTTGGAAACTGTTGTTATGAAAACGCTGCAAAATCTGAGTAAATGCTTTAAGGTGACAATGTGTTTCAATGGGTTATTAAAGAAGTGTAATTCACATGCTAAGAACTCAGCAGTGATATTTGTTGAATCCGTGGTGCATGGACCGTTTTTGGTACACGGAATGTTACGGTGTAGGTATCTATAAAAATGAGATGTCTATTGGATAGAACATGCACCAAGAGAATTTTTCTGCGAAAACTGCCTGATTTTCGTAAGTGATATTAGGAAAACCTGCGAAATCTAAGTAAATGTTTCTAGGTGTAAATATGCCTTGTATTGTGGTTGAAATATCGGTAATCAACATGCTAACGGTCATTAAATAATGTTTGTTGAAGCAGTGATGAATGTAACGTTTTCGGAACACGGAATGTCTCGGTGAGTGAAGCTCTGAAAATAACAATTCTACTGGATAGAACTCGCTTGAATTGAATGTTTCTCTGAAAATTTCATGATTTTCGAAACTGGATGTTAGGAAAAACCTGCACAATCAGAATAACTACTTCTAGGTGTAAATATGCCTTGTATGGTGGATGAAAGTTCGGTAATCCACATGCTCACACTCATTAAAGAATGTTTGTCGACCTCGTGATGCATGAAACGTGTTCAGAATATGGAATGTCATAGTGAAGGGAAAAATGGAAGTTACATGTCTATTGGGTAGAACTCGTTTGAAGAGAATTTTTCTGCGAAATGTGCCTCATTTTGAAAACTGCCATTAGGGGAACCCTGTGAAATTTGAGAAAATGCTTCTAAGTGTCAATATGCCTTGACTGGTGAATGAAAGTCCGGTAATCCACATGTTAATAACAGTGTAGTAATTATTTTTTAAACCGTGATTCATGTAGCGCTTTTGGAAAACGAAATTTCACGGTAATGAAACTATGTAAATTACAATTCTATTGAGTAGAACGAGCTAGAAGAGAATTTTTCTGCGAACATTGCATGATTCTCAAATCTGAAGTTTGGAAAAAGCTGCAAAAAGGGAGTAAATATTTGCAGGTGTAAATGTGCATTTATGTTGCAAGAAAGTTCGGGAATCCATATTTTCACAACATATTAAAGAATCATTTTCTAATCCGTGAGGCATGTACCGTATTCAGAACGTGGAATTTCACGGTGATTGAAACTATGTAAATGACTTCTCTATTGGGTAGAACTCGCTCCGAGATAGTTTTTCTGCGAAAACTTCGTCATTTTTGAACCTGGCGTTTAGAAAACACTTCAAAATCTGAGAAAATACTTCTAAGAATCATTATTCAATATATTGTGATGACAGTTCGGTAATCCACATGCTAAGAAATTTGTAGTGAATAGTTGTCGAATCCTTTATGCATGTAACATGTTCGGAACACGGAATTTCACGGCCAGGGATTTTACATAAATTACATTTCCCTTGGTTAGAAATCACTCCAAGAGATTTTTCCTGAGAAATCGGCCTGATTTTCGAAACTGGCGTTAGGAAAATCCTGCGAACCCAGATTACTAGATTCTCGGTGTACATATGCCTTTTATGGTGGATGAAATTTCGGTAATCCGCATGCTAAATACTCTGTAGTTAATATTTGTCGAATCCTAGATACGTGAAGTGTTTTCGGAACACAGAATTTCACGGTGAGTGAATCCATGTAAAATACTTGTCTCGGGTAGAATTTGCTCTAAGAGTTTTTCTGAGAATTCTGCCTCATTTTTGAACCTGGTGTTTGAAAATCTCTGCAAAATCAGAGAAAATTCTTCAAAGTGTCAATATGCCTTGTATTGTGATGCAAGATCTTAAAGCCACATGCAAACTATTCTGTGGTGAATATTTTTAGAAAGCGTTATGCATGCAGTGTGATCATATCACGGACAATCCCGGCTATGGAATCTATGTAAATTACACACCTATTGGTTAGAATTCGCTCCAAAAGTTTTTCCCTGAGAAAACGGCCTGATTTTCCAAACTGGCATTAGGAAAAAGCTGCAAATTCAGAGTTAATGTTTCTAGTTGTAAATATGCCATGTATGGTGGATGAAAGTTCTGTAATCTACATGTTCACAACTCATTCGAGAAAGTTTGTTGAAACCTTGATGTATGAAGCGTGTGAAGAAAATGGAATGTCACTGTGAGGGAAACTATGTAAATTACATTTCTATTGGGAAGTACTCGCTCCACGAGAAGTTTTCTGGCAAATCTGCCTCCTTTTCAATACCGGCATTAGGAAAAACTTTCGAAATGTGAGAAAATGCTTCAAATTGTCAACATGGCTTTTAGGGTGGATGAAAGTTCGGTAATCCTTATGCTAACAACTCTGTAGTGAATATTTTTTGAATCCGTGATGCATGTAGCTTTTTCGGAACACGGAATTTCACAATGACGGATTCTATGTAAATTGCATGTCTATTGGGTAGAACTCGCTCCAAGAGGATTTTTCTGTGGAAACTGCATGATTTTAGAGACTGACATTAGGAGAACACTACTAAATCAGAATAAAATTTCTATGTATAAATATGCACTGTAAGGTGGATTAAAGTTCGTTAAAACACATGTACACAACTCATAAAAGAATGTTTGTTGAATCCGTGGTGCATGTAACGTGTTCAGAACACAGAATGTCACGGTGATTGAAAGTAGGGAAATTACCTATCTTTTGGGTAGAAATGGCTCCAAGAGCATTTTTCTGCCAAATCTGCCTCATTTTCAAAACTGGCATTCAAACTAACGTGTGAAATCTGAGAAAATTCTTCAAAGTGTCAGCAAGCCTTGTATGGTGGATGAAAGTGCTGTAATCCACTTGCTAACAACTCTGTAGTGAATATTTGTCGCACCCGAGATGCATGTAGCGTGTTCGGAAGACGGAATTTGACGGTGAGCGAATCCATGTAAATTACATATCTATTGTTTAGAACCCGCTCCAAGAGGTTTTTGCTGTGAAATCGGCCTCATTTTCAAAACTGGCGTTTGGAAATCCCTGTGAAATCACAAAAAATGCTTCTAAGCATCTATATGCCTTCTATAGTGAGAAAGTCCTGTAATCCACATGCAAACAACCCAGTAGTGTATTTTTGTCGAAACTTTTCTGCATGTAGCGTGTTCAAAAGACGTAATTTCACAGTGGGAGAATCTATGTAATTTACATATCTATTGGGTAGAACACGCTCCAACAGTTTTTTCCTTTGAAAACTGCCTGATTTTCGAAACTGCTATTAGGAAATATCTGCGAACTCAGTGTTAATATTTCTAGGTGTCAATTTGCCTTGTATGGTGGATGAAAGTTGTGTAATACACATGTACACAACTCATTAAGAATGTTTGTCAAATCGTGATGTGTGTAATGCGTTCGGAACATGGACTGTCACGGTGAGGCAAACTATGTAAATTACATATCTCTTGGTTAGAACACGCTCCAGGAGCATTTTACTGAAAAATCTGCCTCAGTTTGGAAACTGTTGTTATGAAAACGCTGCAAAATCTGAGTAAATGCTTTAAGGTGACAATGTGTTTCAATGGGTTATTAAAGAAGTGTAATTCACATGCTAAGAACTCAGCAGTGATATTTGTTGAATCCGTGGTGCATGGACCGTTTTTGGTACACGGAATGTTACGGTGTAGGTATCTATAAAAATGAGATGTCTATTGGATAGAACATGCACCAAGAGAATTTTTCTGCGAAAACTGCCTGATTTTCGTAAGTGATATTAGGAAAACCTGCGAAATCTAAGTAAATGTTTCTAGGTGTAAATATGCCTTGTATTGTGGTTGAAATATCGGTAATCAACATGCTAACGGTCATTAAATAATGTTTGTTGAAGCAGTGATGAATGTAACGTTTTCGGAACACGGAATGTCTCGGTGAGTGAAGCTCTGAAAATAACAATTCTACTGGATAGAACTCGCTTGAATTGAATGTTTCTCTGAAAATTTCATGATTTTCGAAACTGGATGTTAGGAAAAACCTGCACAATCAGAATAACTACTTCTAGGTGTAAATATGCCTTGTATGGTGGATGAAAGTTCGGTAATCCACATGCTCACACTCATTAAAGAATGTTTGTCGACCTCGTGATGCATGAAACGTGTTCAGAATATGGAATGTCATAGTGAAGGGAAAAATGGAAGTTACATGTCTATTGGGTAGAACTCGTTTGAAGAGAATTTTTCTGCGAAATGTGCCTCATTTTGAAAACTGCCATTAGGGGAACCCTGTGAAATTTGAGAAAATGCTTCTAAGTGTCAATATGCCTTGACTGGTGAATGAAAGTCCGGTAATCCACATGTTAATAACAGTGTAGTAATTATTTTTTAAACCGTGATTCATGTAGCGCTTTTGGAAAACGAAATTTCACGGTAATGAAACTATGTAAATTACAATTCTATTGAGTAGAACGAGCTAGAAGAGAATTTTTCTGCGAACATTGCATGATTATCAAATCTGAAGTTTGGAAAAAGCTGCAAAAAGGGAGTAAATATTTGCAGGTGTAAATGTGCATTTATGTTGCAAGAAAGTTCGGGAATCCATATTTTCACAACATATTAAAGAATCATTTTCTAATCCGTGAGGCATGTACCGTATTCAGAACGTGGAATTTCACGGTGATTGAAACTATGTAAATGACTTCTCTATTGGGTAGAACTCGCTCCGAGATAGTTTTTCTGCGAAAACTTCGTCATTTTTGAACCTGGCGTTTAGAAAACACTTCAAAATCTGAGAAAATACTTCTAAGAATCATTATTCAATATATTGTGATGACAGTTCGGTAATCCACATGCTAAGAAATTTGTAGTGAATAGTTGTCGAATCCTTTATGCATGTAACATGTTCGGAACACGGAATTTCACGGCCAGGGATTTTACATAAATTACATTTCCCTTGGTTAGAAATCACTCCAAGAGATTTTTCCTGAGAAATCGGCCTGATTTTCGAAACTGGCGTTAGGAAAATCCTGCGAACCCAGATTACTAGATTCTCGGTGTACATATGCCTTTTATGGTGGATGAAATTTCGGTAATCCGCATGCTAAATACTCTGTAGTTAATATTTGTCGAATCCTAGATACGTGAAGTGTTTTCGGAACACAGAATTTCACGGTGAGTGAATCCATGTAAAATACTTGTCTCGGGTAGAATTTGCTCTAAGAGTTTTTCTGAGAATTCTGCCTCATTTTTGAACCTGGTGTTTGAAAATCTCTGCAAAATCAGAGAAAATTCTTCAAAGTGTCAATATGCCTTGTATTGTGATGCAAGATCTTAAAGCCACATGCAAACTATTCTGTGGTGAATATTTTTAGAAAGCGTTATGCATGCAGTGTGATCATACCACGGACAATCCCGGCTATGGAATCTATGTAAATTACACACCTATTGGTTAGAATTCGCTCCAAAAGTTTTTCCCTGAGAAAACGGCCTGATTTTCCAAACTGGCATTAGGAAAAAGCTGCAAATTCAGAGTTAATGTTTCTAGTTGTAAATATGCCATGTATGGTGGATGAAAGTTCTGTAATCTACATGTTCACAACTCATTCGAGAAAGTTTGTTGAAACCTTGATGTATGAAGCGTGTGAAGAAAATGGAATGTCACTGTGAGGGAAACTATGTAAATTACATTTCTATTGGGAAGTACTCGCTCCACGAGAAGTTTTCTGGCAAATCTGCCTCCTTTTCAATACCGGCATTAGGAAAAACTTTCGAAATGTGAGAAAATGCTTCAAATTGTCAACATGGCTTTTAGGGTGGATGAAAGTTCGGTAATCCTTATGCTAACAACTCTGTAGTGAATATTTTTTGAATCCGTGATGCATGTAGCTTTTTCGGAACACGGAATTTCACAATGACGGATTCTATGTAAATTGCATGTCTATTGGGTAGAACTCGCTCCAAGAGGAATTTTCTGTGGAAACTGCATGATTTTAGAGACTGACATTAGGAGAACACTACTAAATCAGAATAAAATTTCTATGTATAAATATGCACTGTAAGGTGGATTAAAGTTCGTTAAAACACATGTACACAACTCATAAAAGAATGTTTGTTGAATCCGTGGTGCATGTAACGTGTTCAGAACACAGAATGTCACGGTGATTGAAAGTAGGGAAATTACCTATCTTTTGGGTAGAAATGGCTCCAAGAGCATTTTTCTGCCAAATCTGCCTCATTTTCAAAACTGGCATTCAAACTAACGTGTGAAATCTGAGAAAATTCTTCAAAGTGTCAGCAAGCCTTGTATGGTGGATGAAAGTGCTGTAATCCACTTGCTAACAACTCTGTAGTGAATATTTGTCGCACCCGAGATGCATGTAGCGTGTTCGGAAGACGGAATTTGACGGTGAGCGAATCCATGTAAATTACATATCTATTGTTTAGAACCCGCTCCAAGAGGTTTTTGCTGTGAAATCGGCCTCATTTTCAAAACTGGCGTTTGGAAATCCCTGTGAAATCACAAAAAATGCTTCTAAGCATCTATATGCCTTGTATAGTGAGAAAGTCCTGTAATCCACATGCAAACAACCCAGTAGTGTATTTTTGTCGAAACTTTTCTGCATGTAGCGTGTTCAAAACACGTAATTTCACAGTGGGAGAATCTATGTAATTTACATATCTATTGGGTAGAACACGCTCCAACAGTTTTTTCCTTTGAAAACTGCCTGATTTTCGAAACTGCTATTAGGAAATATCTGCGAACTCAGTGTTAATATTTCTAGGTGTCAATATGCCTTGTATGGTGGATGAAAGTTGTGTAATACACATGTACACAACTCATTAAGAATGTTTGTCAAATCGTGATGTGTGTAATGCGTTCGGAACATGGACTGTCACGGTGAGGCAAACTATGTAAATTACATATCTCTTGGTTAGAACACGCTCCAGGAGCATTTTACTGAAAAATCTGCCTCAGTTTGGAAACTGTTGTTATGAAAACGCTGCAAAATCTGAGTAAATGCTTTAAGGTGACAATGTGTTTCAATGGGTTATTAAAGAAGTGTAATTCACATGCTAAGAACTCAGCAGTGATATTTGTTGAATCCGTGGTGCATGGACCGTTTTTGGTACACGGAATGTTACGGTGTAGGTATCTATAAAAATGAGATGTCTATTGGATAGAACATGCACCAAGAGAATTTTTCTGCGAAAACTGCCTGATTTTCGTAAGTGATATTAGGAAAACCTGCGAAATCTAAGTAAATGTTTCTAGGTGTAAATATGCCTTGTATTGTGGTTGAAATATCGGTAATCAACATGCTAACGGTCATTAAATAATGTTTGTTGAAGCAGTGATGAATGTAACGTTTTCGGAACACGGAATGTCTCGGTGAGTGAAGCTCTGAAAATAACAATTCTACTGGATAGAACTCGCTTGAATTGAATGTTTCTCTGAAAATTTCATGATTTTCGAAACTGGATGTTAGGAAAAACCTGCACAATCAGAATAACTACTTCTAGGTGTAAATATGCCTTGTATGGTGGATGAAAGTTCGGTAATCCACATGCTCACACTCATTAAAGAATGTTTGTCGACCTCGTGATGCATGAAACGTGTTCAGAATATGGAATGTCATAGTGAAGGGAAAAATGGAAGTTACATGTCTATTGGGTAGAACTCGTTTGAAGAGAATTTTTCTGTGAAATGTGCCTCATTTTGAAAACTGCCATTAGGGGAACCCTGTGAAATTTGAGAAAATGCTTCTAAGTGTCAATATGCCTTGACTGGTGAATGAAAGTCCGGTAATCCACATGTTAATAACAGTGTAGTAATTATTTTTTAAACCGTGATTCATGTAGCGCTTTTGGAAAACGAAATTTCACGGTAATGAAACTATGTAAATTACAATTCTATTGAGTAGAACGAGCTAGAAGAGAATTTTTCTGCGAACATTGCATGATTATCAAATCTGAAGTTTGGAAAAAGCTGCAAAAAGGGAGTAAATATTTGCAGGTGTAAATGTGCATTTATGTTGCAAGAAAGTTCGGGAATCCATATTTTCACAACATATTAAAGAATCATTTTCTAATCCGTGAGGCATGTACCGTATTCAGAACGTGGAATTTCACGGTGATTGAAACTATGTAAATGACTTCTCTATTGGGTAGAACTCGCTCCGAGAGAGTTTTTCTGCGAAAACTTCGTCATTTTTGAACCTGGCGTTTAGAAAACACTTCAAAATCTGAGAAAATACTTCTAAGAATCATTATTCAATATATTGTGATGACAGTTCGGTAATCCACATGCTAAGAAATTTGTAGTGAATAGTTGTCGAATCCTTTATGCATGTAACATGTTCGGAACACGGAATTTCACGGCCAGGGATTTTACATAAATTACATTTCCCTTGGTTAGAAATCACTCCAAGAGATTTTTCCTGAGAAATCGGCCTGATTTTCGAAACTGGCGTTAGGAAAATCCTGCGAACCCAGATTACTAGATTCTCGGTGTACATATGCCTTTTATGGTGGATGAAATTTCGGTAATCCGCATGCTAAATACTCTGTAGTTAATATTTGTCGAATCCTAGATACGTGAAGTGTTTTCGGAACACAGAATTTCACGGTGAGTGAATCCATGTAAAATACTTGTCTCGGGTAGAATTTGCTCTAAGAGTTTTTCTGAGAATTCTGCCTCATTTTTGAACCTGGTGTTTGAAAATCTCTGCAAAATCAGAGAAAATTCTTCAAAGTGTCAATATGCCTTGTATTGTGATGCAAGATCTTAAAGCCACATGCAAACTATTCTGTGGTGAATATTTTTAGAAAGCGTTATGCATGCAGTGTGATCATACCACGGACAATCCCGGCTATGGAATCTATGTAAATTACACACCTATTGGTTAGAATTCGCTCCAAAAGTTTTTCCCTGAGAAAACGGCCTGATTTTCCAAACTGGCATTAGGAAAAAGCTGCAAATTCAGAGTTAATGTTTCTAGTTGTAAATATGCCATGTATGGTGGATGAAAGTTCTGTAATCTACATGTTCACAACTCATTCGAGAAAGTTTGTTGAAACCTTGATGTATGAAGCGTGTGAAGAAAATGGAATGTCACTGTGAGGGAAACTATGTAAATTACATTTCTATTGGGAAGTACTCGCTCCACGAGAAGTTTTCTGGCAAATCTGCCTCCTTTTCAATACCGGCATTAGGAAAAACTTTCGAAATGTGAGAAAATGCTTCAAATTGTCAACATGGCTTTTAGGGTGGATGAAAGTTCGGTAATCCTTATGCTAACAACTCTGTAGTGAATATTTTTTGAATCCGTGATGCATGTAGCTTTTTCGGAACACGGAATTTCACAATGACGGATTCTATGTAAATTGCATGTCTATTGGGTAGAACTCGCTCCAAGAGGAATTTTCTGTGGAAACTGCATGATTTTAGAGACTGACATTAGGAGAACACTACTAAATCAGAATAAAATTTCTATGTATAAATATGCACTGTAAGGTGGATTAAAGTTCGTTAAAACACATGTACACAACTCATAAAAGAATGTTTGTTGAATCCGTGGTGCATGTAACGTGTTCAGAACACAGAATGTCACGGTGATTGAAAGTAGGGAAATTACCTATCTTTTGGGTAGAAATGTCTCCAAGAGCATTTTTCTGCCAAATCTGCCTCATTTTCAAAACTGGCATTCAAACTAACGTGTGAAATCTGAGAAAATTCTTCAAAGTGTCAGCAAGCCTTGTATGGTGGATGAAAGTGCTGTAATCCACTTGCTAACAACTCTGTAGTGAATATTTGTCGCATCCGAGATGCATGTAGCGTGTTCGGAAGACGGAATTTGACGGTGAGCGAATCCATGTAAATTACATATCTATTGTTTAGAACCCGCTCCAAGAGGTTTTTGCTGTGAAATCGGCCTCATTTTCAAAACTGGCGTTTGGAAATCCCTGTGAAATCACAAAAAATGCTTCTAAGCATCTATATGCCTTCTATAGTGAGAAAGTCCTGTAATCCACATGCAAACAACCCAGTAGTGTATTTTTGTCGAAACTTTTCTGCATGTAGCGTGTTCAAAAGACGTAATTTCACAGTGGGAGAATCTATGTAATTTACATATCTATTGGGTAGAACACGCTCCAACAGTTTTTTCCTTTGAAAACTGCCTGATTTTCGAAACTGCTATTAGGAAATATCTGCGAACTCAGTGTTAATATTTCTAGGTGTCAATATGCCTTGTATGGTGGATGAAAGTTGTGTAATACACATGTACACAACTCATTAAGAATGTTTGTCAAATCGTGATGTGTGTAATGCGTTCGGAACATGGACTGTCACGGTGAGGCAAACTATGTAAATTACATATCTCTTGGTTAGAACACGCTCCAGGAGCATTTTACTGAAAACTCTGCCTCAGTTTGGAAACTGTTGTTATGAAAACGCTGCAAAATCTGAGTAAATGCTTTAAGGTGACAATGTGTTTCAATGGGTTATTAAAGAAGTGTAATTCACATGCTAAGAACTCAGCAGTGATATTTGTTGAATCCGTGGTGCATGGACCGTTTTTGGTACACGGAATGTTACGGTGTAGGTATCTATAAAAATGAGATGTCTATTGGATAGAACATGCACCAAGAGAATTTTTCTGCGAAAACTGCCTGATTTTCGTAAGTGATATTAGGAAAACCTGCGAAATCTAAGTAAATGTTTCTAGGTGTAAATATGCCTTGTATTGTGGTTGAAATATCGGTAATCAACATGCTAACGGTCATTAAATAATGTTTGTTGAAGCAGTGATGAATGTAACGTTTTCGGAACACGGAATGTCTCGGTGAGTGAAGCTCTGAAAATAACAATTCTACTGGATAGAACTCGCTTGAATTGAATGTTTCTCTGAAAATTTCATGATTTTCGAAACTGGATGTTAGGAAAAACCTGCACAATCAGAATAACTACTTCTAGGTGTAAATATGCCTTGTATGGTGGATGAAAGTTCGGTAATCCACATGCTCACACTCATTAAAGAATGTTTGTCGACCTCGTGATGCATGAAACGTGTTCAGAATATGGAATGTCATAGTGAAGGGAAAAATGGAAGTTACATGTCTATTGGGTAGAACTCGTTTGAAGAGAATTTTTCTGCGAAATGTGCCTCATTTTGAAAACTGCCATTAGGGGAACCCTGTGAAATTTGAGAAAATGCTTCTAAGTGTCAATATGCCTTGACTGGTGAATGAAAGTCCGGTAATCCACATGTTAATAACAGTGTAGTAATTATTTTTTAAACCGTGATTCATGTAGCGCTTTTGGAAAACGAAATTTCACGGTAATGAAACTATGTAAATTACAATTCTATTGAGTAGAACGAGCTAGAAGAGAATTTTTCTGCGAACATTGCATGATTATCAAATCTGAAGTTTGGAAAAAGCTGCAAAAAGGGAGTAAATATTTGCAGGTGTAAATGTGCATTTATGTTGCAAGAAAGTTCGGGAATCCATATTTTCACAACATATTAAAGAATCATTTTCTAATCCGTGAGGCATGTACCGTATTCAGAACGTGGAATTTCACGGTGATTGAAACTATGTAAATGACTTCTCTATTGGGTAGAACTCGCTCCGAGATAGTTTTTCTGCGAAAACTTCGTCATTTTTGAACCTGGCGTTTAGAAAACACTTCAAAATCTGAGAAAATACTTCTAAGAATCATTATTCAATATATTGTGATGACAGTTCGGTAATCCACATGCTAAGAAATTTGTAGTGAATAGTTGTCGAATCCTTTATGCATGTAACATGTTCGGAACACGGAATTTCACGGCCAGGGATTTTACATAAATTACATTTCCCTTGGTTAGAAATCACTCCAAGAGATTTTTCCTGAGAAATCGGCCTGATTTTCGAAACTGGCGTTAGGAAAATCCTGCGAACCCAGATTACTAGATTCTCGGTGTACATATGCCTTTTATGGTGGATGAAATTTCGGTAATCCGCATGCTAAATACTCTGTAGTTAATATTTGTCGAATCCTAGATACGTGAAGTGTTTTCGGAACACAGAATTTCACGGTGAGTGAATCCATGTAAAATACTTGTCTCGGGTAGAATTTGCTCTAAGAGTTTTTCTGAGAATTCTGCCTCATTTTTGAACCTGGTGTTTGAAAATCTCTGCAAAATCAGAGAAAATTCTTCAAAGTGTCAATATGCCTTGTATTGTGATGCAAGATCTTAAAGCCACATGCAAACTATTCTGTGGTGAATATTTTTAGAAAGCGTTATGCATGCAGTGTGATCATACCACGGACAATCCCGGCTATGGAATCTATGTAAATTACACACCTATTGGTTAGAATTCGCTCCAAAAGTTTTTCCCTGAGAAAACGGCCTGATTTTCCAAACTGGCATTAGGAAAAAGCTGCAAATTCAGAGTTAATGTTTCTAGTTGTAAATATGCCATGTATGGTGGATGAAAGTTCTGTAATCTACATGTTCACAACTCATTCGAGAAAGTTTGTTGAAACCTTGATGTATGAAGCGTGTGAAGAAAATGGAATGTCACTGTGAGGGAAACTATGTAAATTACATTTCTATTGGGAAGTACTCGCTCCACGAGAAGTTTTCTGGCAAATCTGCCTCCTTTTCAATACCGGCATTAGGAAAAACTTTCGAAATGTGAGAAAATGCTTCAAATTGTCAACATGGCTTTTAGGGTGGATGAAAGTTCGGTAATCCTTATGCTAACAACTCTGTAGTGAATATTTTTTGAATCCGTGATGCATGTAGCTTTTTCGGAACACGGAATTTCACAATGACGGATTCTATGTAAATTGCATGTCTATTGGGTAGAACTCGCTCCAAGAGGAATTTTCTGTGGAAACTGCATGATTTTAGAGACTGACATTAGGAGAACACTACTAAATCAGAATAAAATTTCTATGTATAAATATGCACTGTAAGGTGGATTAAAGTTCGTTAAAACACATGTACACAACTCATAAAAGAATGTTTGTTGAATCCGTGGTGCATGTAACGTGTTCAGAACACAGAATGTCACGGTGATTGAAAGTAGGGAAATTACCTATCTTTTGGGTAGAAATGGCTCCAAGAGCATTTTTCTGCCAAATCTGCCTCATTTTCAAAACTGGCATTCAAACTAACGTGTGAAATCTGAGAAAATTCTTCAAAGTGTCAGCAAGCCTTGTATGGTGGATGAAAGTGCTGTAATCCACTTGCTAACAACTCTGTAGTGAATATTTGTCGCATCCGAGATGCATGTAGCGTGTTCGGAAGACGGAATTTGACGGTGAGCGAATCCATGTAAATTACATATCTATTGTTTAGAACCCGCTCCAAGAGGTTTTTGCTGTGAAATCGGCCTCATTTTCAAAACTGGCGTTTGGAAATCCCTGTGAAATCACAAAAAATGCTTCTAAGCATCTATATGCCTTCTATAGTGAGAAAGTCCTGTAATCCACATGCAAACAACCCAGTAGTGTATTTTTGTCGAAACTTTTCTGCATGTAGCGTGTTCAAAAGACGTAATTTCTCAGTGGGAGAATCTATGTAATTTACATATCTATTGGGTAGAACACGCTCCAACAGTTTTTTCCTTTGAAAACTGCCTGATTTTCGAAACTGCTATTAGGAAATATCTGCGAACTCAGTGTTAATATTTCTAGGTGTCAATATGCCTTGTATGGTGGATGAAAGTTGTGTAATACACATGTACACAACTCATTAAGAATGTTTGTCAAATCGTGATGTGTGTAATGCGTTCGGAACATGGACTGTCACGGTGAGGCAAACTATGTAAATTACATATCTCTTGGTTAGAACACGCTCCAGGAGCATTTTACTGAAAACTCTGCCTCAGTTTGGAAACTGTTGTTATGAAAACGCTGCAAAATCTGAGTAAATGCTTTAAGGTGACAATGTGTTTCAATGGGTTATTAAAGAAGTGTAATTCACATGCTAAGAACTCAGCAGTGATATTTGTTGAATCCGTGGTGCATGGACCGTTTTTGGTACACGGAATGTTACGGTGTAGGTATCTATAAAAATGAGATGTCTATTGGATAGAACATGCACCAAGAGAATTTTTCTGCGAAAACTGCCTGATTTTCGTAAGTGATATTAGGAAAACCTGCGAAATCTAAGTAAATGTTTCTAGGTGTAAATATGCCTTGTATTGTGGTTGAAATATCGGTAATCAACATGCTAACGGTCATTAAATAATGTTTGTTGAAGCAGTGATGAATGTAACGTTTTCGGAACACGGAATGTCTCGGTGAGTGAAGCTCTGAAAATAACAATTCTACTGGATAGAACTCGCTTGAATTGAATGTTTCTCTGAAAATTTCATGATTTTCGAAACTGGATGTTAGGAAAAACCTGCACAATCAGAATAACTACTTCTAGGTGTAAATATGCCTTGTATGGTGGATGAAAGTTCGGTAATCCACATGCTCACACTCATTAAAGAATGTTTGTCGACCTCGTGATGCATGAAACGTGTTCAGAATATGGAATGTCATAGTGAAGGGAAAAATGGAAGTTACATGTCTATTGGGTAGAACTCGTTTGAAGAGAATTTTTCTGCGAAATGTGCCTCATTTTGAAAACTGCCATTAGGGGAACCCTGTGAAATTTGAGAAAATGCTTCTAAGTGTCAATATGCCTTGACTGGTGAATGAAAGTCCGGTAATCCACATGTTAATAACAGTGTAGTAATTATTTTTTAAACCGTGATTCATGTAGCGCTTTTGGAAAACGAAATTTCACGGTAATGAAACTATGTAAATTACAATTCTATTGAGTAGAACGAGCTAGAAGAGAATTTTTCTGCGAACATTGCATGATTATCAAATCTGAAGTTTGGAAAAAGCTGCAAAAAGGGAGTAAATATTTGCAGGTGTAAATGTGCATTTATGTTGCAAGAAAGTTCGGGAATCCATATTTTCACAACATATTAAAGAATCATTTTCTAATCCGTGAGGCATGTACCGTATTCAGAACGTGGAATTTCACGGTGATTGAAACTATGTAAATGACTTCTCTATTGGGTAGAACTCGCTCCGAGATAGTTTTTCTGCGAAAACTTCGTCATTTTTGAACCTGGCGTTTAGAAAACACTTCAAAATCTGAGAAAATACTTCTAAGAATCATTATTCAATATATTGTGATGACAGTTCGGTAATCCACATGCTAAGAAATTTGTAGTGAATAGTTGTCGAATCCTTTATGCATGTAACATGTTCGGAACACGGAATTTCACGGCCAGGGATTTTACATAAATTACATTTCCCTTGGTTAGAAATCACTCCAAGAGATTTTTCCTGAGAAATCGGCCTGATTTTCGAAACTGGCGTTAGGAAAATCCTGCGAACCCAGATTACTAGATTCTCGGTGTACATATGCCTTTTATGGTGGATGAAATTTCGGTAATCCGCATGCTAAATACTCTGTAGTTAATATTTGTCGAATCCTAGATACGTGAAGTGTTTTCGGAACACAGAATTTCACGGTGAGTGAATCCATGTAAAATACTTGTCTCGGGTAGAATTTGCTCTAAGAGTTTTTCTGAGAATTCTGCCTCATTTTTGAACCTGGTGTTTGAAAATCTCTGCAAAATCAGAGAAAATTCTTCAAAGTGTCAATATGCCTTGTATTGTGATGCAAGATCTTAAAGCCACATGCAAACTATTCTGTGGTGAATATTTTTAGAAAGCGTTATGCATGCAGTGTGATCATACCACGGACAATCCCGGCTATGGAATCTATGTAAATTACACACCTATTGGTTAGAATTCGCTCCAAAAGTTTTTCCCTGAGAAAACGGCCTGATTTTCCAAACTGGCATTAGGAAAAAGCTGCAAATTCAGAGTTAATGTTTCTAGTTGTAAATATGCCATGTATGGTGGATGAAAGTTCTGTAATCTACATGTTCACAACTCATTCGAGAAAGTTTGTTGAAACCTTGATGTATGAAGCGTGTGAAGAAAATGGAATGTCACTGTGAGGGAAACTATGTAAATTACATTTCTATTGGGAAGTACTCGCTCCACGAGAAGTTTTCTGGCAAATCTGCCTCCTTTTCAATACCGGCATTAGGAAAAACTTTCGAAATGTGAGAAAATGCTTCAAATTGTCAACATGGCTTTTAGGGTGGATGAAAGTTCGGTAATCCTTATGCTAACAACTCTGTAGTGAATATTTTTTGAATCCGTGATGCATGTAGCTTTTTCGGAACACGGAATTTCACAATGACGGATTCTATGTAAATTGCATGTCTATTGGGTAGAACTCGCTCCAAGAGGATTTTTCTGTGGAAACTGCATGATTTTAGAGACTGACATTAGGAGAACACTACTAAATCAGAATAAAATTTCTATGTATAAATATGCACTGTAAGGTGGATTAAAGTTCGTTAAAACACATGTACACAACTCATAAAAGAATGTTTGTTGAATCCGTGGTGCATGTAACGTGTTCAGAACACAGAATGTCACGGTGATTGAAAGTAGGGAAATTACCTATCTTTTGGGTAGAAATGGCTCCAAGAGCATTTTTCTGCCAAATCTGCCTCATTTTCAAAACTGGCATTCAAACTAACGTGTGAAATCTGAGAAAATTCTTCAAAGTGTCAGCAAGCCTTGTATGGTGGATGAAAGTGCTGTAATCCACTTGCTAACAACTCTGTAGTGAATATTTGTCGCATCCGAGATGCATGTAGCGTGTTCGGAAGACGGAATTTGACGGTGAGCGAATCCATGTAAATTACATATCTATTGTTTAGAACCCGCTCCAAGAGGTTTTTGCTGTGAAATCGGCCTCATTTTCAAAACTGGCGTTTGGAAATCCCTGTGAAATCACAAAAAATGCTTCTAAGCATCTATATGCCTTCTATAGTGAGAAAGTCCTGTAATCCACATGCAAACAACCCAGTAGTGTATTTTTGTCGAAACTTTTCTGCATGTAGCGTGTTCAAAACACGTAATTTCACAGTGGGAGAATCTATGTAATTTACATATCTATTGGGTAGAACACGCTCCAACAGTTTTTTCCTTTGAAAACTGCCTGATTTTCAAAACTGCTATTAGGAAATATCTGCGAACTCAGTGTTAATATTTCTAGGTGTCAATATGCCTTGTATGGTGGATGAAAGTTGTGTAATACACATGTACACAACTCATTAAGAATGTTTGTCAAATCGTGATGTGTGTAATGCGTTCGGAACATGGACTGTCACGGTGAGGCAAACTATGTAAATTACATATCTCTTGGTTAGAACACGCTCCAGGAGCATTTTACTGAAAAATCTGCCTCAGTTTGGAAACTGTTGTTATGAAAACGCTGCAAAATCTGAGTAAATGCTTTAAGGTGACAATGTGTTTCAATGGGTTATTAAAGAAGTGTAATTCACATGCTAAGAACTCAGCAGTGATATTTGTTGAATCCGTGGTGCATGGACCGTTTTTGGTACACGGAATGTTACGGTGTAGGTATCTATAAAAATGAGATGTCTATTGGATAGAACATGCACCAAGAGAATTTTTCTGCGAAAACTGCCTGATTTTCGTAAGTGATATTAGGAAAACCTGCGAAATCTAAGTAAATGTTTCTAGGTGTAAATATGCCTTGTATTGTGGTTGAAATATCGGTAATCAACATGCTAACGGTCATTAAATAATGTTTGTTGAAGCAGTGATGAATGTAACGTTTTCGGAACACGGAATGTCTCGGTGAGTGAAGCTCTGAAAATAACAATTCTACTGGATAGAACTCGCTTGAATTGAATGTTTCTCTGAAAATTTCATGATTTTCGAAACTGGATGTTAGGAAAAACCTGCAAAATCTGAATAACTACTTCTAGGTGTAAATATGCCTTGTATGGTGGATGAAAGTTCGGTAATCCACATGCTCACACTCATTAAAGAATGTTTGTCGACCTCGTGATGCATGAAACGTGTTCAGAATATGGAATGTCATAGTGAAGGGAAAAATGGAAGTTACATGTCTATTGGGTAGAACTCGTTTGAAGAGAATTTTTCTGCGAAATGTGCCTCATTTTGAAAACTGCCATTAGGGGAACCCTGTGAAATTTGAGAAAATGCTTCTAAGTGTCAATATGCCTTGACTGGTGAATGAAAGTCCGGTAATCCACATGTTAATAACAGTGTAGTAATTATTTTTTAAACCGTGATTCATGTAGCGCTTTTGGAAAACGAAATTTCACGGTAATGAAACTATGTAAATTACAATTCTATTGAGTAGAACGAGCTAGAAGAGAATTTTTCTGCGAACATTGCATGATTATCAAATCTGAAGTTTGGAAAAAGCTGCAAAAAGGGAGTAAATATTTGCAGGTGTAAATGTGCATTTATGTTGCAAGAAAGTTCGGGAATCCATATTTTCACAACATATTAAAGAATCATTTTCTAATCCGTGAGGCATGTACCGTATTCAGAACGTGGAATTTCACGGTGATTGAAACTATGTAAATGACTTCTCTATTGGGTAGAACTCGCTCCGAGATAGTTTTTCTGCGAAAACTTCGTCATTTTTGAACCTGGCGTTTAGAAAACACTTCAAAATCTGAGAAAATACTTCTAAGAATCATTATTCAATATATTGTGATGACAGTTCGGTAATCCACATGCTAAGAAATTTGTAGTGAATAGTTGTCGAATCCTTTATGCATGTAACATGTTCGGAACACGGAATTTCACGGCCAGGGATTTTACATAAATTACATTTCCCTTGGTTAGAAATCACTCCAAGAGATTTTTCCTGAGAAATCGGCCTGATTTTCGAAACTGGCGTTAGGAAAATCCTGCGAACCCAGATTACTAGATTCTCGGTGTACATATGCCTTTTATGGTGGATGAAATTTCGGTAATCCGCATGCTAAATACTCTGTAGTTAATATTTGTCGAATCCTAGATACGTGAAGTGTTTTCGGAACACAGAATTTCACGGTGAGTGAATCCATGTAAAATACTTGTCTCGGGTAGAATTTGCTCTAAGAGTTTTTCTGAGAATTCTGCCTCATTTTTGAACCTGGTGTTTGAAAATCTCTGCAAAATCAGAGAAAATTCTTCAAAGTGTCAATATGCCTTGTATTGTGATGCAAGATCTTAAAGCCACATGCAAACTATTCTGTGGTGAATATTTTTAGAAAGCGTTATGCATGCAGTGTGATCATATCACGGACAATCCCGGCTATGGAATCTATGTAAATTACACACCTATTGGTTAGAATTCGCTCCAAAAGTTTTTCCCTGAGAAAACGGCCTGATTTTCCAAACTGGCATTAGGAAAAAGCTGCAAATTCAGAGTTAATGTTTCTAGTTGTAAATATGCCATGTATGGTGGATGAAAGTTCTGTAATCTACATGTTCACAACTCATTCGAGAAAGTTTGTTGAAACCTTGATGTATGAAGCGTGTGAAGAAAATGGAATGTCACTGTGAGGGAAACTATGTAAATTACATTTCTATTGGGAAGTACTCGCTCCACGAGAAGTTTTCTGGCAAATCTGCCTCCTTTTCAATACCGGCATTAGGAAAAACTTTCGAAATGTGAGAAAATGCTTCAAATTGTCAACATGGCTTTTAGGGTGGATGAAAGTTCGGTAATCCTTATGCTAACAACTCTGTAGTGAATATTTTTTGAATCCGTGATGCATGTAGCTTTTTCGGAACACGGAATTTCACAATGACGGATTCTATGTAAATTGCATGTCTATTGGGTAGAACTCGCTCCAAGAGGATTTTTCTGTGGAAACTGCATGATTTTAGAGACTGACATTAGGAGAACACTACTAAATCAGAATAAAATTTCTATGTATAAATATGCACTGTAAGGTGGATTAAAGTTCGTTAAAACACATGTACACAACTCATAAAAGAATGTTTGTTGAATCCGTGGTGCATGTAACGTGTTCAGAACACAGAATGTCACGGTGATTGAAAGTAGGGAAATTACCTATCTTTTGGGTAGAAATGGCTCCAAGAGCATTTTTCTGCCAAATCTGCCTCATTTTCAAAACTGGCATTCAAACTAACGTGTGAAATCTGAGAAAATTCTTCAAAGTGTCAGCAAGCCTTGTATGGTGGATGAAAGTGCTGTAATCCACTTGCTAACAACTCTGTAGTGAATATTTGTCGCACCCGAGATGCATGTAGCGTGTTCGGAAGACGGAATTTGACGGTGAGCGAATCCATGTAAATTACATATCTATTGTTTAGAACCCGCTCCAAGAGGTTTTTGCTGTGAAATCGGCCTCATTTTCAAAACTGGCGTTTGGAAATCCCTGTGAAATCACAAAAAATGCTTCTAAGCATCTATATGCCTTCTATAGTGAGAAAGTCCTGTAATCCACATGCAAACAACCCAGTAGTGTATTTTTGTCGAAACTTTTCTGCATGTAGCGTGTTCAAAAGACGTAATTTCACAGTGGGAGAATCTATGTAATTTACATATCTATTGGGTAGAACACGCTCCAACAGTTTTTTCCTTTGAAAACTGCCTGATTTTCGAAACTGCTATTAGGAAATATCTGCGAACTCAGTGTTAATATTTCTAGGTGTCAATATGCCTTGTATGGTGGATGAAAGTTGTGTAATACACATGTACACAACTCATTAAGAATGTTTGTCAAATCGTGATGTGTGTAATGCGTTCGGAACATGGACTGTCACGGTGAGGCAAACTATGTAAATTACATATCTCTTGGTTAGAACACGCTCCAGGAGCATTTTACTGAAAAATCTGCCTCAGTTTGGAAACTGTTGTTATGAAAACGCTGCAAAATCTGAGTAAATGCTTTAAGGTGACAATGTGTTTCAATGGGTTATTAAAGAAGTGTAATTCACATGCTAAGAACTCAGCAGTGATATTTGTTGAATCCGTGGTGCATGGACCGTTTTTGGTACACGGAATGTTACGGTGTAGGTATCTATAAAAATGAGATGTCTATTGGATAGAACATGCACCAAGAGA
Organism: Camelus bactrianus; assembly: GCF_048773025.1. NCBI lineage: Eukaryota > Metazoa > Chordata > Mammalia > Artiodactyla > Camelidae > Camelus > Camelus bactrianus. Next base: position 151,093,094 of record NC_133541.1, read on the forward strand.
ATTTTTCTGCGAAAACTGCCTGATTTTCGTAAGTGATATTAGGAAAACCTGCGAAATCTAAGTAAATGTTTCTAGGTGTAAATATGCCTTGTATTGTGGTTGAAATATCGGTAATCAACATGCTAACGGTCATTAAATAATGTTTGTTGAAGCAGTGATGAATGTAACGTTTTCGGAACACGGAATGTCTCGGTGAGTGAAGCTCTGAAAATAACAATTCTACTGGATAGAACTCGCTTGAATTGAATGTTTCTCTGAAAATTTCATGATTTTCGAAACTGGATGTTAGGAAAAACCTGCACAATCAGAATAACTACTTCTAGGTGTAAATATGCCTTGTATGGTGGATGAAAGTTCGGTAATCCACATGCTCACACTCATTAAAGAATGTTTGTCGACCTCGTGATGCATGAAACGTGTTCAGAATATGGAATGTCATAGTGAAGGGAAAAATGGAAGTTACATGTCTATTGGGTAGAACTCGTTTGAAGAGAATTTTTCTGCGAAATGTGCCTCATTTTGAAAACTGCCATTAGGGGAACCCTGTGAAATTTGAGAAAATGCTTCTAAGTGTCAATATGCCTTGACTGGTGAATGAAAGTCCGGTAATCCACATGTTAATAACAGTGTAGTAATTATTTTTTAAACCGTGATTCATGTAGCGCTTTTGGAAAACGAAATTTCACGGTAATGAAACTATGTAAATTACAATTCTATTGAGTAGAACGAGCTAGAAGAGAATTTTTCTGCGAACATTGCATGATTATCAAATCTGAAGTTTGGAAAAAGCTGCAAAAAGGGAGTAAATATTTGCAGGTGTAAATGTGCATTTATGTTGCAAGAAAGTTCGGGAATCCATATTTTCACAACATATTAAAGAATCATTTTCTAATCCGTGAGGCATGTACCGTATTCAGAACGTGGAATTTCACGGTGATTGAAACTATGTAAATGACTTCTCTATTGGGTAGAACTCGCTCCGAGATAGTTTTTCTGCGAAAACTTCGTCATTTTTGAACCTGGCGTTTAGAAAACACTTCAAAATCTGAGAAAATACTTCTAAGAATCATTATTCAATATATTGTGATGACAGTTCGGTAATCCACATGCTAAGAAATTTGTAGTGAATAGTTGTCGAATCCTTTATGCATGTAACATGTTCGGAACACGGAATTTCACGGCCAGGGATTTTACATAAATTACATTTCCCTTGGTTAGAAATCACTCCAAGAGATTTTTCCTGAGAAATCGGCCTGATTTTCGAAACTGGCGTTAGGAAAATCCTGCGAACCCAGATTACTAGATTCTCGGTGTACATATGCCTTTTATGGTGGATGAAATTTCGGTAATCCGCATGCTAAATACTCTGTAGTTAATATTTGTCGAATCCTAGATACGTGAAGTGTTTTCGGAACACAGAATTTCACGGTGAGTGAATCCATGTAAAATACTTGTCTCGGGTAGAATTTGCTCTAAGAGTTTTTCTGAGAATTCTGCCTCATTTTTGAACCTGGTGTTTGAAAATCTCTGCAAAATCAGAGAAAATTCTTCAAAGTGTCAATATGCCTTGTATTGTGATGCAAGATCTTAAAGCCACATGCAAACTATTCTGTGGTGAATATTTTTAGAAAGCGTTATGCATGCAGTGTGATCATATCACGGACAATCCCGGCTATGGAATCTATGTAAATTACACACCTATTGGTTAGAATTCGCTCCAAAAGTTTTTCCCTGAGAAAACGGCCTGATTTTCCAAACTGGCATTAGGAAAAAGCTGCAAATTCAGAGTTAATGTTTCTAGTTGTAAATATGCCATGTATGGTGGATGAAAGTTCTGTAATCTACATGTTCACAACTCATTCGAGAAAGTTTGTTGAAACCTTGATGTATGAAGCGTGTGAAGAAAATGGAATGTCACTGTGAGGGAAACTATGTAAATTACATTTCTATTGGGAAGTACTCGCTCCACGAGAAGTTTTCTGGCAAATCTGCCTCCTTTTCAATACCGGCATTAGGAAAAACTTTCGAAATGTGAGAAAATGCTTCAAATTGTCAACATGGCTTTTAGGGTGGATGAAAGTTCGGTAATCCTTATGCTAACAACTCTGTAGTGAATATTTTTTGAATCCGTGATGCATGTAGCTTTTTCGGAACACGGAATTTCACAATGACGGATTCTATGTAAATTGCATGTCTATTGGGTAGAACTCGCTCCAAGAGGATTTTTCTGTGGAAACTGCATGATTTTAGAGACTGACATTAGGAGAACACTACTAAATCAGAATAAAATTTCTATGTATAAATATGCACTGTAAGGTGGATTAAAGTTCGTTAAAACACATGTACACAACTCATAAAAGAATGTTTGTTGAATCCGTGGTGCATGTAACGTGTTCAGAACACAGAATGTCACGGTGATTGAAAGTAGGGAAATTACCTATCTTTTGGGTAGAAATGGCTCCAAGAGCATTTTTCTGCCAAATCTGCCTCATTTTCAAAACTGGCATTCAAACTAACGTGTGAAATCTGAGAAAATTCTTCAAAGTGTCAGCAAGCCTTGTATGGTGGATGAAAGTGCTGTAATCCACTTGCTAACAACTCTGTAGTGAATATTTGTCGCACCCGAGATGCATGTAGCGTGTTCGGAAGACGGAATTTGACGGTGAGCGAATCCATGTAAATTACATATCTATTGTTTAGAACCCGCTCCAAGAGGTTTTTGCTGTGAAATCGGCCTCATTTTCAAAACTGGCGTTTGGAAATCCCTGTGAAATCACAAAAAATGCTTCTAAGCATCTATATGCCTTCTATAGTGAGAAAGTCCTGTAATCCACATGCAAACAACCCAGTAGTGTATTTTTGTCGAAACTTTTCTGCATGTAGCGTGTTCAAAACACGTAATTTCACAGTGGGAGAATCTATGTAATTTACATATCTATTGGGTAGAACACGCTCCAACAGTTTTTTCCTTTGAAAACTGCCTGATTTTCGAAACTGCTATTAGGAAATATCTGCGAACTCAGTGTTAATATTTCTAGGTGTCAATATGCCTTGTATGGTGGATGAAAGTTGTGTAATACACATGTACACAACTCATTAAGAATGTTTGTCAAATCGTGATGTGTGTAATGCGTTCGGAACATGGACTGTCACGGTGAGGCAAACTATGTAAATTACATATCTCTTGGTTAGAACACGCTCCAGGAGCATTTTACTGAAAAATCTGCCTCAGTTTGGAAACTGTTGTTATGAAAACGCTGCAAAATCTGAGTAAATGCTTTAAGGTGACAATGTGTTTCAATGGGTTATTAAAGAAGTGTAATTCACATGCTAAGAACTCAGCAGTGATATTTGTTGAATCCGTGGTGCATGGACCGTTTTTGGTACACGGAATGTTACGGTGTAGGTATCTATAAAAATGAGATGTCTATTGGATAGAACATGCACCAAGAGAATTTTTCTGCGAAAACTGCCTGATTTTCGTAAGTGATATTAGGAAAACCTGCGAAATCTAAGTAAATGTTTCTAGGTGTAAATATGCCTTGTATTGTGGTTGAAATATCGGTAATCAACATGCTAACGGTCATTAAATAATGTTTGTTGAAGCAGTGATGAATGTAACGTTTTCGGAACACGGAATGTCTCGGTGAGTGAAGCTCTGAAAACAACAATTCTACTGGATAGAACTCGCTTGAATTGAATGTTTCTCTGAAAATTTCATGATTTTCGAAACTGGATGTTAGGAAAAACCTGCACAATCAGAATAACTACTTCTAGGTGTAAATATGCCTTGTATGGTGGATGAAAGTTCGGTAATCCACATGCTCACACTCATTAAAGAATGTTTGTCGACCTCGTGATGCATGAAACGTGTTCAGAATATGGAATGTCATAGTGAAGGGAAAAATGGAAGTTACATGTCTATTGGGTAGAACTCGTTTGAAGAGAATTTTTCTGCGAAATGTGCCTCATTTTGAAAACTGCCATTAGGGGAACCCTGTGAAATTTGAGAAAATGCTTCTAAGTGTCAATATGCCTTGACTGGTGAATGAAAGTCCGGTAATCCACATGTTAATAACAGTGTAGTAATTATTTTTTAAACCGTGATTCATGTAGCGCTTTTGGAAAACGAAATTTCACGGTAATGAAACTATGTAAATTACAATTCTATTGAGTAGAACGAGCTAGAAGAGAATTTTTCTGCGAACATTGCATGATTATCAAATCTGAAGTTTGGAAAAAGCTGCAAAAAGGGAGTAAATATTTGCAGGTGTAAATGTGCATTTATGTTGCAAGAAAGTTCGGGAATCCATATTTTCACAACATATTAAAGAATCATTTTCTAATCCGTGAGGCATGTACCGTATTCAGAACGTGGAATTTCACGGTGATTGAAACTATGTAAATGACTTCTCTATTGGGTAGAACTCGCTCCGAGATAGTTTTTCTGCGAAAACTTCGTCATTTTTGAACCTGGCGTTTAGAAAACACTTCAAAATCTGAGAAAATACTTCTAAGAATCATTATTCAATATATTGTGATGACAGTTCGGTAATCCACATGCTAAGAAATTTGTAGTGAATAGTTGTCGAATCCTTTATGCATGTAACATGTTCGGAACACGGAATTTCACGGCCAGGGATTTTACATAAATTACATTTCCCTTGGTTAGAAATCACTCCAAGAGATTTTTCCTGAGAAATCGGCCTGATTTTCGAAACTGGCGTTAGGAAAATCCTGCGAACCCAGATTACTAGATTCTCGGTGTACATATGCCTTTTATGGTGGATGAAATTTCGGTAATCCGCATGCTAAATACTCTGTAGTTAATATTTGTCGAATCCTAGATACGTGAAGTGTTTTCGGAACACAGAATTTCACGGTGAGTGAATCCATGTAAAATACTTGTCTCGGGTAGAATTTGCTCTAAGAGTTTTTCTGAGAATTCTGCCTCATTTTTGAACCTGGTGTTTGAAAATCTCTGCAAAATCAGAGAAAATTCTTCAAAGTGTCAATATGCCTTGTATTGTGATGCAAGATCTTAAAGCCACATGCAAACTATTCTGTGGTGAATATTTTTAGAAAGCGTTATGCATGCAGTGTGATCATACCACGGACAATCCCGGCTATGGAATCTATGTAAATTACACACCTATTGGTTAGAATTCGCTCCAAAAGTTTTTCCCTGAGAAAACGGCCTGATTTTCCAAACTGGCATTAGGAAAAAGCTGCAAATTCAGAGTTAATGTTTCTAGTTGTAAATATGCCATGTATGGTGGATGAAAGTTCTGTAATCTACATGTTCACAACTCATTCGAGAAAGTTTGTTGAAACCTTGATGTATGAAGCGTGTGAAGAAAATGGAATGTCACTGTGAGGGAAACTATGTAAATTACATTTCTATTGGGAAGTACTCGCTCCACGAGAAGTTTTCTGGCAAATCTGCCTCCTTTTCAATACCGGCATTAGGAAAAACTTTCGAAATGTGAGAAAATGCTTCAAATTGTCAACATGGCTTTTAGGGTGGATGAAAGTTCGGTAATCCTTATGCTAACAACTCTGTAGTGAATATTTTTTGAATCCGTGATGCATGTAGCTTTTTCGGAACACGGAATTTCACAATGACGGATTCTATGTAAATTGCATGTCTATTGGGTAGAACTCGCTCCAAGAGGATTTTTCTGTGGAAACTGCATGATTTTAGAGACTGACATTAGGAGAACACTACTAAATCAGAATAAAATTTCTATGTATAAATATGCACTGTAAGGTGGATTAAAGTTCGTTAAAACACATGTACACAACTCATAAAAGAATGTTTGTTGAATCCGTGGTGCATGTAACGTGTTCAGAACACAGAATGTCACGGTGATTGAAAGTAGGGAAATTACCTATCTTTTGGGTAGAAATGGCTCCAAGAGCATTTTTCTGCCAAATCTGCCTCATTTTCAAAACTGGCATTCAAACTAACGTGTGAAATCTGAGAAAATTCTTCAAAGTGTCAGCAAGCCTTGTATGGTGGATGAAAGTGCTGTAATCCACTTGCTAACAACTCTGTAGTGAATATTTGTCGCATCCGAGATGCATGTAGCGTGTTCGGAAGACGGAATTTGACGGTGAGCGAATCCATGTAAATTACATATCTATTGTTTAGAACCCGCTCCAAGAGGTTTTTGCTGTGAAATCGGCCTCATTTTCAAAACTGGCGTTTGGAAATCCCTGTGAAATCACAAAAAATGCTTCTAAGCATCTATATGCCTTGTATAGTGAGAAAGTCCTGTAATCCACATGCAAACAACCCAGTAGTGTATTTTTGTCGAAACTTTTCTGCATGTAGCGTGTTCAAAACACGTAATTTCACAGTGGGAGAATCTATGTAATTTACATATCTATTGGGTAGAACACGCTCCAACAGTTTTTTCCTTTGAAAACTGCCTGATTTTCAAAACTGCTATTAGGAAATATCTGCGAACTCAGTGTTAATATTTCTAGGTGTCAATATGCCTTGTATGGTGGATGAAAGTTGTGTAATACACATGTACACAACTCATTAAGAATGTTTGTCAAATCGTGATGTGTGTAATGCGTTCGGAACATGGACTGTCACGGTGAGGCAAACTATGTAAATTACATATCTCTTGGTTAGAACACGCTCCAGGAGCATTTTACTGAAAACTCTGCCTCAGTTTGGAAACTGTTGTTATGAAAACGCTGCAAAATCTGAGTAAATGCTTTAAGGTGACAATGTGTTTCAATGGGTTATTAAAGAAGTGTAATTCACATGCTAAGAACTCAGCAGTGATATTTGTTGAATCCGTGGTGCATGGACCGTTTTTGGTACATGGAATATTACGGTGTAGGTATCTATAAAAATGAGATGTCTATTGGATAGAACATGCACCAAGAGAATTTTTCTGCGAAAACTGCCTGATTTTCGTAAGTGATATTAGGAAAACCTGCGAAATCTAAGTAAATGTTTCTAGGTGTAAATATGCCTTGTATTGTGGTTGAAATATCGGTAATCAACATGCTAACGGTCATTAAATAATGTTTGTTGAAGCAGTGATGAATGTAACGTTTTCGGAACACGGAATGTCTCGGTGAGTGAAGCTCTGAAAATAACAATTCTACTGGATAGAACTCGCTTGAATTGAATGTTTCTCTGAAAATTTCATGATTTTCGAAACTGGATGTTAGGAAAAACCTGCACAATCAGAATAACTACTTCTAGGTGTAAATATGCCTTGTATGGTGGATGAAAGTTCGGTAATCCACATGCTCACACTCATTAAAGAATGTTTGTCGACCTCGTGATGCATGAAACGTGTTCAGAATATGGAATGTCATAGTGAAGGGAAAAATGGAAGTTACATGTCTATTGGGTAGAACTCGTTTGAAGAGAATTTTTCTGCGAAATGTGCCTCATTTTGAAAACTGCCATTAGGGGAACCCTGTGAAATTTGAGAAAATGCTTCTAAGTGTCAATATGCCTTGACTGGTGAATGAAAGTCCGGTAATCCACATGTTAATAACAGTGTAGTAATTATTTTTTAAACCGTGATTCATGTAGCGCTTTTGGAAAACGAAATTTCACGGTAATGAAACTATGTAAATTACAATTCTATTGAGTAGAACGAGCTAGAAGAGAATTTTTCTGCGAACATTGCATGATTCTCAAATCTGAAGTTTGGAAAAAGCTGCAAAAAGGGAGTAAATATTTGCAGGTGTAAATGTGCATTTATGTTGCAAGAAAGTTCGGGAATCCATATTTTCACAACATATTAAAGAATCATTTTCTAATCCGTGAGGCATGTACCGTATTCAGAACGTGGAATTTCACGGTGATTGAAACTATGTAAATGACTTCTCTATTGGGTAGAACTCGCTCCGAGATAGTTTTTCTGCGAAAACTTCGTCATTTTTGAACCTGGCGTTTAGAAAACACTTCAAAATCTGAGAAAATACTTCTAAGAATCATTATTCAATATATTGTGATGACAGTTCGGTAATCCACATGCTAAGAAATTTGTAGTGAATAGTTGTCGAATCCTTTATGCATGTAACATGTTCGGAACACGGAATTTCACGGCCAGGGATTTTACATAAATTACATTTCCCTTGGTTAGAAATCACTCCAAGAGATTTTTCCTGAGAAATCGGCCTGATTTTCGAAACTGGCGTTAGGAAAATCCTGCGAACCCAGATTACTAGATTCTCGGTGTACATATGCCTTTTATGGTGGATGAAATTTCGGTAATCCGCATGCTAAATACTCTGTAGTTAATATTTGTCGAATCCTAGATACGTGAAGTGTTTTCGGAACACAGAATTTCACGGTGAGTGAATCCATGTAAAATACTTGTCTCGGGTAGAATTTGCTCTAAGAGTTTTTCTGAGAATTCTGCCTCATTTTTGAACCTGGTGTTTGAAAATCTCTGCAAAATCAGAGAAAATTCTTCAAAGTGTCAATATGCCTTGTATTGTGATGCAAGATCTTAAAGCCACATGCAAACTATTCTGTGGTGAATATTTTTAGAAAGCGTTATGCATGCAGTGTGATCATACCACGGACAATCCCGGCTATGGAATCTATGTAAATTACACACCTATTGGTTAGAATTCGCTCCAAAAGTTTTTCCCTGAGAAAACGGCCTGATTTTCCAAACTGGCATTAGGAAAAAGCTGCAAATTCAGAGTTAATGTTTCTAGTTGTAAATATGCCATGTATGGTGGATGAAAGTTCTGTAATCTACATGTTCACAACTCATTCGAGAAAGTTTGTTGAAACCTTGATGTATGAAGCGTGTGAAGAAAATGGAATGTCACTGTGAGGGAAACTATGTAAATTACATTTCTATTGGGAAGTACTCGCTCCACGAGAAGTTTTCTGGCAAATCTGCCTCCTTTTCAATACCGGCATTAGGAAAAACTTTCGAAATGTGAGAAAATGCTTCAAATTGTCAACATGGCTTTTAGGGTGGATGAAAGTTCGGTAATCCTTATGCTAACAACTCTGTAGTGAATATTTTTTGAATCCGTGATGCATGTAGCTTTTTCGGAACACGGAATTTCACAATGACGGATTCTATGTAAATTGCATGTCTATTGGGTAGAACTCGCTCCAAGAGGAATTTTCTGTGGAAACTGCATGATTTTAGAGACTGACATTAGGAGAACACTACTAAATCAGAATAAAATTTCTATGTATAAATATGCACTGTAAGGTGGATTAAAGTTCGTTAAAACACATGTACACAACTCATAAAAGAATGTTTGTTGAATCCGTGGTGCATGTAACGTGTTCAGAACACAGAATGTCACGGTGATTGAAAGTAGGGAAATTACCTATCTTTTGGGTAGAAATGGCTCCAAGAGCATTTTTCTGCCAAATCTGCCTCATTTTCAAAACTGGCATTCAAACTAACGTGTGAAATCTGAGAAAATTCTTCAAAGTGTCAGCAAGCCTTGTATGGTGGATGAAAGTGCTGTAATCCACTTGCTAACAACTCTGTAGTGAATATTTGTCGCACCCGAGATGCATGTAGCGTGTTCGGAAGACGGAATTTGACGGTGAGCGAATCCATGTAAATTACATATCTATTGTTTAGAACCCGCTCCAAGAGGTTTTTGCTGTGAAATCAGCCTCATTTTCAAAACTGGCGTTTGGAAATCCCTGTGAAATCACAAAAAATGCTTCTAAGCATCTATATGCCTTCTATAGTGAGAAAGTCCTGTAATCCACATGCAAACAACCCAGTAGTGTATTTTTGTCGAAACTTTTCTGCATGTAGCGTGTTCAAAACACGTAATTTCACAGTGGGAGAATCTATGTAATTTACATATCTATTGGGTAGAACACGCTCCAACAGTTTTTTCCTTTGAAAACTGCCTGATTTTCGAAACTGCTATTAGGAAATATCTGCGAACTCAGTGTTAATATTTCTAGGTGTCAATATGCCTTGTATGGTGGATGAAAGTTGTGTAATACACATGTACACAACTCATTAAGAATGTTTGTCAAATCGTGATGTGTGTAATGCGTTCGGAACATGGACTGTCACGGTGAGGCAAACTATGTAAATTACATATCTCTTGGTTAGAACACGCTCCAGGAGCATTTTACTGAAAACTCTGCCTCAGTTTGGAAACTGTTGTTATGAAAACGCTGCAAAATCTGAGTAAATGCTTTAAGGTGACAATGTGTTTCAATGGGTTATTAAAGAAGTGTAATTCACATGCTAAGAACTCAGCAGTGATATTTGTTGAATCCGTGGTGCATGGACCGTTTTTGGTACATGGAATGTTACGGTGTAGGTATCTATAAAAATGAGATGTCTATTGGATAGAACATGCACCAAGAGAATTTTTCTGCGAAAACTGCCTGATTTTCGTAAGTGATATTAGGAAAACCTGCGAAATCTAAGTAAATGTTTCTAGGTGTAAATATGCCTTGTATTGTGGTTGAAATATCGGTAATCAACATGCTAACGGTCATTAAATAATGTTTGTTGAAGCAGTGATGAATGTAACGTTTTCGGAACACGGAATGTCTCGGTGAGTGAAGCTCTGAAAATAACAATTCTACTGGATAGAACTCGCTTGAATTGAATGTTTCTCTGAAAATTTCATGATTTTCGAAACTGGATGTTAGGAAAAACCTGCACAATCAGAATAACTACTTCTAGGTGTAAATATGCCTTGTATGGTGGATGAAAGTTCGGTAATCCACATGCTCACACTCATTAAAGAATGTTTGTCGACCTCGTGATGCATGAAACGTGTTCAGAATATGGAATGTCATAGTGAAGGGAAAAATGGAAGTTACATGTCTATTGGGTAGAACTCGTTTGAAGAGAATTTTTCTGCGAAATGTGCCTCATTTTGAAAACTGCCATTAGGGGAACCCTGTGAAATTTGAGAAAATGCTTCTAAGTGTCAATATGCCTTGACTGGTGAATGAAAGTCCGGTAATCCACATGTTAATAACAGTGTAGTAATTATTTTTTAAACCGTGATTCATGTAGCGCTTTTGGAAAATGAAATTTCACGGTAATGAAACTATGTAAATTACAATTCTATTGAGTAGAACGAGCTAGAAGAGAATTTTTCTGCGAACATTGCATGATTATCAAATCTGAAGTTTGGAAAAAGCTGCAAAAAGGGAGTAAATATTTGCAGGTGTAAATGTGCATTTATGTTGCAAGAAAGTTCGGGAATCCATATTTTCACAACATATTAAAGAATCATTTTCTAATCCGTGAGGCATGTACCGTATTCAGAACGTGGAATTTCACGGTGATTGAAACTATGTAAATGACTTCTCTATTGGGTAGAACTCGCTCCGAGATAGTTTTTCTGCGAAAACTTCGTCATTTTTGAACCTGGCGTTTAGAAAACACTTCAAAATCTGAGAAAATACTTCTAAGAATCATTATTCAATATATTGTGATGACAGTTCGGTAATCCACATGCTAAGAAATTTGTAGTGAATAGTTGTCGAATCCTTTATGCATGTAACATGTTCGGAACACGGAATTTCACGGCCAGGGATTTTACATAAATTACATTTCCCTTGGTTAGAAATCACTCCAAGAGATTTTTCCTGAGAAATCGGCCTGATTTTCGAAACTGGCGTTAGGAAAATCCTGCGAACCCAGATTACTAGATTCTCGGTGTACATATGCCTTTTATGGTGGATGAAATTTCGGTAATCCGCATGCTAAATACTCTGTAGTTAATATTTGTCGAATCCTAGATACGTGAAGTGTTTTCGGAACACAGAATTTCACGGTGAGTGAATCCATGTAAAATACTTGTCTCGGGTAGAATTTGCTCTAAGAGTTTTTCTGAGAATTCTGCCTCATTTTTGAACCTGGTGTTTGAAAATCTCTGCAAAATCAGAGAAAATTCTTCAAAGTGTCAATATGCCTTGTATTGTGATGCAAGATCTTAAAGCCACATGCAAACTATTCTGTGGTGAATATTTTTAGAAAGCGTTATGCATGCAGTGTGATCATACCACGGACAATCCCGGCTATGGAATCTATGTAAATTACACACCTATTGGTTAGAATTCGCTCCAAAAGTTTTTCCCTGAGAAAACGGCCTGATTTTCCAAACTGGCATTAGGAAAAAGCTGCAAATTCAGAGTTAATGTTTCTAGTTGTAAATATGCCATGTATGGTGGATGAAAGTTCTGTAATCTACATGTTCACAACTCATTCGAGAAAGTTTGTTGAAACCTTGATGTATGAAGCGTGTGAAGAAAATGGAATGTCACTGTGAGGGAAACTATGTAAATTACATTTCTATTGGGAAGTACTCGCTCCACGAGAAGTTTTCTGGCAAATCTGCCTCCTTTTCAATACCGGCATTAGGAAAAACTTTCGAAATGTGAGAAAATGCTTCAAATTGTCAACATGGCTTTTAGGGTGGATGAAAGTTCGGTAATCCTTATGCTAACAACTCTGTAGTGAATATTTTTTGAATCCGTGATGCATGTAGCTTTTTCGGAACACGGAATTTCACAATGACGGATTCTATGTAAATTGCATGTCTATTGGGTAGAACTCGCTCCAAGAGGAATTTTCTGTGGAAACTGCATGATTTTAGAGACTGACATTAGGAGAACACTACTAAATCAGAATAAAATTTCTATGTATAAATATGCACTGCAAGGTGGATTAAAGTTCGTTAAAACACATGTACACAACTCATAAAAGAATGTTTGTTGAATCCGTGGTGCATGTAACGTGTTCAGAACACAGAATGTCACGGTGATTGAAAGTAGGGAAATTACCTATCTTTTGGGTAGAAATGGCTCCAAGAGCATTTTTCTGCCAAATCTGCCTCATTTTCAAAACTGGCATTCAAACTAACGTGTGAAATCTGAGAAAATTCTTCAAAGTGTCAGCAAGCCTTGTATGGTGGATGAAAGTGCTGTAATCCACTTGCTAACAACTCTGTAGTGAATATTTGTCGCATCCGAGATGCATGTAGCGTGTTCGGAAGACGGAATTTGACGGTGAGCGAATCCATGTAAATTACATATCTATTGTTTAGAACCCGCTCCAAGAGGTTTTTGCTGTGAAATCGGCCTCATTTTCAAAACTGGCGTTTGGAAATCCCTGTGAAATCACAAAAAATGCTTCTAAGCATCTATATGCCTTCTATAGTGAGAAAGTCCTGTAATCCACATGCAAACAACCCAGTAGTGTATTTTTGTCGAAACTTTTCTGCATGTAGCGTGTTCAAAAGACGTAATTTCACAGTGGGAGAATCTATGTAATTTACATATCTATTGGGTAGAACACGCTCCAACAGTTTTTTCCTTTGAAAACTGCCTGATTTTCAAAACTGCTATTAGGAAATATCTGCGAACTCAGTGTTAATATTTCTAGGTGTCAATATGCCTTGTATGGTGGATGAAAGTTGTGTAATACACATGTACACAACTCATTAAGAATGTTTGTCAAATCGTGATGTGTGTAATGCGTTCGGAACATGGACTGTCACGGTGAGGCAAACTATGTAAATTACATATCTCTTGGTTAGAACACGCTCCAGGAGCATTTTACTGAAAACTCTGCCTCAGTTTGGAAACTGTTGTTATGAAAACGCTGCAAAATCTGAGTAAATGCTTTAAGGTGACAATGTGTTTCAATGGGTTATTAAAGAAGTGTAATTCACATGCTAAGAACTCAGCAGTGATATTTGTTGAATCCGTGGTGCATGGACCGTTTTTGGTACACGGAATGTTACGGTGTAGGTATCTATAAAAATGAGATGTCTATTGGATAGAACATGCACCAAGAGAATTTTTCTGCGAAAACTGCCTGATTTTCGTAAGTGATATTAGGAAAACCTGCGAAATCTAAGTAAATGTTTCTAGGTGTAAATATGCCTTGTATTGTGGTTGAAATATCGGTAATCAACATGCTAACGGTCATTAAATAATGTTTGTTGAAGCAGTGATGAATGTAACGTTTTCGGAACACGGAATGTCTCGGTGAGTGAAGCTCTGAAAATAACAATTCTACTGGATAGAACTCGCTTGAATTGAATGTTTCTCTGAAAATTTCATGATTTTCGAAACTGGATGTTAGGAAAAACCTGCAAAATCTGAATAACTACTTCTAGGTGTAAATATGCCTTGTATGGTGGATGAAAGTTCGGTAATCCACATGCTCACACTCATTAAAGAATGTTTGTCGACCTCGTGATGCATGAAACGTGTTCAGAATATGGAATGTCATAGTGAAGGGAAAAATGGAAGTTACATGTCTATTGGGTAGAACTCGTTTGAAGAGAATTTTTCTGCGAAATGTGCCTCATTTTGAAAACTGCCATTAGGGGAACCCTGTGAAATTTGAGAAAATGCTTCTAAGTGTCAATATGCCTTGACTGGTGAATGAAAGTCCGGTAATCCACATGTTAATAACAGTGTAGTAATTATTTTTTAAACCGTGATTCATGTAGCGCTTTTGGAAAACGAAATTTCACGGTAATGAAACTATGTAAATTACAATTCTATTGAGTAGAACGAGCTAGAAGAGAATTTTTCTGCGAACATTGCATGATTATCAAATCTGAAGTTTGGAAAAAGCTGCAAAAAGGGAGTAAATATTTGCAGGTGTAAATGTGCATTTATGTTGCAAGAAAGTTCGGGAATCCATATTTTCACAACATATTAAAGAATCATTTTCTAATCCGTGAGGCATGTACCGTATTCAGAACGTGGAATTTCACGGTGATTGAAACTATGTAAATGACTTCTCTATTGGGTAGAACTCGCTCCGAGAGAGTTTTTCTGCGAAAACTTCGTCATTTTTGAACCTGGCGTTTAGAAAACACTTCAAAATCTGAGAAAATACTTCTAAGAATCATTATTCAATATATTGTGATGACAGTTCGGTAATCCACATGCTAAGAAATTTGTAGTGAATAGTTGTCGAATCCTTTATGCATGTAACATGTTCGGAACACGGAATTTCACGGCCAGGGATTTTACATAAATTACATTTCCCTTGGTTAGAAATCACTCCAAGAGATTTTTCCTGAGAAATCGGCCTGATTTTCGAAACTGGCGTTAGGAAAATCCTGCGAACCCAGATTACTAGATTCTCGGTGTACATATGCCTTTTATGGTGGATGAAATTTCGGTAATCCGCATGCTAAATACTCTGTAGTTAATATTTGTCGAATCCTAGATACGTGAAGTGTTTTCGGAACACAGAATTTCACGGTGAGTGAATCCATGTAAAATACTTGTCTCGGGTAGAATTTGCTCTAAGAGTTTTTCTGAGAATTCTGCCTCATTTTTGAACCTGGTGTTTGAAAATCTCTGCAAAATCAGAGAAAATTCTTCAAAGTGTCAATATGCCTTGTATTGTGATGCAAGATCTTAAAGCCACATGCAAACTATTCTGTGGTGAATATTTTTAGAAAGCGTTATGCATGCAGTGTGATCATATCACGGACAATCCCGGCTATGGAATCTATGTAAATTACACACCTATTGGTTAGAATTCGCTCCAAAAGTTTTTCCCTGAGAAAACGGCCTGATTTTCCAAACTGGCATTAGGAAAAAGCTGCAAATTCAGAGTTAATGTTTCTAGTTGTAAATATGCCATGTATGGTGGATGAAAGTTCTGTAATCTACATGTTCACAACTCATTCGAGAAAGTTTGTTGAAACCTTGATGTATGAAGCGTGTGAAGAAAATGGAATGTCACTGTGAGGGAAACTATGTAAATTACATTTCTATTGGGAAGTACTCGCTCCACGAGAAGTTTTCTGGCAAATCTGCCTCCTTTTCAATACCGGCATTAGGAAAAACTTTCGAAATGTGAGAAAATGCTTCAAATTGTCAACATGGCTTTTAGGGTGGATGAAAGTTCGGTAATCCTTATGCTAACAACTCTGTAGTGAATATTTGTTGAATCCGTGATGCATGTAGCTTTTTCGGAACACGGAATTTCACAATGACGGATTCTATGTAAATTGCATGTCTATTGGGTAGAACTCGCTCCAAGAGGAATTTTCTGTGGAAACTGCATGATTTTAGAGACTGACATTAGGAGAACACTACTAAATCAGAATAAAATTTCTATGTATAAATATGCACTGTAAGGTGGATTAAAGTTCGTTAATACACATGTACACAACTCATAAAAGAATGTTTGTTGAATCCGTGGTGCATGTAACGTGTTCAGAACACAGAATGTCACGGTGATTGAAAGTAGGGAAATTACCAATCTTTTGGGTAGAAATGTCTCCAAGAGCATTTTTCTGCCAAATCTGCCTCATTTTCAAAACTGGCATTCAAACTAACGTGTGAAATCTGAGAAAATTCTTCAAAGTGTCAGCAAGCCTTGTATGGTGGATGAAAGTGCTGTAATCCACTTGCTAACAACTCTGTAGTGAATATTTGTCGCATCCGAGATGCATGTAGCGTGTTCGGAAGACGGAATTTGACGGTGAGCGAATCCATGTAAATTACATATCTATTGTTTAGAACCCGCTCCAAGAGGTTTTTGCTGTGAAATCGGCCTCATTTTCAAAACTGGCGTTTGGAAATCCCTGTGAAATCACAAAAAATGCTTCTAAGCATCTATATGCCTTCTATAGTGAGAAAGTCCTGTAATCCACATGCAAACAACCCAGTAGTGTATTTTTGTCGAAACTTTTCTGCATGTAGCGTGTTCAAAAGACGTAATTTCACAGTGGGAGAATCTATGTAATTTACATATCTATTGGGTAGAACACGCTCCAACAGTTTTTTCCTTTGAAAACTGCCTGATTTTCGAAACTGCTATTAGGAAATATCTGCGAACTCAGTGTTAATATTTCTAGGTGTCAATATGCCTTGTATGGTGGATGAAAGTTGTGTAATACACATGTACACAACTCATTAAGAATGTTTGTCAAATCGTGATGTGTGTAATGCGTTCGGAACATGGACTGTCACGGTGAGGCAAACTATGTAAATTACATATCTCTTGGTTAGAACACGCTCCAGGAGCATTTTACTGAAAACTCTGCCTCAGTTTGGAAACTGTTGTTATGAAAACGCTGCAAAATCTGAGTAAATGCTTTAAGGTGACAATGTGTTTCAATGGGTTATTAAAGAAGTGTAATTCACATGCTAAGAACTCAGCAGTGATATTTGTTGAATCCGTGGTGCATGGACCGTTTTTGGTACACGGAATGTTACGGTGTAGGTATCTATAAAAATGAGATGTCTATTGGATAGAACATGCACCAAGAGAATTTTTCTGCGAAAACTGCCTGATTTTCGTAAGTGATATTAGGAAAACCTGCGAAATCTAAGTAAATGTTTCTAGGTGTAAATATGCCTTGTATTGTGGTTGAAATATCGGTAATCAACATGCTAACGGTCATTAAATAATGTTTGTTGAAGCAGTGATGAATGTAACGTTTTCGGAACACGGAATGTCTCGGTGAGTGAAGCTCTGAAAATAACAATTCTACTGGATAGAACTCGCTTGAATTGAATGTTTCTCTGAAAATTTCATGATTTTCGAAACTGGATGTTAGGAAAAACCTGCACAATCAGAATAACTACTTCTAGGTGTAAATATGCCTTGTATGGTGGATGAAAGTTCGGTAATCCACATGCTCACACTCATTAAAGAATGTTTGTCGACCTCGTGATGCATGAAACGTGTTCAGAATATGGAATGTCATAGTGAAGGGAAAAATGGAAGTTACATGTCTATTGGGTAGAACTCGTTTGAAGAGAATTTTTCTGCGAAATGTGCCTCATTTTGAAAACTGCCATTAGGGGAACCCTGTGAAATTTGAGAAAATGCTTCTAAGTGTCAATATGCCTTGACTGGTGAATGAAAGTCCGGTAATCCACATGTTAATAACAGTGTAGTAATTATTTTTTAAACCGTGATTCATGTAGCGCTTTTGGAAAACGAAATTTCACGGTAATGAAACTATGTAAATTACAATTCTATTGAGTAGAACGAGCTAGAAGAGAATTTTTCTGCGAACATTGCATGATTATCAAATCTGAAGTTTGGAAAAAGCTGCAAAAAGGGAGTAAATATTTGCAGGTGTAAATGTGCATTTATGTTGCAAGAAAGTTCGGGAATCCATATTTTCACAACATATTAAAGAATCATTTTCTAATCCGTGAGGCATGTACCGTATTCAGAACGTGGAATTTCACGGTGATTGAAACTATGTAAATGACTTCTCTATTGGGTAGAACTCGCTCCGAGATAGTTTTTCTGCGAAAACTTCGTCATTTTTGAACCTGGCGTTTAGAAAACACTTCAAAATCTGAGAAAATACTTCTAAGAATCATTATTCAATATATTGTGATGACAGTTCGGTAATCCACATGCTAAGAAATTTGTAGTGAATAGTTGTCGAATCCTTTATGCATGTAACATGTTCGGAACACGGAATTTCACGGCCAGGGATTTTACATAAATTACATTTCCCTTGGTTAGAAATCACTCCAAGAGATTTTTCCTGAGAAATCGGCCTGATTTTCGAAACTGGCGTTAGGAAAATCCTGCGAACCCAGATTACTAGATTCTCGGTGTACATATGCCTTTTATGGTGGATGAAATTTCGGTAATCCGCATGCTAAATACTCTGTAGTGAATATTTGTCGAATCCTAGATACGTGAAGTGTTTTCGGAACACAGAATTTCACGGTGAGTGAATCCATGTAAAATACTTGTCTCGGGTAGAATTTGCTCTAAGAGTTTTTCTGAGAATTCTGGCTCATTTTTGAACCTGGTGTTTGAAAATCTCTGCAAAATCAGAGAAAATTCTTCAAAGTGTCAATATGCCTTGTATTGTGATGCAAGATCTTAAAGCCACATGCAAACTATTCTGTGGTGAATATTTTTAGAAAGCGTTATGCATGCAGTGTGATCATATCACGGACAATCCCGGCTATGGAATCTATGTAAATTACACACCTATTGGTTAGAATTCGCTCCAAAAGTTTTTCCCTGAGAAAACGGCCTGATTTTCCAAACTGGCATTAGGAAAAAGCTGCAAATTCAGAGTTAATGTTTCTAGTTGTAAATATGCCATGTATGGTGGATGAAAGTTCTGTAATCTACATGTTCACAACTCATTCGAGAAAGTTTGTTGAAACCTTGATGTATGAAGCGTGTGAAGAAAATGGAATGTCACTGTGAGGGAAACTATGTAAATTACATTTCTATTGGGAAGTACTCGCTCCACGAGAAGTTTTCTGGCAAATCTGCCTCCTTTTCAATACCGGCATTAGGAAAAACTTTCGAAATGTGAGAAAATGCTTCAAATTGTCAACATGGCTTTTAGGGTGGATGAAAGTTCGGTAATCCTTATGCTAACAACTCTGTAGTGAATATTTGTTGAATCCGTGATGCATGTAGCTTTTTCGGAACACGGAATTTCACAATGACGGATTCTATGTAAATTGCATGTCTATTGGGTAGAACTCGCTCCAAGAGGAATTTTCTGTGGAAACTGCATGATTTTAGAGACTGACATTAGGAGAACACTACTAAATCAGAATAAAATTTCTATGTATAAATATGCACTGTAAGGTGGATTAAAGTTCGTTAAAACACATGTACACAACTCATAAAAGAATGTTTGTTGAATCCGTGGTGCATGTAACGTGTTCAGAACACAGAATGTCACGGTGATTGAAAGTAGGGAAATTACCTATCTTTTGGGTAGAAATGTCTCCAAGAGCATTTTTCTGCCAAATCTACCTCATTTTCAAAACTGGCATTCAAACTAACGTGTGAAATCTGAGAAAATTCTTCAAAGTGTCAGCAAGCCTTGTATGGTGGATGAAAGTGCTGTAATCCACTTGCTAACAACTCTGTAGTGAATATTTGTCGCATCCGAGATGCATGTAGCGTGTTCGGAAGACGGAATTTGACGGTGAGCGAATCCATGTAAATTACATATCTATTGTTTAGAACCCGCTCCAAGAGGTTTTTGCTGTGAAATCGGCCTCATTTTCAAAACTGGCGTTTGGAAATCCCTGTGAAATCACAAAAAATGCTTCTAAGCATCTATATGCCTTCTATAGTGAGAAAGTCCTGTAACCCACATGCAAACAACCCAGTAGTGTATTTTTGTCGAAACTTTTCTGCATGTAGCGTGTTCAAAAGACGTAATTTCTCAGTGGGAGGATCTATGTAATTTACATATCTATTGGGTAGAACACGCTCCAACAGTTTTTTCCTTTGAAAACTGCCTGATTTTCGAAACTGCTATTAGGAAATATCTGCGAACTCAGTGTTAATATTTCTAGGTGTCAATATGCCTTGTATGGTGGATGAAAGTTGTGTAATACACATGTACACAACTCATTAAGAATGTTTGTCAAATCGTGATGTGTGTAATGCGTTCGGAACATGGACTGTCACGGTGAGGCAAACTATGTTAATTACATATCTCTTGGTTAGAACACGCTCCAGGAGCATTTTACTGAAAACTCTGCCTCAGTTTGGAAACTGTTGTTATGAAAACGCTGCAAAATCTGAGTAAATGCTTTAAGGTGACAATGTGTTTCAATGGGTTATTAAAGAAGTGTAATTCACATGCTAAGAACTCAGCAGTGATATTTGTTGAATCCGTGGTGCATGGACCGTTTTTGGTACACGGAATGTTACGGTGTAGGTATCTATAAAAATGAGATGTCTATTGGATAGAACATGCACCAAGAGAATTTTTCTGCGAAAACTGCCTGATTTTCGTAAGTGATATTAGGAAAACCTGCGAAATCTAAGTAAATGTTTCTAGGTGTAAATATGCCTTGTATTGTGGTTGAAATATCGGTAATCAACATGCTAACGGTCATTAAATAATGTTTGTTGAAGCAGTGATGAATGTAACGTTTTCGGAACACGGAATGTCTCGGTGAGTGAAGCTCTGAAAATAACAATTCTACTGGATAGAACTCGCTTGAATTGAATGTTTCTCTGAAAATTTCATGATTTTCGAAACTGGATGTTAGGAAAAACCTGCAAAATCTGAATAACTACTTCTAGGTGTAAATATGCCTTGTATGGTGGATGAAAGTTTGGTAATCCACATGCTCACACTCATTAAAGAATGTTTGTCGAACTCGTGATGCATGAAACGTGTTCAGAATATGGAATGTCATAGTGAAGGGAAAAATGGAAGATACATGTCTATTGGGTAGAACTCGTTTGAAGAGAATTTTTCTGCGAAATGTGCCTCATTTTGAAAACTGCCATTAGGAGAACCCTGTGAAATCTGAGAAAATGCTTCTAAGTGTCAATATGCCTTGAATG
Source organism: Camelus bactrianus (assembly GCF_048773025.1). Lineage (NCBI taxonomy): Eukaryota > Metazoa > Chordata > Mammalia > Artiodactyla > Camelidae > Camelus > Camelus bactrianus. The sequence continues at coordinate 151,114,408 of NC_133541.1, forward strand.
GTGAATGAAAGTCCGGTAATCCACATGTTAATAACAGTGTAGTAATTATTTTTTAAACCGTGATTCATGTAGCTCTTTTGGAAAACGAAATTTCACGGTAATGAAACTATGTAAATTACAATTCTATTGAGTAGAACGAGCTAGAAGAGAATTTTTCTGCGAAAATTGCATGATTATCGAATCTGAAGTTTGAAAAAAGCTGCAAAAAGGGAGTAAATATTTGCAGGTGTAAATGTGCATTTACGTTGCAAGAAAGTTCGGGAATCCATATTTTCACAACATATTAAAGAATCTTTTTCTAATCCGTGATGCATGTACCGTGTTCAGAACGTGGAATTTCCCGGTGATTGAAACTATGTAAATGACTTCCCTATTGGGTAGAACTCGCTCTGAGAATGTTTTTCTGAGAAAACTTCGTCATTTTTGAACCTGGCGTTTAGAAAACTCTTCAAAATCTGAGAAAATTCTTCTAAGAATCAATATTCAATGTATTGTGATGACAGTTCGGTAAACCACATGCTAACAAATTTGTAGAGAATATTTGTCGAATCCTTTATGCATGTAACATTTTCGGAACACGGAATTTCATGGAAAGGGATTTTACATAAATTACATTTCCCTTGGTTAGAAATCACCCCAAGAGATTTTTCCTGAGAAATCGGCCTGATTTTCGAAACTGGCGTTAGGAAAAACCTTTGAACCCTGATTACTAGATTCTCGGTGTACTTCTGCCTTTTATGGTGGATGAAATTTCGGTAATCCGCATGCTAACAACTCTGTAGTGAATATTTGTCGAATCCTAGATACGTGAAATGTGTACGGAACACAGAATATCACGGTGAGTGAATCCATGTAAAATACATGTCTCGGGTAGAATTTGCTCTAAGAGTTGTTCTGAGAAATCTGCCTCATTTTTGAACCTGGCGTTTGAAAATCTCTGCAAAATCAGAGAAAATTCTTCAAAGTGTCAATATGCCTTGTATTGTGATGCAAGATCATAAAGCCACATGCAAACTATTCTGTGGTGAATATTTTTAGAAAGCGTTATGCATGCAGTGTGATCGTATCACGGACAATCCCGGCTATGGAATCTATGTAAATTACACACCTATTGGTTAGAATTCGCTCCAAAAGATTTTCCCTGAGAAAACGGCCTGATTTTCCAAACTGGCATTAAGAAAAAGCTGCAAATTCAGAGTTAATGTTTCTAGTTGTAAATATGCCATGTATGGTGGATGAAAGTTCTGTAATCTACATGTTCACAACTCATTCGAGAAAGTTTGTTGGAACCTTGATGCATGTAGCGTGTTCGGGAAAATGGAATGTCACTGTGAGGGAAACTATGTAAATAACATTTCTATTGGGAAGTACTCGCTCCACGAGAATTTTTCTGCCAAATCTGCCTCCTTTTCAAAACTGGCATTAGGAAATCTTTCGAAATGTGAGAAAATGTTTCAAATTGTCAACATGACTTTTATGGTAGATGAAAGTTCGGTAATCCTTTTGCTAACATCTCTGTAGTGAATATTGGTCGAATCCGTGATGCATGTAGCTTTTTTGGAACACGGAATTCACGATGACGAGTTCTATGTAAATTGCATGTCTATTGGGTAGAACTCGCTCCAAGAGGATTTTTCTGTGGAAACTGCATGATTTTAGAGACTGACATTAGGAGAATACTACTAAATCAGAATAAAATTTCTATGTATCAATATGCACTGTAAGGTGGATTAAAGTTCGTTAATATACATGTTCACAACTCATTAAAGAATGTTTGTTGAATCCGTGGTGCATGTAACGTGTTCAGAACACAGAATGTCACGGTGATTGAAAGTAGGGAAATTACCTCTCTTTTGGGTAGAAATGGCTCCAAGAGCATTTTTCGGCCAAATCTGCCGCATTTTCAAAACTGGCTTTCAAACTAACTTGTGAAATCTGAGAAAATTTTTCAAAGTGTCAGTAAGACTTGTATGGTGAATGAAAGTGCTGTAATCCACTTGCTAACAACTCTGTAGTGAATATTTGTCGCATCCGAGATGCATGTATCGTGTTCGGAACACAGAATTTGACGGTGAGCGAATCCATGTAAATTACATATCTATTGTTTAGAACAAGCTCCAAGAGGTTTTTGCTGTGAAATCGGCCTCATGTTCGAAACTGGCGTTTGGAAATATCTGTGAAATCACTAAAAATGCTTCTAAGCATCTATATGCCTTCTATAGTGAGAAAGTTCTTTAATCCACATACAAACAACCCTGTAGTGTATTTTGTCGAAAATTTTCTGCATGTAGCGTGTTCAAAACACGTAATTTCACAGTGGGAGAATCTATGTAATTTACATAACTATTGGGTAGAACACGCTCCAACATTTTTTTCCTTTGAAAACTGCCTGATTTTCGAAACTGCTATTAGGAAATATCTGCGAACTCAGTGTAAATGTTTCTAGGTGTCAATATGCCTTGTATGGTCGATGAAAGTTCTTTAATACACATGTACACAACTCATTAAGAATGTTTGTCAAATCCGTGATGTTTGTAACGCGTTCGGAACATGGACTGTCACGGTGAGGCAAACTATGTAAATTACATATCAATTGGTTAGAACACTCTCCAGGAGAATTTTACTGAAAAATCTGCCTCAGATTGGAAAATTTGTTATGAAAACGCTGCAAAATCTGAGTAAATGCTTTAAGGTGACAATGTGTTTCAATGGGTTATTAAAGAAGTGTAATTCACATGCTAAGAACTCAGCAGTGAATAATTGTTGAATCCGTGATGCATGGACCGTTTTTGGTACACGGAATGTTACGGTGAAGGAATGTATGAAAATGAGATGTCTATTGGATAGAACATGCACCAAGAGGATTTTTCTGCGGATTTGCCTGATTTTTGTAAGTGATGTTAGGTAAACCTGCGAAATCTAAGTAAATTTTTCTAGGTGTAAATATGCCTTGTATTGTCGTTGAAAAATCGGTAATCCACATGCTCACGATCATTAAATAATGTTTGTTGAAGCCGTGATGAATGTAACGTTTTCGGAACACGGAATGTCTCGGTGAGTGAAGCTCTGAAAATAACAATTCTACTGGATAGAACTCGCTTGAATTGAATGTTTCTCTGAAAATTTCATGATTTTTGAAACTGGATGTTAGGAAAAACCTGCGAAATCAGACTAACTACTTCTAGGTGTCAAATGGCTTGTATGGTGGATGAAAGTTCGGTTATCCACATGCTCACACTCATTAAAGAATGTTTGTCGAACTCGTGATGCATGAAACGTGTTCAGAATATGGAATGTCATAGTGAAGGGAAAAATGGAAGTTACATGTCTATTGGGTAGAACTCGTTTGAAGAGAATTTTTCTGCGAAATGTGCCTCATTTTGAAAACTGCCATTAGGAGAACCCTGTGAAATCTGAGAAAATGCTTCTAAGTGTCAATATGCCTTGAATGGTGGATGAAAGTTGTGTAATACACATGTACACAACTCATTAAGAATGTTTGTCAAATCGTGATGTGTGTAATGCGTTCGGAACATGGACTGTCACGGTGAGGCAAACTATGTAAATTACATATATCTTGGTTAGAACACGCTCCAGGAGAATTTTACTGAAAAATCTGCCTCAGTTTGGAAACTGTTGTTATGAAAACGCTGCAAAATCTGAGTAAATGCTTTAAGGTGACAATGTGTTTCAATGGGTTATTAAAGAAATGTAATTCACATGCTAAGAACTCAGCAGTGATATTTTTTGAATCCGTGGTGCATGGACCATTTTCGGAACACGGAATGTTACGGTGAAGGTATCTATGAAAATGAGATGTCTATTGGATAGAACATGCACCAAGAGAATTTTTCTGGGAAATCTGCCTGATTTTCGTAAGTGATATTAGGAAAAACTGCGAAATCTAAGTAAATGTTTCTAGGTGTAAATATGCCTTGTATTGTGGTTGAAATATCGGTAATCCACATGCTCACGGTCATTAAATGATGTTTGTTGAAGCCGTGATGAATGTAACGTTTTCGGAACACGGAATGTCTCGGTGAGTGAAGCTCTGAAAATAACAATTCTACTGGATAGAACTCGCTTGAATTGAATGTTTCTCTGAAAATTTCATGATTTTCAAAACTGGATGTAAGGAAATAACTGCGAAATCAGAATAACAAATTTTAGCGGTATATATGCCTTGTATGTTGGATGAAAGTTTGGTAATCCACATGCTCACACTCATTAAAGAATGTTTGTCGAACTCGTGATGCATGAAACGTGTTCAGAATATGGAATGTCATAGTGAAGGGAAAAATGGAAGATACATGTCTATTGGGTAGAACTCGTTTGAAGAGAATTTTTCTGCGAAATGTGCCTCATTTTGAAAACTGCCATTAGGAGAACCCTGTGAAATCTGAGAAAATGCTTCTAAGTGTCAATATGCCTTGAATGGTGAATGAAAGTCTGGTAATCCACATGGTAATAAAAGTGTAGTAAATATTTTTTAAACCGTGATTCATGTAGCTCTTTTGGAAAACGAAATTTCACGGTAATGAAACTATGTAAATTACAATTCTATTGAGTAGAACGAGCTAGAAGAGAATTTTTCTGCGAAAATTGCATGATTATCGAATCTGAAGTTTGAAAAAAGCTGCAAAAAGGGAGTAAATATTTGCAGGTGTAAATGTGCATTTACGTTGCAAGAAAGTTCGGGAATCCATATTTTCACAACATATTAAAGAATCTTTTTCTAATCCGTGATGCATGTACCGTGTTCAGAACGTGGAATTTCCCGGTGATTGAAACTATGTAAATGACTTCCCTATTGGGTAGAACTCGCTCCGAGAATGTTTTTCTGAGAAAACTTCGTCATTTTTGAACCTGGCGTTTAGAAAACGCTTCAAAATCTGAGAAAATTCTTCTAAGAATCAATATTCAATGTATTGTGATGACAGTTCGGTAAACCACATGCTAACAAATTTGTAGAGAATATTTGTCGAATCCTTTATGCATGTAACATTTTCGGAACACGGAATTTCATGGAAAGGGATTTTACATAAATTACATTTCCCTTGGTTAGAAATCACCCCAAGAGATTTTTCCTGAGAAATCGGCCTGATTTTCGAAACTGGCGTTAGGAAAAACCTTTGAACCCTGATTACTAGATTCTCGGTGTACTTCTGCCTTTTATGGTGGATGAAATTTCGGTAATCCGCATGCTAACAACTCTGTAGTGAATATTTGTCGAATCCTAGATACGTGAAATGTGTACGGAACACAGAATATCACGGTGAGTGAATCCATGTAAAATACATGTCTCGGGTAGAATTTGCTCTAAGAGTTGTTCTGAGAAATCTGCCTCATTTTTGAACCTGGCGTTTGAAAATCTCTGCAAAATCAGAGAAAATTCTTCAAAGTGTCAATATGCCTTGTATTGTGATGCAAGATCGTAAAGCCACATGCAAACTATTCTGTGGTGAATATTTTTAGAAAGCGTTATGCATGCAGTGTGATCGTATCACGGACAATCCCGGCTATGGAATCTATGTAAATTACACACCTATTGGTTAGAATTCGCTCCAAAAGATTTTCCCTGAGAAAACGGCCTGATTTTCCAAACTGGCATTAAGAAAAAGCTGCAAATTCAGAGTTAATGTTTCTAGTTGTAAATATGCCATGTATGGTGGATGAAAGTTCTGTAATCTACATGTTCACAACTCATTCGAGAAAGTTTGTTGGAACCTTGATGCATGTAGCGTGTTCGGGAAAATGGAATGTCACTGTGAGGGAAACTATGTAAATAACATTTCTATTGGGAAGTACTCGCTCCACGAGAATTTTTCTGCCAAATCTGCCTCCTTTTCAAAACTGGCATTAGGAAATCTTTCGAAATGTGAGAAAATGTTTCAAATTGTCAACATGACTTTTATGGTAGATGAAAGTTCGGTAATCCTTTTGCTAACATCTCTGTAGTGAATATTGGTCGAATCCGTGATGCATGTAGCTTTTTTGGAACACGGAATTCACGATGACGAGTTCTATGTAAATTGCATGTCTATTGGGTAGAACTCGCTCCAAGAGGATTTTTCTGTGGAAACTGCATGATTTTAGAGACTGACATTAGGAGAATACTACTAAATCAGAATAAAATTTCTATGTATCAATATGCACTGTAAGGTGGATTAAAGTTCGTTAATATACATGTTCACAACTCATTAAAGAATGTTTGTTGAATCCGTGGTGCATGTAACGTGTTCAGAACACAGAATGTCACGGTGATTGAAAGTAGGGAAATTACCTCTCTTTTGGGTAGAAATGGCTCCAAGAGCATTTTTCGGCCAAATCTGCCGCATTTTCAAAACTGGCTTTCAAACTAACTTGTGAAATCTGAGAAAATTTTTCAAAGTGTCAGTAAGACTTGTATGGTGAATGAAAGTGCTGTAATCCACTTGCTAACAACTCTGTAGTGAATATTTGTCGCATCCGAGATGCATGTATCGTGTTCGGAACACAGAATTTGACGGTGAGCGAATCCATGTAAATTACATATCTATTGTTTAGAACAAGCTCCAAGAGGTTTTTGCTGTGAAATCGGCCTCATGTTCGAAACTGGCGTTTGGAAATATCTGTGAAATCACTAAAAATGCTTCTAAGCATCTATATGCCTTCTATAGTGAGAAAGTTCTTTAATCCACATACAAACAACCCTGTAGTGTATTTTGTCGAAAATTTTCTGCATGTAGCGTGTTCAAAACACGTAATTTCACAGTGGGAGAATCTATGTAATTTACATAACTATTGGGTAGAACACGCTCCAACATTTTTTTCCTTTGAAAACTGCCTGATTTTCGAAACTGCTATTAGGAAATATCTGCGAACTCAGTGTAAATGTTTCTAGGTGTCAATATGCCTTGTATGGTCGATGAAAGTTCTTTAATACACATGTACACAACTCATTAAGAATGTTTGTCAAATCCGTGATGTTTGTAACGCGTTCGGAACATGGACTGTCACGGTGAGGCAAACTATGTAAATTACATATCAATTGGTTAGAACACTCTCCAGGAGAATTTTACTGAAAAATCTGCCTCAGATTGGAAACTTTTGTTATGAAAACGCTGCAAAATCTGAGTAAATGCTTTAAGGTGACAATGTGTTTCAATGGGTTATTAAAGAAGTGTAATTCACATGCTAAGAACTCAGCAGTGAATAATTGTTGAATCCGTGATGCATGGACCATTTTTGGTACACGGAATGTTACGGTGAAGGTATGTATGAAAATGAGATGTCTATTGGATAGAACATGCACCAAGAGGATTTTTCTGCGGATTTGCCTGATTTTTGTAAGTGATGTTAGGTAAACCTGCGAAATCTAAGTAAATTTTTCTAGGTGTAAATATGCCTTGTATTGTCGTTGAAAAATCGGTAATCCACATGCTCACGATCATTAAATAATGTTTGTTGAAGCCGTGATGAATGTAACGTTTTCGGAACACGGAATGTCTCGGTGAGTGAAGCTCTGAAAATAAAAATTCTACTGGATAGAACTCGCTTGAATTGAATGTTTCTCTGAAAATTTCATGATTTTTGAAACTGGATGTTAGGAAAAACCTGCGAAATCAGACTAACTACTTCTAGGTGTCAAATGGCTTGTATGGTGGATGAAAGTTCGGTTATCCACATGCTCACACTCATTAAAGAATGTTTGTCGAACTCGTGATGCATGAAACGTGTTCAGAATATGGAATGGCATAGTGAAGGGAAAAATGGAAGTTACATGTCTATTGGGTAGAACTAGTTTGAAGAAAATTATTCTGCGAAATGTGCCTCATTTTGAAAACTGCCATTAGGAGAACACTGTGATATCTGAGAAAATGCTTCTAAGTGTCAATATGCCTTGAAAGGTGAATGAAAGTCCGGTAATCCACATGTTAATAACAGTGTAGTAATTATTTTTTAAACCGTGATTCATGTAGCGATTTTGGAAAACGAATTTTCACGGTAATGATACTATATAAATTACAATTCTATTGAGTAGAACGAGCTAAAGAGAATTTTTCTGCGAACGTTGCATGATTATCGAATCTGAAGTTTGGAAAAAGCTGCAAAAAGGGAGTAAATATTTGCAGGTGTAAATGTGCATTTATGTTGCAAGAAAGTTCGGGAATCCATATTTTCACAACATATTAAAGAATCTTTTTCTAATCCGTGATGCATGTACCGTGTTCAGAACGTGGAATTTCACGGTGATTGAAACTATGTAAATGACTTCTCTATTGGGTAGAACTCGCTCCGAGAGAGTTTTTCTGCGAAAACTTCGTCATTTTTGAACCTGGCGTTTAGAAAACACTTCAAAATCTGAGAAAATACTTCTAAGAATCAATATTCAATGTGTTGTGATGACAGTTCGATAATCCACATGCTAACAAATTTGTAGTGAATATTTGTCGAAACTTTTATGCATGTAATATGTTCGGAACACGGAATTTCACGACGAGGGATTTTACAAAAATTACATTTCCCTTGGTTAGAAATCACTCCAAGAGATTTTTCCTGAGAAATCGGCCTGATTTTCGAAACTGGCGTTAGGAAAAACCTGCGAACCCAGATTACTAGATTCTCGGTGTACATCTGCCTTTTATGGTGGATGAAATTTCAGTAATCCGCATGCTAAATACTCTGTTGTGAATATTTGTCGAATCCTAGATACGTGAAGTGTGTTCGGAACACAGAATATCACGGTGAGTGAATCCATGAAAAATACATATCTCGGGTAGAATTTGCTGTAAGAGTTTTTTCTGAGAATTCTGCCTCATTTTTGAACCTGGCATTTGAAAATCTCTGCAAAATCAGAGAAAATTCTTCAAAGTGTCAATATGCCTTGTATTGTGATGCAAGATCGTAAAGCCACATGCAAACTATTCTGTGGTGAATATTTTTAGAAAGCGTTATGCATGCAGTGTGATCGTATCACGGACAATCCCGGCTATGGAATCTATGTAAATTACACACCTATTGGTTAGAATTCGCTCCAAATTTTTTCCCTGAGAAAACGACCTGGTTTTCAAAACTGGCATTAGGAAAAAGCTGCAAATTCAGAGTTAATGTTTCTAGTTGTAAATATGCCATGTATGGTGGATGAAAGTTCTGTAATCTACATGTTCACAACTCATTCGAGAAAGTTTGTTGAAACCTTGATGCATGTAGCGTGTTCGGTAAAATGGAATGTCACTCTGAGGGAAACTATGTAAATTACATTTCTATTGGGAAGTACTCGCTCCACGAGAAGTTTTCTGCCAAATCTGCCTCCTTTTCAAAACTGGCATTAGGAAAAACTTTCGAAATGTGAGAAAATGCTTCAAATTGTCAACATGGCTTATATGGTGGATGAAAGTTCGGTAATCCTTATGCTAACAACTCTGTAGTGAATATTTGTCGAATCCGTGATGCATGTAGCTTTTTTGGAACACGGAATTCACGATGACGGGTTCTATGTAAATTGCATGTCTATTGGGTAGAAATCGCCCCAAGAGGATTTTTCTGTGGAAACTGCATGATTTTAGAGTCTGACATTAGGAGAAATCTACTAAATAAGAATAAAATTTCTATGTATAAATATGAACTGTAAGGTGGATTAAAGTTCGTTAATACACATGTCCACAACTCATTAAAGAATGTTTGTTGAATCCGTGGTGCATGTACCGTGTTCAGAACGTGGAATTTCACGGTGATTGAAACTATGTAAATGACTTCTCTATTGGGTAGAACTCGCTCCAAGGGAGTTTTTCTGCGAAAACTTCGTCATTTTTGAACCTGGCGTTTAGAAAACACTTCAAAATCTGAGATAATACTACTTAGAATCAATATTCAATGTGTTGTGATGACAGTTCGGTAATCCACATGCTAAAAAATTTGTAGTGAATATTTGTCGAATCCTTTATGCATGTAACATGTTCGGAACACGGAATTTCACGGCCAGGGATTTTATATAAATTACATTTCTCTTGTTTAGAAATCACTCCAAGAAATTTTTCCTGAGAAATCGGCCTGATTTTCGTAACTGGCGTTAGGAAATCCCTGCGAACCCAGATTACTAGATTCTCGGTGTACATCTGCCTTTTATGGTGGATGAAATTTCGGTAATCCGCATGCTAAACACTCTGTAGTGAATATTTGTCGAATCCTATATACGTGAAGTGTGTTCGGAACACAGAATATCACGGTGAGTGAATCCATGAAAAATACATGTCTCGGGTAGAATTTGCTCTAAGAGTTTTTCTGAGAATTCTGTCTCATTTTTGAACCTGGCGTTTGAAAATATCTACAAAATCAGAGAAAATTCTTCAAAGTGTCAATATGCCTTGTATTGTGATGCAAGATCGTAAAGCCACATGCAAACTATTCTGTGGTGAATATTTTAGAAAGCGTTATGCATGTAGTGTGATCGTATCACGGACAATCCCGGCTATGGAATCTATGTAAATTACACACCTATTGGTTAGAATTCGCTCCAAAAGTTTTTCCCTGAGAAAACGGCCTGATTTTCCAAACTGGCATTAGGAAAAAGCTGCAAATTCAGAGTTAAAGTTTCTAGTTGTAAATATGCCATGTATGCTGGATGAAAGTGCTGTAATCCACTTGCTAACAACTCTGTAGTGAATATTTGTCGCATCCGAGATGCATGTAGCGTGTTCGGAAGACGGAATTTGACGGTGAGCGAATCCATGTAAATTACATATCTATTGTTTAGAACCCGCTCCAAGAGGTTTTTGCTGTGAAATCGGCCTCATTTTCGAAACTGACGTTTCGAAATACCTGTGAAATCACATAAAATGCTTCTAAGCATCTATATGCCTTCTATAGTGAGAAAGTCCTGTAACCCACATGCAAACAACCCTGTAGTGTATTTTTGTCGAAACTTTTCTGCATGTAGTGTGTTCAAAACACGTAATTTCACAGTGGGAGAATCTATGTAATTTACATATCTATTGGGTAGAACACGCTCCAACAGTTTTTTCCTTTGAAAACTGCCTGATTTTCGAAACTGCTATTAGGAAATATCTGCGAACTCAGTGTTAATGTTTCTAGGTGTCAATATGCCTTGTATGGTGGATGAAAGTTGTGTAATACACATGTACACAACTCATTAAAGAATGTTTGTTGAATCCGTCGTGCATGTAACGTGTTCAGAACACAGAATGTCACGGTGATTGAAAGTAGGGAAATTACCTTTCTTTTGGATAGAAATGGCTCCAAGAGCATTTTTCTGCCAAATCTGCCTCATTTTGAAAACTGGCATTCAAACTAACGTGTGAAATATGAGAAAATTCTTCAAAGTGTCAGTAAGCCTTGTATGGTGGATGAAAGTGCTGCAATCCACTTGCTAACAACTCTGTAGTGAATATTTGTCGAAACTTTTCTGCATGTAGCGTGTTCAAAACACGTAATTTCACAGTGGGAGAATCTATGTAATTTACATATCTATTGGGTAGAACACGCTCCAACATTTATTTCCTTTGAAAAATGCCTGATTTTCGAAACTGCTATTAGGAAATATCTGCGAACTCACTGTTAATGTTTCTTGTTGTCAATATGCCTTCTATGATGGATGAAAGTTGTGTAATACACATGTACATTACTCATTAAGAATGTTTCTCAAATCCGTGATGTGGGTAACGCGTTCGGAACATGGACTGTCACGGTGAGGCAAACTATGTAAATTACATATCTCTTGGTTAGAACACGCTCCAGGAGCATTTTACTGAAAAATCTGCCTCAGTTTGGAAACTGTTGTTATGAAAACGCTGCAAAATCTGAGTAAATGCTTTAAGGTGACAATGTGTTTCAATGGGTTATTAAAGAAGTGTAATTCACATGCTAAGAACTCAGCAGTGATATTTGTTGAATCTGTGGTGCATGGAAAGTTTTTGGAACACGGAATGTTACGGTGAAGGTATCTATGAAAATGAGATGTCTATTGGATAGAACATGCACCAAGAGAATTTTTCTGCGAAATCTGCCTGATTTTCGTAAGTGATATTAGGAAAAACTGCGTAATCTAAATAAATGTTTCTAGATGTAAATATCCCTTGTATTGTGGTTGAAATATCGGTAATCCACATGCTAACGGTCATTAAATAATGTTTGTTGAAGCAGTGATGAATGTAACATTTTCGGAACACGGAATGTCTCGGTGAGTGAAGCTCTGAAAATAACAATTCTACTGGATAGAACTCGCTTGAATTGAATGTTTCTCTGAAAATTTCATGAATTTCGAAACTGGATGTAAGGAAATATCTGCGAAATCAGAATAACTACTTCTAGGTGTCAATATGCCTTGTATGTTGGATGAAAGTTTGGTAATCCACATGCTCACACTCATTAAAGAATGTTTGTCGAACTCAGGATGCATGAAACGTGTTCAGAATATGGAATGTCATAGTGAAGGGAAAAATGGAAGTTACATGTCTGTTGGGTAGACCTCGTTTGAAGAGAATTTTTCTGCGAAATGTGCCTCATTTTGAAAACTGCCATTAGGAGAACCCTGTGAAATCTGAGAAAATGCTTCTAAGTGTCAATATGCCTTGAATGGTGAATGAAACTCCGGTAATCCACATGGTAATTACAGTGTAGTAATGATTTTTTAAACCGTGATTCATGTAGCGCTTTTGGAAAACCGAATTTCACGGTAATTAAACTATGTAAATTACAATTCTATTGAGTAGAACGAGCTAGAAGAGGATTTTTCTGCGAAAATTGCATGATTATCGAATCTGAAGTTTGAAAAAAGCTGCAAAAAGGGAGTAAATATTTGCAGGTGTAAATGTGCATTTACGTTGCAAGAAAGTTCGGGAATCCATATTTTCACAACATATTAAAGAATCTTTTTCTAATCCATGATGCATGTACCGTGTTCAGAACGTGGAATTTCCCGGTGATTGAAACTATGTAAATGACTTCTCTATTGGGTAGAACTCGCTCCGAGAGTGTTTTTCTGAGAAAACTTCATCATTTTTGAACCTGGCGTTTAGAAAACGCTTCAAAATCTGAGAAAATTCTTCTAAGAATCAATATTCAATGTATTGTGATGACAGTTTGTTAATCCACATGCTAAAAAATTTGTAGTGAATATTTGTCGAATCCTTTATGCATGTAACATGTTCGGAACACGGAATTTCATGGCCAGGGATTTTACATAAATTACATTTCCCTTGGTTAGAAATCACTCCAAGAGATTTTTCCTGAGATATCGGCCTGATTTTCAAAACTGGCGTTAGGAAAAACCTGCGAACCCTGATTACTAGTTTCTCGGTGTACATCTGCCTTTTATGGTGGATGAAATGTCGGTAATCTGCATGCTAACAACTCTGTAGTGAATATTTGTCGAATCCTAGATACGTGAAGTGAGTACGGAACACAGAATTTCACGGTGAGTGAATCCATGAAAAATACATGTCTCGGGTAGGATTTGCTCTAAGAGTTTTTCTGAGAAATCTGCCTCATTTTTGAACCTGTCGTTTGAAAATCTTTGCAAAATCAGAGAAAATTCTTCAAAGTGTCAATATGCCTTGTATTGTGATGCAAGATCGTAAAGCCACATGCAAACTATTCTGTGGTGAATATTTTTAGAAAGCGTTATGCATGCAGTAAGATCGTATCATGGACAATCCCGGCTACGGTATCTATGTAAATTACACACCTATTGGTTAGAATTCGCTCCAAAAGTTTTTCCCTGAGAAAACGGCCTGATTTTCAAAACTGGCATTAGGAAAAATCTGCAAATTCAGAGTTAATGTTTCTAGTTGTAAATATGCCATGTATGGTGGATGAAAGTTCTGTAATCTACATGTTCACAACTCATTCGAGAAAGTTTGTTGGAACCTTGATGCATGTAGCGTGTTCGGGAAAATGGAATGTCACTGTGAGGGAAACTATGTAAATTACATTTCTATTGGGAAGTACTCGCTCCACGAGAATTTTTCTGCCAAATCTGCCTCCTTTTCCAAACTGGCATTAGGAAAAACTTTCGAAATGTGAGAAAATGCTTCAAATTGTAAACATGGCTTTTAGGGTGGATGAAAGTTCGGTAATCCTTATGCTAACAACTCTGTAGTGAATATTTGTCGAATCCGTGATGCATGTAGCTTTTTTGGAACACGGAATTCACAATGACGTGTTCTATGTAAATTGCATGTCTATTGGGTAGAACTCGCTCCAAGAGGATTTTTCTGTGGAAACTGCATGAATTTAGAGAGTGACATTAGGAGAATACTACTAAATCAGAATAAAATTTCTATGTTTAAATATGCACTGTAAGGTGAATTAATGTTCGTTAATACACAGGTTCACAACTCATTAAAGAATGTTTGTTGAATCCATGGTGCATGTAACGTGTTCAGAACACAGAATGTCACGGTGATTGAAAGTAGGGAAATTACCACTCTTTTGGGTAGAAATGGCTCCAAGAGCATTTTTCGGCCAAATCTGCATCATTTTTAAATCAGGAATTCAAACTAAATTGTGAAATCTGAGAAAATTTTTCAAAGTGTCAGTAAGACTTGTATGGTGGATGAAAGTGCTGTAATCCACTTGCTAACAACTCTGTAGTGAATATTTGTCGCATCCGAGATGCATGTATCGTGTTCGGAACACAGAATTTGACGGTGAGCGAATCCATGTAAATTACATATCTATTGTTTAGAACCCGCTTCAACAGGTTTTTGCTGTGAAATCGGCCTCATGTTCGAAACTGGCATTTGGAAATATCTGTGAAATCACTAAAAATGCTTCTAAGAATCTATATGCCTTCTATAGTGAGAAAGTCCTGTAATCCACATACAAACAACCCTGTAGTGTATTTTGTTGAAACTTTTCTGCATGTAGCATGTTCAAAACACGTAATTTCACAGTGGGAGTATCTATGTAATTTACATATCTATTGGGTAGAACACGCTCCAACATTTTTTTCTTTGAAAACTTCCTGATTTTCGAAACTGCTATTAGGAAATATCTGCGAACTCAGTGTAAATGTTTCTAGGTGTCAATATGCCTTGTATGGTCGATGAAAGTTCTTTAATACACATGTACACAACTCATTAAGAATGTTTGTCAAATCCGTGATGTGTGTAACGCGTTCGGTACATGGACTGTCACGGTGAGGCAAACTATGTAAATTACATATCAATTGGTTAGAACACTCTCCAGGAGCATTTTTCTTAAAAATCAGCCTCAGTTTGGAAACTGTTGTTCTGAAAACACTGCAAAATCTTAGAAAATGCTTTAAGGTGACAATGTGTCTTCAATGGGTTATTAAAGATGTGTAATTCACATGCTAAGGACTCAGCAGTGAATATTTGTTGAATCCGTGGTGCATGGACCGTTTTCGGAACACGGAATATTATGGTGAAAATATCTATGAAAATGGGATGTCTATTGGATTGAACATGCACCAAGAGAATTTTTCTGTGAAAACTGCCTGATTACAGTAACTGACATTAAGAAAACCTGTGAAATCTAAAAAATATTTCTAGGTGTAAATATGCCTTGTATTGTGGTTGAAAAATCGGTAATCCACATGCTCACGGTCATTAAAAAATGTTTGTCAAAGCCGTGATTAATGTAACGTTTTCCGAACACGGAATGTCTCGGTGAGTGAAGCTCTGAAAATAACAATTCTGCTGGATAGAACTCGCTTGAATTGAATGTTTCTGTGAAAATTTCATGATTTTCGAAACTGGATGTTAGGAAAAACCTGCGAAATCAGAATAACTACTTCTAAGTGTAAATATGCCTTTTATGTTGGATGAAAGTTCAGTAATCCACATGCTCACACTCATTAAAGAATGTTTGTCGAACTTGTGATGCATGTAACGTGTTCGGAATACAAAATGTCATAGTGAAAGAAACAATGTAAGTTACATGTCTATTGGGTAGAACTCGTTTGAAGAGAATTTTTCTGTGCCTCATTTTGAAAAATGCCATTAGGAGAACCCTGTGAAATCTGAGAAAATGCTTCTACGTGTCAATATGCCTGGAATGATGAATGAAAGTCCGGTAATCCACATGTTAATAACAGTGTAGTAATTATTTTTTAAACCGTGATTCATGTAGCGCTTTTGGAAAATGGAATTTCACGGTAATGAAACTATGTAAATTACAATTCTTTTGAGTAGAACGAGCTAGAAGAGAATTTTTCTGCGAACATTGCATGATTATCGAATCTGAAGTTTGGAAAAAGCTGCAAAAAGGGAGTAAATATTTGCAGGTGTAAATGTGCCTTTATGTTGCAAGAAAGTTCGGTAATCCACATTTTCACAACATATTAAAGAATCTTTTTCTAATTCGTGATGCATGTAGCGTGTTCAGAACGTGAAATTTCCCGGTGATTGAAACTACGTAAATGACTTCTCTATTGGGTAGAACTCGCTCCGAGAGAGTTTTTCTGCGAAAACTTCGTCATTTTCAAACCTGGCATTTAGAAAACGCTTCAAAATCTGAGAAAATACTTCTAAGAATCAATATTCAATGTATTGTGATGAAAGTTCAGTAATCCACATGCTAACAATTTTGTTGTGAATATTTGTCGAATTCTTTATGCATGTAACATGTTCGGATCACGGAAATTCACGTCCCAGGAATTTATGTAAATTACATTTCCCTTGGTTAGAAATCACCCCAAGAGATTTTTCCTGAGAAATCGGCCTGATTTTCGAAACTGGCGTTAGGAAATCCTGCGAACCCAGATGAATAGATTCTCGGTGTACATATGCCTTTTATGGTGGATGAAAGTTCGGTAATGCGCATGCTAACTAATCTATAGTGAATATTTGTCGAATCCGAGATACGTGAATTGTGTTCTGAACACAGAATATCACGGTGTGTGAATCCATTTAAAATACATGTCTATTGGTTAGATCCCGCTCCAAGAGTTTTTTGCCGTGAAATCGGCCTCATATTCGAAACTGGCGTTTGGAAAACTCTGTGAAATCACAGAAAATGCTTCTAAGCATCTATATGCATACTATAGTGAGAAAGTGCAATAATCCACATGCAAACAACTCTGTAGTGTATATTTGTCGAATCTTTTCGGCATGTAGCATGTTCAAAACACGTAAATCCACAGCGGGAGAATCTATGTAATTTACATATCTATTGGGTAGAACACGCTCCAACAGTTTTTCCTTTGAAAACTGCCTGATTTTTGAAACTGTTATTAGGAAATATCTGTGAACTCAATGTTAATGTTTCTAGGTGTCAATATGCCTTGTATGGTGGATGAAAGTTGTGTAATACACATGTACACAACTCATTAAGAATGTTTGTCAAATCCGTGATGTGTGTAGCGCGTTCAGAACATGGACTGTCACGGTGAGGCAAACTATGTAAATTACATATCTATTGGTTAGAACACGCTCCAGGAGCATTTTAATGAAAAATCTGACTCAGTTTGCAAACTGGTGTTATGAAAACGCTGCAAAATCTGAGTAAATGCTTTAAGGTGACAATATGTGTTCAATTGGATATTAAAGATGTGTAATTCACATGCTAAGAACTAAGCAGTGAATATTAGTTGAATCCGTGATGCATGGACTGTTTTCGGAACACGGAATATTACGGTGAAGGTATCTATGAAAATGAGATATCTAATGGATAGAACATGCACCAAGAGAATTTTTCTGCAAAAACTGCCTTATTTTCGTAGCTGACTTTAGGAAAAACTGCGAACCCTAAGTAAATGTTTCTAGGTGTAAATATGCCTTGTATTGTGATTGAAAAATCGGTAATCCACATACTCACGGTCATTAAATAATATTTGTTGAAGCCGTGATGAATGTAACGTTTTCGGAGCACGGAATATCTTGGTGATTGAAGCTCTGAAGATAACAATTCTGCTGGATAGAATTCGCTTGAATTGAATGTTTCTGTGAAAATTTCATGATTTTTCAAACTGGATTTTAGGAAAAACCTGTGAAATCAGAATAACTACTTCTAGGTTTAAATATGCCTTGTATGGTGGATGAAAGTTCGGTAATCCACATGCTAACAAATTTGTAGTGAATATTTGTCGAGTCATTTATGCATGTAATATGTTCGGAATACGGAATTTCACGGCCAGGGAATTTAT